>NC_049914.1:32657-360515 GCF_001411555.2 Juglans regia
AAACCCTAAACCCTAAACCCTAAACCCTAAACCCTAAACCCTAAACCCTAAACCCTTAAACCCTAAACCCTAAACCCTAAACCCTAAACCCTAAACCCTAAACCCTAAACCCTAAACCCTAAACCCTAAACCCTAAACCCTAAACCCTAAACCCTAAACCCTAAACCCTAAACCCTAAACCCTAAACCCTAAACCCTAAACCCTAAACCCTAAACCCTAAACCCTAAACCCTAAAACCCTAAACCCTAAACCCTAAACCCTAAACCCTAAAACCCTAAACCCTAAAACCCTAAACCCTCAAACCCTAAACCCTAAACCCTAAACCCTAAACCCTAAACCCTAAACCCTAAAACCCTAGAATAGGGGTTCCGGGCTAAGGTGGGGGGATGGCTCGACGCCAGACTGAGGTGATGGAGGGAGGGTTCGACGCCGTTGCGAGGTTGTTGCGAGAGAGGGGGGAGGTGGAGAAGCATTTTGCCTGGAAAGGGGAAGAAGATTTCTGATGGGATCAATTTTATTAATCTATGGTGCAGTTACAATGTTGATAAAATGAGACTCATATGTGGTATTTTTTCTTTGAATGGCTATTAATAATTGATGGACCGGTTCACAGTTTTTCTCATAGAAGAATCACCGCAAAACAACTTGCATGTATGTATTATGCATCATCATGCCTCGCCTAACGACACGCGTGGTACTAACATATTCGACATCTTCAAATTTATGATTTGACCCACCTTACCTAGACACCCCCACTTGTGGATTCCAAATTTGGGCCACTAATAACAACCTAACCAGGTATGTTAATGCTTGCCCTAATTGTGGATCTAAAAGAATAACAAAATGTGAGACTCTCCATCTAGCAATTCAATGCAACTAAACACAATGTTATACAACTTGTCACATGCCGTTAGTCAGATTGTAAAACATCTCTATTTAAGGCAACTCTTTCTTGAACTTTTCAGGAAACGTGGGGATGGGTAAGGAATAATGTTTTGATACCATGGCTATTTTTTTAAGCGTTGCATTAGATGTAATATGGTGGTTACAGGGGATCTCACTCTGTTTTTGTCTAATGAAATACTTCATAAAAAAATAAATTTCTTAAAAAAAAGAAATTAGAGTATAGTGTATCCTTCTTCTATTTTTGTGTGTCTATATACATATATATATATATAGATAGATAGATATACACGCATACACAAATATTTTACTCTTATATCAGTTACATGATCATATAAGCCTCCGCGTTGTATTCCTAGCTCTTTTCCTCGATGAATAGTAAGAAAATATACATCAAATGACACCATCTAAGAAAAACTCATATAAATGGAGGCTGGGATATTGACAAATACAACCAACTACATAACAGCAGAATCAAAGGCCATAGTAATTGAAGAGCGACAATTCAAGTGCCTATATGAACAAGTTTGAACTGATGAAACACCAGATTAAGAAGCCTCGAGCAACAATATCCTGTCCAAACCATTTCTTTTTTCTGCTGCAGCAACCATCATTCTTATCTTGACCGCTAGTCTCCTCAGTTCTGCCACTAACAGAACGCCCTCCAACTGTAGAAGAAAAAATAAAAAATAATATTTGCAGTCATGAAATTTCATGCATAAATATCGTGTAATCTTTTTTTAAAATAGCCCATTTTCAGTTCTACAATTAACCAACTATATATCAAATGGATGGTAAAATCTAAAGGAAAAGACGAGGAGTGTATATATTATATAACATTACCCGTAGGAGTAGGAGCAGGATTGCTCGTGCTTCGATTCGAGGACCTTCCCAGTTGATAGAAAACTTGAGCTTCCGGTGAATTAGGATCCATGTGTAGAATCACTGCATCACGGTCGCCATATCAAATAGGCAAACATTTGGCACTTGAATGTTTCTTTTTCAGTCTCGACTGTGGATAATTAATACGTTTGCCCAAAGGGGGAGGGTCCAAGAAAGGCTTGAATATTCGAGGCCCGTAATTTATTATATTTTATTTAATTTCTCAGTTGAGAATAAAACAAGCAAGTTGAAGCTATATATGAAATTTCTTACCGGGACAGTTGGAGACGTTAGCAGGGGCACGGCAAATAGAAGGCAAGCCCAAAGCGAGTGTTACATTGATCTGTAGTCCCAGGTCTGGATCATTACGATCTCTGATGATAACACACAAGCATTTCTTGTTGTTCTTTAGGACTTGTTTGAGACCATTACAACAGTCCGGTGTAGGTGCTGTCGCTTCACCATCAACGTAAGGCAGACATGTTGCCATCCCCACAAGCTGCTGCTGACACTCCTCTCTGTCTTTTGCTGGATCTGCCACCATATAGCTAAGCATGACTGATAATAGCACTAAGATGAATGGTAGTCTCGCAGTGGCGCGGTGCAAGCCCATTCTTGCCCTAGTTTGATTAGAGATCATAAACATGGATAGAAAACGAGGCTCCCAACTCAATTTATGCTTTGGGTCTTTGAATCTCTTAGTGGTAGTGTGATGATTGGTATCCACTGCTCTCTAGTCTCTTTCCACTTTATTATTAGGGACCCCAATTATATATATATATATATATATATATATATATATATTTATATATATATATATATATATCGTGTGTGTATGTGTGTTTATTGATTAAATTGCACCTTGAACTTGAAGGATATGTTTTAATTGGCTGAACAAATAAATTATGGCATGCTGTGATTGGAGGCCGAGAGGCAGGTAAGAAAATTTAGTGAAGAAAAAAAAATTATCTAATAAATTGAAGATTATCGAAATAGATTAATTTCATCAGCTCCCATTAATGGGAAGACCAATAAATTTGTGATCAGTCCATTGGAAATTATTTTAAGAGCTAAATTATTGTTACTATTACAAGTTTTGAGGGCTTAGTGGAACGAAAGGGCAACAGAAGTGAGGATGATCATGATAGTAGGTGTACCAAAAATTCCATGCCCGTAAGGCTCTAAATATGCATCAATAAAATCTATTACACTTGCGTGAGACAAAGTAGTTAAAAATAATATGCAATTTGAGCATCCTAAATTTTAAGGTATGCGATGAAAATGTATAGAAATTGAGGAATGTAACAAATAACCCTCAAGGATGTTGGTTTAATTGTAGGAGATTTAGTTAATTACAAGTGATTTGATCCTTAAGAGTTCATGACTTCGAATCTCTATAAACATGATGTTAAGTGGACTTATTATCTTTATAGAATATAGATCCCTTTTTCAAGCTCTGTGCAGGTAAAAAAAAATAGAATCGTACGTGTCAACAAGATTTGGCACTTCACCAACCCACCCAAGGGAACAAGCCAATGACAATGACGTGGTGAGTCAATTCCTCAATTTTATATGAAAAAAGTTAAATACAGTCGTCCTATATGTAACCGTGGTGCAATCGTGCCCACCTCTGCCCATATATGCCCCCTCCCGCTTCTCCTTCAACCTATGCAACCGTATGTAAACGGGATAAATGCAATATGCCCTTTGCTTTGAAATCCTGATATCATTAACAGTTTTAGTGACATCATGACAAGTTTTGGGCCAGAAATCCTTTTATGCCACGATCTCCTCCAGTTAGACAGCATGTTCCGCAGAGGGAGGCTGGTCGATCGAGGACGAGTCTTGAGGCTCTGAGCTACACCAACAACTTGATTCATCTTAGGCCTTGGCCCAAAAGAATGGTCCATGGCTTTCTATGAATTACATGATCGTTATAATCTCGACATTATAGGCTATAGCTTCTCGTTACAATAAATGTATGACATCGTGGCCTACTAACCTACACATAGGGAGCAAAACTATACACTAGCAATAGCATCCTCCCTAAACTAGTTGCAACTTAAAAAAGAGACTTACAAACGCAAGGAACCAAGACAAAGTGGCTAGGAGTGAATTTGGTCCTGTCCGGTCAGTCTATAGGGAATTTTTGAGATCGGATCGAACCCATTCAGTCCAAGATTTTCCCACCTTGGACTGGACCGAACTCCCATATAGACCGGACCAGATTGAAATCGGTCTGGTTGGTCCGACCCAATACCAAATGATGATTATCTAATAACTTAGGCATTTTACAAAAAAATTATCAAATAACTTTAATTAGATGTAAATATTAGTAATTAGTTAATGGTGATAAGTTAGTTAATTGATATAATAAATTAGTTAATTCATAGCATATTAGCAATTGCATATTTAACATTTTATATTGTCAATAATGATAGATTAAATAAAAATTACATAATTAATTATATAATTATTATATAAAATAATATATATATAATATTTTAAAATATGTTTATTATATTCGTTTGGTCCAGTCCTGTCCGAAGTGGAAAAACTCCACCTCGAGACCGGACCGAGAGTCTAAAATTTTGCAAAGAAAAGATCGAAACCGACCAATCTTTCCATCGGTCTCGATCGAAAAAACTGACCGGAAGTCCGGACTGAAATCCTCACAGGCCTAAAAGTGACTGTAGTCAAAAGGCATGAGAAGCAAACTTGTGAGATCCTGGACAGAGGATATCCTATGTTGTTCAAGAAAAGTAAGAACATTACATAAAATCTAAAGTCAAACAGACCACATCGTGGCCGCTCATGGGATTTTCATATTTAGATCCATATAAAATTAGACTTAATAATAATAAATAAAGGGTTTTGGTGAAAACAGACAACCTCAATTTAATTCTCAAGTGTGACCTATATTTTTGTTGTTAAAAAAATCATATGAGCCTGCGTGGTCGATGCCAAACCACCCATCCAGCTTCCTTTCCTAATAGACCCCTATAAGGGTAAGTCCTTGTTTAAATATGTTAATGTGTTAATTTGTACTATAGATTGGAAGGGAGGAAATAATTGTTCCCAAAGGTAACCAACTGGCGGCGGTTGTGGCGCAAGCGTAAACACTCGACGTTTACTAGAGAAAATGATGTACTTGTATTGTTGTCCAGGTGAGAGAGGTCAGGCAGTACAAAGAGTTGTCCGCCTCTTAAGCGCTGGGAGGTCGGGTGATCTTTGACCTTTCCTGCGTGTTGGCTCGTCACGAGGGAGATCAAGAAGTCTGATAATTTGTCCCGCCTGTTGACCCTTGGCGAGAGATGAGTGAGGTCGAGCAGTCCTTGACCTTTTCTTCCTGTTTTGATGGCAAGGGTCACGGTTTGTGACCCGCGCTCCCTTTTCACCATGAGTCATTGGACTCGTCTTTGGTGTTTGGGGGGGGCGTGGGGACTTTTGACTTGCATGCCCATTTCGTCACGCGAGCTTTTGGATTCGACTTTGGTTGTTTAAATGGGGGGAAGGGTCGTGGGGTCTTTTGACTTCCAAGCCCATTCCACTGTAAGTCGTTGGACTCAACTTTGATAGTCTAATGGGGGGTCGTGGGATCTTTTGACCTCCACACTCATTCCACTGTGAGTCTTTTGACTCAATTTTGGTAGTTTAAGGGAGGTCGTTGGGTCTTTTGATCTCCATCTCCATTTTACAGCAAGTCTTTGGGCTCGCTTTTAGTGTTTGAAGAATGCTCACCCACACTATTGTGGCAGGAGGCTAAGTTCGACCATGCTGCTATGGCGGGAGATGGAGTTCGCTCATCCTAAGAGGTTTTCACCAAATTTCCCCAACGACCCCCGACGACCCTACGGGACTTCATGGCTGAGATTGCTAGGAGAACCCCAATGACCCTACGGGACTTCATGGATTGGGCTGACGATTTTGTTAACGTCGAAAATACCTTGTGGGCCTTAATCGTGCCCAAGCATACCGGTTCTGATTGAGCCACCGGCACTCCCAAGCAGACTACGGGGGCGAAGGCTTCCGAAAAGGAATCCAGGATAAGGAAAGGGCAGGGCAAAAAAGGGAGAGACGGCGGGACCTCCACGAGAAGGGCGTAAGCAAGCCTTAGCATACAAGCACAAGAAGATGGGCAAGCGAGTGAATGCGGTGATCGCAGTTGGAGAGCTCACACTTATTGTGCCTATCACGAAGAGGAGGGACATCGGACCAAGGATTTCCAGTTCTTGAGGCGAAAGGTCATGGAAGAAACCTGTGATGATGTTTGAGCAAAGGTTTGGGGGGAGATCCTCAAAAGTCTAAACGCCTGTCGCCCCCCAGGTGGGCAAGCCGAGTCAGGCAGGAAATCTGGTGGAATGAGAGCCCATGAAGAAGGGTCATGAGGAGGAAGAGGGAGGCGAGCCCCACAGAAAGGGATCGTAACAACATCTCGCTAGGAGAAATCCACACCATCGTTGGGGGACCTACTGGCGGAGGCATCTCTATATCTTGCAGGAAAACCTATGCCAGGAGGGCAAGGTACAAAGATATTTCAACGTCGGGAGACCACCCAAGCAAGCCCGAACCCAAAGGGCCCTTGCCATGACCATCGACGATGTCGACTGCGAGGGGGTCATCTACTCGCATGACGATGCCCTAGTTGTCACGATGTTAATGGACAACTATACGACCAGGAGAATACTAATGGACAATGGGAGCTCAACCAACATCCTGTTTTGGGAGGCTTTATACAAAATGGGAATCGACTAAGAACGGTTACGACCCTCACCAATGTCGCCGAGAGGATTCTTTGGTGAAACGGTATAGCCAATGGGGTCGATAACACTCCTTATCACCGTGGGAGAAAGGAGGTTCACAGTGACCACCATGGTAGACATTTTAATGGTCAAGGTCCACTTCTCGTATAACGCCATAGTCAGGCGGCCAACCCTAAACAACCTAAAGCTAGTTACCTCAACCTACCACCTGAAGATGAAATTTCTAATGGAAGATGATGTGGGAGGTCGTGTGCAGAGAGTAGGTGGTAGCAAGGGAGTATTATATGCAAGAACTACAGGGAAAGACACGTAGTTGGCTCGAGCCCAGGTAACGAAATGAAAGGAGCCAGGCATCCTATGTTCAACACCACTCCTAATGCGGCCAAGCAGCTGCTTGTCTCCCTTTTTATTATCTTATGTACGCATTACTGTCACCTGTTTCCCTATATACCCAATGAACCCCTTTGTAAAGAACAATTGACGTGAATGGGAAAGTTACTATTTCTTTACGCACCAACTTGTGCATATGGATCGAATGACACAATAACCCCATCGGCGACTAGTCGCCACCTAGAGCGGTCGATCTTAGAGCCCGCCTAGTTCCTAAGGTCGATTCTCCACTCTCGCACCTTGGCAATGAAGGGGGGAACACCTCTTCTAAGTGTCCCAATCTCCCACGCCACCCAGAGCGGTTGATTTTAGATCTTGTCTGGTTCCTAAGGCTGATGCTCTATGCTCGCTCCTTAACAGTAAATGGGAAAACACATTTCCTAAATGTCACAATCCAACCCTCATCACCCAGAGCGATTAATTGCAGATCCTACTTGGTTATTCAAGCTGATGCTCCGTGCTCGCACCTTGATGGCGAAGATGGGAGCGCCTCCCCCAAGTGTCCTAATCCTCCCTCGCCATCTAGAGAGGTCGATTATAGATCCTTTCTGGTCATTCAAGTTGATGCTTTGCGCTCACTCATCGGCGAAGAAGGGGGAGCACGTCTCCCAAGTGTCCCAATCCCCTCTCGCCACCTAGAGTAGTTGATTTCAGATCTCGCTTGGTTTCTATGGCCAATGCTCTGCGCTCACGCCTTGGCAACGAAGGGGGGAACACTCCTAAGTGTCCCAGTCCCCCTTCGCCATCCAGAGTGATCGATTGTAGATCCCGCCTAGTCATTTGAGCTGATACTCTGCCGCATCCCCAACGAAGGGGGGAGCACCTCTCCCAAGTGTCCCAATCCCCTCGCCACCCAGAGCAATCGATTTTAGATCCCACTAGGTTCCTAATGTCGATGCCCCGCGCTCACGTCTCGACGACGAATGGGGGTGGAACACCTCTTCCAAGTGTCTGAGTCCCTCTTCGCCACCCGAGACGGTTAGCTCGTTGTAACAAAAAAATCTCATAAGTCAAAAGCCAAACAACCAACCGGAAAGGCGCAAACTCACAAGAGAACAACAATAATAAAAATGAGAGAGAAAGAGAAGCGTGGAAAGTCACATTCGATTAGTATGTTAGTATTTACAAGTGCTCGATACAATACAAAGGACTTCTCGGCATCAGGCAAAAAAATAAAACTATAAAAAAAAAAAAAAAAGAAATATACATATACACAACCACTAGGTGAGGAGAGAAAATGGGAGTAAGGCCGACAGTCACAAACAAGAAGTAGGGTTGCGAAAGACATCGGGCATCAGGTCACGACCTAAGGAGTTAAAAGATTTGCAGTTTGCTCAAGAAGGAGTGAAGCGGGCCAAGTTTAGAGTCTTGGGGGCGACATGGAGATTCACCACCAGGTGATCCCTCATCCTCTCTAATCCCAAGGAGTACCCACAGCTCCAGGCTTGGTTGCGGAGCTGTTTGGCCACCTCGAGCTAGGAAGTTACCCGGGCGACCTCGCCCTCTAGCTGCTTCACCCTTTCTTCAAATGGGACTCCGACATCTCCACATATAGGTCCTCGACCTTCTTTTTATCCCTCACAAGTGCAGCGTTCTGTACCACAAATGCATTCCTCCCACGCGTTCAGGTCGTAGCGGATGTCTGCAGCCTCAGCAATCGTAGCAATGTAGTATTGACATCGCTGCTCAACCCCTCTCACCTCCTCCTCCAATCAAAGAATATGTGCCCCATCCTAACTCTGTTCTTCTACAACCGCCCTGGCAGCAGCCTCGAGGCGAGACACTTACAGCCTTTACACCTCAGTATTGACCCATAGATCGGATCCCTCGTAGTGAAGTTCCCAGATAATCCGTCATAGGTGTCCATTCTCGATCTCGATCTCGATCTCGATCTCTTCATGGGCCATCTTTGCAAGCTCCATGGTGGTTCAGAGCCTGAACATCTCGCAACAGGCTTGCCCTCCCAACCTGTGCATGACCTCTAACCTCCCTCTCTATCCGAATCTGCCATCCACTATCCAGGCTGCTAAGAAATCAAGCCTCTATTATTCAAGGCAAGAGCTATCAAAACACCAATAGCTAGAAACAAAGTTACCAATCCAATGAGAGAAGGAAAATTCTTAAGAGAAAAGAAACCCATTGAGTTGGTCGGACACCTGCAGTATCGCCTCCGCCTTGGCTGCGTTGACCCTTCCATCAACAAGGTGAGACAACGATGTGTCATCCTCATTCCGTAGTCTCAGCCCATCCGGGGCTCCAAGGGAGGAAGCACCAGAAAGATCGGGAATTCGCACCGCGATGGGTTCCTTTGTCTCAAGGTCGCAAGCCCCCTTGACTGACTAACTGGACGGACCATTGCCCTTAGGTTCGGGCTACCCAGAAGCTCCATCAGAGCTAGTTGCCGAGGAGTACTAAAGTGCTGGTCGAAGATGACAAGGTCTCTGTTGATGAGGACCGCCTTAAGGTTCTCGCGGGAAAGACCTTGGGAGCGAGACGCTCGGGCGATACCATATCGGTGGGAGCTATGCCTGAATCGGCGCTGGCGAGATGCGGGGTGCCATCACCACTACCTTGGACAACCCCTTTCAAAGGGCCCGTCAGGACAGATGACAAGTCTCGGTCACAAGCCCCCTTTGACTCACTGGTGTGCTTGGAGGTTTCTGAGCGATCAACGGCGATGGACACCTATGGGGCGCCTAACCCTGCCTGATACAGAGCTATGAGGAATATAGCCTCCAGAGCCTTGTCATCTTGATCTCGATCTAGCTCGCTACCCTGGTCGCCTAGCGAGGTAACAGAAGCATCTGGGGAGCATGGCAGGGTGCGAGATGTCTTAGTGGGAGCAGAGCCACATCACCCAGGTCCACTCGCGAGTCCCTCCGGTCCAGAAGGGATGGTCTCACCCTTTGGGCAACGCCTTTTTACCACACCGCCCACTGGACCCTCTGACGGTTGCTTACCCCATCCCAGATGCCAAGATCTCTCCTAGGAATTCGCGACCTGCCACGTGGGATCGGTCAGGGGCTACAAGGAATCAAAAAATGTAGTCCTCGGTCAAGAGTACTTCACTCTCTACCTCCTGCTTGTGCTTCTGAACCTAGGAATACACCAGATGGATGCCGGCCCAATCACTATCAAATATATTATAATATATATACTATATTATATGTATTTATTATATCCAAAAAATCAGATCGAAATTGATAAAATCAGAAGTACGTATGTACCAATTTAGAGGTATAATTAGTGCGGTATTGATTTTTCAAATCTCAAAATCAATATATATCAATTCGATTCTAAAATATATATAGAATCGAATCGGGCCGGACCGTTCCATCCCTATTAAAGCTAGTTGGTCTGCACTAATTTTTCGCATGCACCACATCATCAACTTTTCAAATCTAAAACCTTCTTTCTTTACTTTTATTATTCTTAGGCAAATTTTACCATTTTTAAATGAAAGGGGAAAACGAATTGCGCCTGTCGATCCCACTAATTGTTATTCCAACCATTTCTCGAGAGAATTTTACATCCCAATTTTTATAAACTAAGCGTACGTAAATGTCTTTCTTTCAACAAAAAAAATAAAAAATAAATAAAAATAAAAAGAAGAAGAAGAAGAAGAAGAAGAAAGCAACAATCTTGTACTAAGAGCACTCTCATTGAATTAGCTAAAAACAAAATCTAATGAAAATTTAACTATTGAACCATAAAATGTATCACATTGGAATAGCTATTTCCAAATTTGAAAGACATTGTTTATTAATCAAACCCATTTTATATCATTTGTTTCTCTCTCTCGAGGTCTCTATCAATGTCTTTCTAGTTTCTATTTTTAATCCATAATTTAATTAGAATATGATTACTCATTAATATATAATATTATGAATAGTAAAATATGATAAAATAAAATAATTTCATAATTAAAAAAATAAAAATATTTTTGAAATTGATATATTAATTTGAGTTAATGATATATTAATTTAATAAGAATATGATTATTAATTAATATATAATAGGTAGAATAGTAAAATATGATAAAATAAAATAAATTAATAATTAAAAAAATTAAATATTTTTGAAATTATTAGTTATTTATTATTATATAATAAATAAATGTATAATTTAATGTGGAGATTTGTTGTGAATAATTAAAATCAAATTCATCTTATATTATTTTATTATTATATAATGAAAAAATAGTTATTTCAATGTAAAGATTTATGTTAATGGAATAGCTAAAAGTTAAATTTTTTTTTATATTTATAAAAAAATATCTTTTAACTTTAACTAATTTAATAAGAGTGCTCTAAAAGATGATAAATTTGCAAGTGACAAAAAGAAAAGTTATATTATCTGCTATCCGTCCTTTTATCCGCGGTAACCCTGAGATCTTCCAAGCTCCCCATGCCAATAACCCTCAATATAAAAGAATAATTATTTTCGTTAGGATGCACCACATGAATTCATTTTGTCAATCAATTCTCAAAGGCCCAGATATTTCTCCTTGGGTACTTTTCCGACAAACCACCTTTCATGTAAAAATAATTTTTTGGGGGATGATAAAGAATCTATCTCGTTTTTCTTCGAATTTAGTTTCGTATCGCTCAAGCCTTATGGAATCCTACTCTTTTTCTGAACAAGCGCGACATCAAAATGCAGTTGACCATCATAAAATCAATTTTAACAAATGAAGCATCTTAGATAATTTGCTAGCCATGAGGAGACTATATGTTAATTAATGCTTGTGATCAGCTTACCGAACGCCGAAATTAACCGTCGTTGGGCATACTTATGTACGTATGGGCAGTAAGAGGCCGTGTAATATCATCATATCATCAGATCATATCTCGATATCATCACGAGTTAGATGATGGGCATGATTATTTCAAATAACATTTTGTGTCCTGATCAGATCAAAAGAAACCGAATTAAAAGAACAGAAAAGATAAAGGTAATTTATAAAGGAGACAAAAGCAGCTCGTCAAAGTTAAAGCAAAAGCAGCATGTCTCGTGTGCTTGCATGCATGCTCCTGCGCTGGTTGATCGATGCCCGTCATAGCACTGTAGCCGGCCGGTTGTCACTTGTACTCTTTCCCGCAACTTTGCAACTAAAGTGCACAGAACATATGCTCTACATGTTAGAGTTTTATTAAAACCCAATATCTCACAGACTCACACACTCATATATCCCTATGAATTTATACCAGTTCAAATATATATTTTTTAATTAATGAGTTATAATGGACACAATTATCTGAAAACAATGATGACGAGAAAGAGTTGGAAATAAACTAGATGTATTATAATTAATTAACATGCATGCATGACCTTGCTTTAACATATGTTTACAAGATGGTAGTTCACAGTTCACACAGTACTGAAAGTGCGAGAGGTCATAGAATTACCAGGCTGGGAAGAAAAGCAAAAGAGCAGAGCCAGTCGGCTTCTTCTTTAGCAAGCTTTATTCATCTTTATCTCTGTTGCTTTTTCAGCCCGCAAACAGCGTCTTTTGCCTCTCTCTCTTTTTAGTTTTACATAGCATGGCAGCGAGTCATGTGGGCACTACGGGAAAAGGTTACCTACCCAAAACACCCACCCCTTATCCTGATCGCCACCATCTATAATCTTCATTTGCATTATAAAAACCATAGGTTCCTAGCTCATGAGAGGCAGATCAGACAAAAAACAATCAACCGAGCCAATACGGCGGTACGATATATACCAGACAAATTAAACAGAGTAATTCGGAAGAAGTTAAGATGGAGATATTGTCGCAGATGTGGTCGTTCTTGGGCCTCCTCACCGTCCTACAAAACGTCTTGCCATCCCAGCTCCTCTCCCTCCTTCACTCATTCTACGAGTCCCTCCAGGACATGTTCACTCCCTACTCCTACTTCGAGATCCCTGAGTTCAACGGCTACTGCGGCGTCGACGTCAACGACCTCTACCGCCACGTCAATCTCTACCTGAACTCCGTCAACCACTCCTCCACCTGTCGCCGTCTCACCCTCTCCCGCTCCAGATCCTCCAATCGCATTTCCTTCACCGTCGCACCCAACCACACCGTCCATGACACCTTCCGTGGCCACAGCGTCTCCTGGACCCACCACGTGGAGACTGTCCAAGACTCTTTGGAAGAGAAACGCAGCTTCACTCTCAAGCTCCCCAAGCGACACCGTCAGGTCCTTCTCTCACCCTACCTCGATCAAGTCACCTCACGTGCCGAGGAGTTCGAGCGTGTCTCCCGCGAACGCAGGCTATTCACCAACAACGGCCACGGCTCCTACGAGTCCGGCTGGGTTTCTGTCCCGTTCCGTCACCCTTCCACGTTCGAAACCCTGGCGCTGGAGCCCGAGCTGAAGAAGCAGATCACGGAGGACCTAACCGCATTCGCTAACGGGAAAGAGTTTTACCATAGAGTTGGTCGTGCATGGAAGCGCGGATACTTGCTCCACGGCCCGCCTGGATCAGGGAAGTCGAGCCTGATAGCAGCCATGGCCAACTATCTGTGCTACGACGTATATGACCTCGAACTTACCAAAGTGTCCGACAACTCCGAGCTCAGAGCTTTGCTCATACAGACCACGAATCGGTCGATCATCGTCATCGAAGATATCGACTGCACCGTTGATCTGACGGCAGATAGGATGCTGAAAACGACGTCGAAGAGGATGAGAAGGGGGAGGGAGACGTGCCGACGGCCTGAGGGAGATGAGGCCGAGAGGGGGAGGGTGACATTATCGGGGCTTTTGAACTTCACGGACGGGCTTTGGTCGTGCTGCGGGGAGGAGAGGATCATAGTTTTCACGACCAACCACAGGGAAAACGTCGACCCAGCGCTGGTGAGATGTGGGAGGATGGACGTGCACGTGAGCCTGGGAACGTGCGGCATGCACGCGTTCAAGGCCCTGGTGAAGAACTACCTCGGCCTGCAGTCCCACCCGGTGTTCGACGCTGTGGAGAGCTGTGCAGGGTCCGGCGGGGCGCTGACTCCAGCTCAGGTGGGGGAGATCCTGCTAAGAAATAGGGGGGACGCCGACAAGGCCTTGAAGGAGGTGGTCTCCGCCATGCAAGACAGGATGATAATGCGTGGGGGTGGAGGAGGTGGGGCTCACGGACTGTTTGATGACGTGGCAGAGAGGTCTCCGGAGAAAGCGTTAAAAGTGGAGAACTGGGACTCGTTGTCGCCAGGTGGAAAGGGTGTGGGCATGGGCAGTAATAAGATGAGGAAAGAGGGGAAGGTGAAGTTCTTAGTGAGGCTTAGATCTCTGACCAAGTCTGATTCCGGAAGAAGAGGTGTTTGAGTGCAAGTCCGTGGGGTTATTGTGTGTTCATCGGAGATTTGGGGACATGGTGTAGATGTGATTTTTTCTTCTACGTACAAGTTTTTACTCTTTAATGTAATTGTCGAAGCTAAGAACAAATTTTCCGTTTGAGATGTACATACGTCAAAACAGATGAAAATTCCCTGAAGCTATCATATCTCCGATCGAGTTTGAAGACTTGAAGTCGATCCCACGGAAAAGAGATAATCAAATGAAACGAAATTCATAGTTTTTATATTTCTCTTCATATTTAGCTTCCGTTTGTTTAGTTATAAAACATTTTTTTTTTACGAAAAACTATTTCAGCAATAATTAAAATAAATGCTTTTTTAGCATTTCGTTATCACATGAGAATATTTTCCTAAAAACGTTTTTTGTTGTTTAGTGAGGATAATCTTTTAGGTAAATATAAATTTTTTATACTCACTACAAGAAAAACGACCTTTTGTGGTGCTTAAATTCGTCGTAAATAACCACCTAAATCGCTGCATATAATTATTTAAGCGATTTATGCTGTGCCGGAACTTCGTCGTAATTGTTGACTCATTTAAAATTTTAACCAGCAAAACTAAAACATCGTCGTGAATAATTTTTATTTGCAGCGCTTTTTTTCACTTCAATTATTTTAAAAATATGCCGCAAATATCTTTGGAACTTCAGCTTAATATCACTACGAAAGAGTATTTACAGCGTTTTATTTTGTCACTAATACACCAAAATCGCCTTAAATAGCTGCTTATTATTTGCAGCGTTCTAAAAAATCGCCGCAATTATCATTTTTTCCATTGATAAAAATCGCTGCAGTTTTTATTTGTGGCGATTTAGTTCGCCGCAATAGAGTTTTGCCACCGTTTTGAAGTCAGTCGAGAATTGGGTCAACGCCATTTATTTTATTTGTGGTGAAACATAATTCGACGCAATATCCAGTAGTTGCGATGAAAAATATCATTGTAAAAACAATTTTCGGCATATTTTTTTTTCACGTCCAAATTAGATCATCGTAAAAGAAATCATGTATGTAATGCTTATTCTCGGCGAACTGAAAATCGTCGCAAAAACAATTTTCAGCATATTTTGTTTTTCACATCCAAATTAGATCGCCGCCAAAAAAAATCCTGTATGGTAAGGCTTATTCTTAACGTACTAAAAATCGCCGCAATTGGTATTTTCAACCCCGTACCAATCTAATATACAAAATGCACCATTTTTCCATAGGTACCTAATTTCCTGCTCCAACTCATTCCAAATATTACCAAATAGTACTTTACAATACTTGTATTTAACCATAAAAGCATAAATATATATATATATATATATATACAAATTCAAGTTTCCTTCCATGCCAATACATCAGTACATCAGCCCTATACACTGGCATATGGTGCATTAATAGAAGGCAATTAAGTACTACATGCATGGGAGCAGCTAATGTCTTTTACAAGCTTTCAAGTATAGATCAAACATCCTCAATACAAATGTACCGGTTAAAACAAATATGAAAATAAATGATGGGTGGAGTTCATCCAATACTTTGCACATTAATATTGATTTGCGATGACCTGGTGATTGAGCGGCAAAGATCCACCTTCAACGAACAGGGTTATCAAGTATTTTATTTCCCAGCATTCTACATTCGCTGCGCAAAAAAAATATCCAAGGTAAAAATCTCCAAAGTGACAATTCATCATCAAATAAAGGGGCTGATGATCAATAGCAGAAATTTTCTGTATCCATTTTATTTAAAACCTTTTTTTTCATTGTAAACCAAGAGAGAAAAAGAAATCATGTACATGAACCATGATGAATTTTAGCTAACTATGCTAATAGTTAAATGTGAACATTACATATGTAATTAAGTAACTCTAATAACTAAACGAGAATAATTAAATCACGATATATATTCCAAGAGTAAATTATCTCTATCAGTACCGTGGTGTTTATTAGTTAACACCATTTTTCAAATCTTAAAGGTAATTTATCTGAATTGTTTTCAGTAGGGTATATATTTACTATATATATATTGTTAATCTAATTAACAAAGGTATTAAAATGGAAGTATATATAGGTATTCATGTCTTTACTTTAAACTTAGTTAACCCCTAGTAAACTTGTAGCAACATAAAAAATTTCACATACCAATTAATTAACAAGCTTATATACATTGGGTTGAAAAATACTTGGTTTGGGTTCTTGAATTTGAAGCCTACTGCTACATCAACTTAAAAACTATGCCACTGCATGTAAAAGCCTGCCACATCATTTATTGACATTTATTAATTATTAGCATAAACAAGTGAAATTTTATAATTAAAATATTGGATCTTTCAAATTTGTATCTATTTTTAGATATACACTTACTTATAACTAAATTATTAGCTCGAAATGGCTTACCCTTCAAGAGTCAATCTAGCCAACTTCGTTAGAGCTCATGCCATGGCAAATTCAGCAAAGACAGCCTTGCTTTGGTATCTAATTTTTCGGGTTCCTTGGTTTAGACATTTTCAGCAGAATTTCCACTTACCCATATAGCAACTTAAAAGCTCATAACATACGGTAGAGAACCACACGGACAACACAACACAAATATCAAACCCAATCAAGTGCTCCAAACTTCTCTAACAACTTCCTCATCACCCCACCACCTTTCCTTGACAACTCTCGGCCTGGCCTGCTACATCAGCTTTGCGCGCTCCTCAGGTACATTATCTGAACATCAAAAACCCTCCACGTGCATTAAATTAATCAACCTATATGGATAAAAAGAGCTTGCATATAACATCTTGTTGTTTCAATCCTACCCCAGTTTATTCCTTATAATTATGAGAGAGAGAGAGAGAGAGAGAGAGAGAGAGAGAGAGAGAGAGAGAGAGAAAGTGACTCTCCTATAATTACATAGGACTGCAGATCATCATGCAAGCACTCGTAAAATACACTCCAATATCAAGGCTAGCAAATATTTGTATATACAAACCTATGAGTACCTAATATTCTTCCAAGAACACCATAATGACTTCTTTTTTCTAGATAAAGCTGTATACAAAAGGAAAACCAGTTCGGAATGACATGTTGATTACCGTATAATAACATGTTTGAAAATAAGTGCTTTAAATTTTTTCCCATAACCTTAAATACCACAAAAAATATGTGTTATAATATTTGCCATTTTTAGGGAGTTAGTGAAGAAACATTATAAGTTGTCTTCGAGGTACAGATTTTATTTTCTATCCCATTAATATATAATGTTCAAATATGCTCACATAAAATTCTTAAAAACCATCCATTGTTGCTTTCTTATTTGACAAAAAGGGGGATGCATGCATTATTATATATAACATTTAGCACTCTTGGATCATGAAGGCCAACTTGCAATTGAAAGGGAGAAAACATTTGTATTCAGACCCATGTCGAATATTAGCGTAAGTAGGCCTATCTATACTTGAGCAGAAGCACAAATGCTAGGGACAAGAATCACTGGCCAAATGCACATCAATGTCATTCCCTGGTGATTTGGGGCCAGGGATAATGAGCGATGTTATAAAGAACTGGTCTTTCATGCATAACCACGGCGGCAAGTTATACGAGACAAGAATCACTGGCCAAATGCTATACGGCTTTGCCAGGTTGTTGAAGGGATTGAAGCCGTCGCTTGCTAAACCGAGCCTAACATTGCAAGCATCCCTAGCAAACCAACAATGAGCTTGATCAAATGTCTTCCAAGACTCAGAGTCAACAGGATGTCTCATACTAGTGTCATCGGGTACCCGCTACTCCTTATGCCATCTCATTTCACATGCTATCTTGTTTGTCACAAATAGATGCTGCAATCTTGGCTTCAAAGGAAAATGTCGAAACACTTTTTGTGGGATCACTTGTGACCCATGTGTATTGGGCATCCAACGCGAAGCCTTACATATAGGGCACTCATTAAGATTAGCATATTCTTTCCGGAATAAAATGCAGTCGTTGGGGCATTCGTGAATTTTGTTGTAGTTGAAACCCAAACCTCGCTCCAATGACCTTGCCTCCTCATATGAACTAGGCAATTTAGCATCAGGAAAAGTAGACTGCAGAAGGCTAATGAGCATAACAAAAGACTTAATTGACCACCCACCGAGCGTTTTAATGTGTAACAACTTCCCGAAGAATGAGAGCTTTGAGAATTTAATGCAACCGTCAAAAAGAGGAAGTCGAGCATCCTCTAATAGTTGGTCTAAACTTGAGTTTGGGGAGGGCTGTGGTATTGATGGCTGAGTTGGCGATGTAGTGTTGTCTTCAAGAGCATCTCCGAATGTGCCTGCCCGTATGTCATCTAACATACGGTCCATGTCATCAATGTACTCGTCTTCAACTCCAACCCCAGGATCGGTGTCGTCGTTAATGATGGGGAGTGTTTCCTCCTTTCCATAAAATATCCATTGGGTATAATTTGGATTGATCCTTTTTATGAACAAGTGAGTCTCCACCTCAAATATAGGCAAGAAGAGGTTATTATAGCATATACGGCAGGGACACCGAATGCGATCACTTCCCATTGAATGGTTTCGTGCCATTGCGAGGAAATTTTTAACCCCTTCAGCATATGCAGGAGATACAAGTCTATCACCCAAATTCATCCAGCTTTTGTCCATATAAATAACAAGAAGAGTCGTCAAATTCTTTATTCGACTCAGTGAACGATGTCATGACAGGTTATTGGCGATGTTCTACTTACATATGGGATAAGAAAGTGTAAAGAGAGATTTACGAGGTGCGAAAAACAGCACCTCATACTGAGATTTATTCGCGTACTTTAAAGGCAAGGTCATACTGCTATATCAGTAACATAGTACTTGTCATTGAAGTACTAGAAAAAATCAAAAGACTAATCTTGTACTTGAATAAGGAAAAAACAGCTATAAAATTGTCATGGTTAATCAAACATAGATGTGACCTTTGTGCTAGAAAAGTTTTCAGCAATAAAGTAAACTCGTCATGGTTTATTTTGCCCTCATAGTAAACAAATTTATTGCATACTATGAAGAATATCCAAATATTCATGAAGTGACTGATTTGCTCGTTTTTAGAAAATTTCAGTTGACTTATATCATTAGTGATTGGGTAGTAAATAATCATATTTTGAGCATTATATCTGTGTTTGTGTCATTTAAACAATGAAGGATATCAACACTTTGTAACCATGCATCACTACAAGAAATAAGGCTTTTTGCGGCGATTTTTTGTTTGTTGGAAATAAAATCGCTGCAAAAAACCTTTATTGCAGCGATTTTTTACATTGCCGCATTTTTTTTACATCAAGTTGGAAAATGATCTTTTGCGGCGATTTTTTTACTTTTTATGACAGAAAAATTCGCCACAAATACTAAATTGATCTTTTGCAGCGACTTTGTCTTTTGCGGCGCACAATTCGTTGCAAAAAGTAACTAATTTTTTGCGACGGTTAGTTAATCGCTGTGATTGTGAAAGTAATCATTTGCAGCAATTTTTTGGGCTTAAAAATCGCCAAAATAGATGATTTCCAGCGTTTTTTAAAATTGCCACAAAAAGAGGTCCAATACTACTTATTTGCGGCGAATTTAAAATTCGCCGCGAAATTCATCATTAAAAGTTAAAACTGAATTTGTTGAATGTACGTTAGTGTATTTGCGGCGATTTTTTGTCGCCATAAATGAGCGATCTTATTTTTGTTGCTAATGCCTTTTTATTTGCGGCGAGAGTTTTGATATTTGCGGCGAGATTAAGACGCCGAAAAAAGCTAGTTAAATTAAAACGTCCGCCTCTTCTCCATTCATTTCCCTCCAGCCCTTCCCCCCTCCCTCCCCTTCTCTCTCCCACGGTCTTTCTTCTCGAGCACAACCCACGCCGGCCACGCCACCGCCACCACGCCACCGCTACCTCACCTGGTCGGCCTCTCCGATCCTTCCTCTTTAGCCTTAGCTCTCTCTCTCTCTCGGATTTCTCTATATCGCCGCCACTAGGGGCGCCGTTCGCCACCACCCACAAGTCGACGCCGTCACCAGTTCTCTGTCGGAGCCCCCTTCTCCTCCACGCCCAGCCCTGCAGCCCGAGGCCTTCCCTCTCTCCCCAGCTCTGTTCGCAACCCACGGTCAGCAGCTCTCCCCAGCGCCACCGTGCTCCTCCCGAGCCACCACTCCACGCCAAGCAACCACCACGACCACCCCTCTCGGTTTGCTACTTTTTAAACCTTTTAGAAATGCATCTTATTTTGTCATATTTCCTAATTTTTCTGAGTGGTGCGTGGAGGACCAAGAAAAAGAGACCCTGGGAAATTCCTTTGTGCATCTATTGTTGCTGTTGAAAATATTTCTTTTGGTAGTGAGTTTCTGTACGGATTGTAGTACTGTGCTGTTTACAGTTTGCAATTTTTATGCTGCTATGAAGCATCCAACGTTGGTGCTGCAGTTTCCCTTTACATTGTTTATCACTTGAATCTGCTTAGGGACAGATTCTGTAATTTCTTTTTTCAATTTTATAAATCCCTGAATACATATTTTCAATTTAATTGATAGTAAGAGTGACTTAGGTTCACTAGGCAATAGTGTTAGATATATATATATATATATATAGGTTTATGAAGCACATTCAGATCAGTACTTGTGCAACAATAATTTAATTGGACCACAAGCTATGGTCATGACTACTGCGTTACAAGTCTCAAAGCCATACCCATTTCCTGTCAGATAGAGATCAGAAACTGCATGCATCTAGACAAGTTTTAATTTGATACAAATTATAATGCAAAATCTGGATTTATTATACATGATGAGGTGCAGTGCTTTGGTTTCAATGCATGATGAGGTGCAGTGCTTTGGTTTCCCACAATATTTATTATACATGATGAGGTGCAATGCTTTGGTTTCAACGCTCAACTCGTGACTTTAAACCATAAAATATTTATGATGAGAATAGACTCTATTTTGCAATGCTATTTATTAAGATTTGGATGTTCATTCCATGCTCTAGGGTTTTGTTTGTTTTTGGATTTATTTTTGGGTTTGAGAAGATCTAATACTTTGCAATTGTCGTATTCATCAGTTTTTTCTTTAGTTTAGCGTATTGGATTTGGAAAATTTGCATATTGTCGTGGAATAGAGATTTATATGTTTTAATAGGATTTTGGCGTTGGGTATTAGATCAATAGGATTGGTGTGGTTCTGCTATTCACTTACTACATTTCTATCCTTTTTTTTGACATTATTTCTTCCAATACTACTCATTTCTCTATTATTTTGGTATCCTCTCTACTATTCACTTTCTAATTCTGCCGGTAATGTTATTTGAGTGGATGTTCCCCAGTGAGTTTCAGTGCAGCAAGATCATAGGCCCTAGATGTTGTTCTTCTTTGCCACCTAATTCAGTTACAGTTTTATACCATGCAGTATTATTCGTTGACAGAATGTTTTACTGTTCTGTACGGTTACTTTTAGCTCAAAAGTGATTTTACTCCAACAAGGAAAATGAAGGAAATATATTTTAAAATACATTTTCGATTAGACTGAATTCATTTACCTTGGGACCGACCAGATGATGGTCTTGGTTTGTTGCACTAGGGTGAAATTTGAGTGAGTGTGTGCAGAATGTATCTAGTTTTTGTGTTTTACGTGTAAGGATAATGGTTTTTGCAATTGTCACTATATGCAAGATGCAATATATAATCATGTATGATTGGATAGGTTGGTGGACAAATTTTGCCAACAGCTATTATCTAAGGAATTAAATATGTTGAATGTTTGCTTAGAATTATTTCTGGACTAAATCCACACAATAAAGTAGTAGATTAAAGCTTGTAGTTGGCTTCGTGTATGGTGGAGTATCAAGTGAATATCATGTTAATTTTGAAGCTGATTATGATAACCGATGAAGTTTAGAATTTTTTGTGTTGTAGATGAAAAATGTTCTAACCATTGTTTAGATTCCTGGTTTTAGTAGAAGTCATGTTCAAGAATCTTCTAGCATTTTTGTTTCATCCACTGTTTGATTTTGAAGAGAACTGGGGCCTAAATAATTAAATGATAAGTTATCAATAGAAGCCAAGAGTGCACCTTTTACTATTGTTTGTTGTGTGGGTCTTATGGATGGATGTTCTATAGTTCCTGTCAGTGTGAACTTGGAACTTAATTATAAAGCGAGGCTGAGATTGTCTTCACCTATCTTATATATATATTTAGTGTTCCATACTTACTGAACATTCTGCAAGCACAAAATATTGCAATTTAAAATGTCAACTGCATACTCTACTTCGAATCTCCAAAACGAACTGTTTTTGCAGCTCATGCAAAAGCAAGGGCCCTAGTGCTTAGAGAAACTAAACAGTATAGCAAGAGGGACAAAGACATAAATAATTCAAACATGCATACTTACTCTTCCTTTTTTAAGAGAGTAAAATCTGATTAATTCTAATTTTCAGGGAAAGAAAAATAGTTTCAAATTAAAACCACATCATGAAGAAAAGTACTTTAAGTAGCTCAAATCCATTTGGGTATAGAGTAAATGAAATGATTGTTCTTCTTGAAAGAATATCATCTCCATTTACTATTGAGAAATTAATGGTTTATTGTTTATTGGTTAATATTTCAGTTATTGAGTTAGGCTAGGATCATATTGTGGAATGGTGAGTTTCATTCTCAAGCATGGTTTATTTACTATTTGTTGGTTTTAGATTTTTTATTCTTAAGCATATATTATAGTCCTTTCATTTGAGTTAAGGAGATCATAATATGATCATATTAGGGGCAGGGATCTTTTCAGAGAATGTCAAAAGAGTTTTACCTTACAGATCTGTAAGGTAAAACTCTGCTGGCGTGGATTTTTTTTTAATTTTCTGAAACACTATTTCCGGCGAGTAAATTTCGCCGCAAATAATATTTTGCAAAAATAGTATTTGCGGCGAATTAATATCGCCAGAAATATCTTTTTGCAGCAACAATCACTCGCCGCGAAAAAAACAATTTTTTTTGCAACAATTTTAACCGCTGCAAAAAAGAGTATACAAGGCGATTTTTTGACACGCTGCAAATAATATCAAGGTATTTCCAGCGAATTTTTGTGTATTAGCGACGATATAAAACGCTGCAAATATTTTTTCACAGCGAAATAAGACTGAAATCCTAACGTTATTTGCGGCGAAAAAAATAATATTAGCAGCGAAAAAAATCTCTGTAAACCAAAATTTTTGGCGACAAATTTTGTGTTTCACTGGCGAATCTTTTAAAAGGCTCTACAATTGCGACGAAAGTCCGGCGCAGCATAAATCGCTGCAAAAAAATATTTGCAACGATTTATGGTGTTATTTGCGACGAATTTAAGCGCCGGGAAAGACCCTATTTCTTGTAGTGCATGCAACTGCATAAGAAATCTCTATGTAGAACCTTTTTAAAAACCCAAGAAAATAAACCAAAGACATCACCTCAAATGTTCCATTTTGTTTTGTAACAAAGTTTTATTAATTCATTAGGTCTAGAAATATTTGCACAAAGTTATGGACTCTATCCACATTTACATGATCACTAGCTTTGAACATGAGTTATTTCAATTAGTGGGTGTTTGTCTTTTATTCGATTTTGGTTATGGATTTTGATTGCTTTGCAAAGGTAGTGGGGTCGAAAAGTCTTAGAATTTTATGGATTTTGTTTGAACCTTTGTTTTTGGTATTAAATTAATTGGGTGCCGGAAATTCACGGGAATTGTTTTTTTCTCGTAGTATGGGAAAATACCTGGTTAAAAAGGTTTGTCTAGTTGACCCCCGTGAACCTGTGCCCAACTGGTAGATAAGTGAAGGAGATGAATTATGGAACCTGCTGATCAATGTTCCTTTTTTTTTTTTTTTTTGTAAGATACATCACTTTTTAGAATTTTTATTCTTTTTAAGGTAAAATTTGTCTGCCAATGTGCATTTTTTTTTTCTTGATTAACTTCATTGTGAATCTGTGTATTCGGTGATCTGTGTATTAGGTGGTGAGAGGATCGATTATTAGCAAGCAGTGACATTTAGTTATGTTTTAACGAACTGAACAACACTATGCAATTGGAGAACGTTAGTAAATTCTAGAACAAGTTTGAGGGTTGCAATCTTGTCTGTCAAATCTTAATGGAGGGTGCTATTTACGAATTGGAGGGTAGAATGTGTCAGTTATGTAGTTTGGCCTGCAAAGTGTAAAACACCCTGTAGTTTAAAGGTGAAAAGTGTGTTTTCCCGTTTGTTAACTGAGAAAGAACTATAGATTGTGTTGGGTATAGTCAGAATTTGTGATTTTTCTTGAACTTAGGATCTTACAAGTTTGTTGTAGTAATATAATAAAAACTTAGTTGTGTGAGGTGCTTGACAAAATAGGCCCAAGCTTCTCTATCTAAATTTCTGCTTTTCAATATATTTTCAATAAAATAGCAAAAGGGTTTGGATCAAAGGGTCTTAAAAGATCCTGTGGTCAATAGGGCACATAGAGCATATTTATTTTCATGAAATAAAAACATTAATTACCAACACACACGAGCAATTAACCTTGAGCTCGCTATGTACTTCATGCATGCCATGAACACTACTCCACCTTCAATTCATTGGGCTGAACTAAATATATAGATCATCATATTCAAGATCATGCACAATTAAGCAAGTTCTTACCTTTTCTTCTTCCCAATGGCCTTTTGAAAAGCCAGGGTTGGTTTAGACATTTTTAAATGTAATTCATTTAGTGAATCAATTTATTTATATATTTTTATAAGAACAGAGGTTATAATGAATAGTTTATTACCTAAGGTGAACTGTTTGTGGAATGGTAGTAAATTATTAGTATCTTCTGACCACACATAGATAAAATTAGCGACTTATTTTCTCAGGTTTAACCTGCATGTGCTCAGAGTCAGAGTCCATTTGTCTTTTATTTAAGTACTAATTATTAAGACATTATTAATCTAAGTCCTAATATTGCACATATATAACAGCAAGCTGCTAGCTCACATTTGGATGATCGGGAGACATCGTGTATGCACAAGATATAAATAAATATATATATATATATATATATATATATATATATATATATATATATAACTAGCAGTAGGTAACGTCCAAGGGACGTTTGCCTTTTTCTTTTTTTTTTTCTTTTTTTTATCTAGATACTGAAGAAGTGTTCTTTTAATAATTTTGTGAATTTTTTATTTTTTTTAAATGTTTATGATGATTAAAAAAATACATGAAAAAAGGAAAATAAAAATAAAAAAGTGAAATACACATTCAAAACATATTTTTAGGTTACTTCTTCATTAGTTGTAGCAGTTCTTTTTAGTTAATTAAGAATATTATCATATTTAAATTATGTTAAAACTCTAATTATTTATATTGTTATACTTTTTTAAAAATATTTAACAAAATTTTATCATTTATTTAATATTCAGTAAAACTTTATCTTTTATTTAATGTTAAGAAATTAGTATTTTATAAATTGAAGTTAATTTTAAGTATATGATATAATATTTAAAATTTAATTATCTATTTTATGTTAGTTTAAATCAATATTTAAACTTCTACCGTTAGATTAAATCTGAAGATTAAAGATGAAGGGTTGGAATTTAAAACTCAAAAACCAATATTTTTTCCTACTTTTCTTTTTTTCCTCTCTCATTCCTCACGCACGATTGTGGTATTACGTTGCACATTGACATTCACACGGATAAACCCAAAAAAAAACAGAAAAACTAAACAAACATGTGAAAAAAAAAATTACTTTTCATAATTACTGTTTATAAACAGAGTAAAGCATGAAACTTTTACTGTTCATCTATGAACAGTAATGAACAGTAAATTATAGGCGCTTTTAATAAAATTTCATCATTTATTTAATATTCAGTAAAACTTTATCTTTTATTTAATGATGAGAAATTAGTATTTTATAAATTGAAGTTAATTTTAAATGTATGATATAATATTTAAAATTTAATTATCTATTTTATATTAGTTTAAATCAATATTTAAACTTCTACTGTTAGATTAAATCTGAAAATTAAAGATGAAGGGTTGAAATTTAAAACTCAAAAACTAATATTTTTTCCTACTTTTCTTTTTTTCCTCTCTCATTCCTCACGCACGATTGTGGTATTACGTTACACATTGACATTCATACAGATAAACCCAAAAAGAAACAGAAAAACTAAACAAACATGTGAAAAAAAAAAAAAAAATACTTTTCATAATTATTGTCTATAAACAATAACAAACGGCAAAAAAAAAAACTTTTTTACTGTTCATTAATGTTTATAGATCTATAAACATTAATGAACAGTAAATTATAGTCGCTTTTAAGTATAGGCAAGATATGCATGCATATTAACGTAGTTATCATCAATTACTCACCATTTATCATGAATTTGAACACTATGATGATCTGTACAATACATGATGAAGTAGTACTTTATAAACTGACTTGAGTTCGTTAAAAACAACTAATTAATTTGGCATATCTTAATCAATCGATGATCATGCTTATGATCCCTTGAGGAACTCACAAATTATCTCAGATTTAGTAAGAACCATTAACAAAGGTATATGATGAATTAGAAGCCATGCAGTGGTACTTCATTAATCGTGTTGCAGAGTTTTCACACAAATCATGATTAAAGACCATCATCTGCATGATCATCATCATGATCAACCTTCTTCCTTACAAATGCCACATGGTAGTTTTGGATTCTTGATCTCCAAACACATGAAAGGACCTTTATATACATGACCTAGCTATATAATTAACCAGATGTTGTGAACATTATATATATATATAACAACTTGAATATCTCACAATTAGTGATGAGTAACAATTCAGCGCAATTGTAACCAAAGAAACCTTATTATTATCGAAATAGCATTATTCTTTGGCCTTCCAAAATATACTTTTTTGGGAAGTTTTATGGGAAGTTTTAGAAGAGATTTCAAGAAGCAAACGTGTTTATATGATCTTCCCTAAAAGATTATATATATTCTCATCATGGCATATGGTATTAAACAAACAATTTAATACCATTCCATTAATGATCACATGACTTTTGAAATCAACTTTTCATCTCCTAGTGAGAAGTACTTCTTAATTAATGTAGTTAACGAATTACTACTGAAATAATTCAGTAAAACTTTGTCAAAGACAGAATGTAAGGATGGCTTGTTCCAATTAGTGTTACTGCAAGGGTCCCCAAACCTTCAAGTGGGACATTGGGGGAAAAAGCTATGTGAATTAACCAAATCAATATGCAATCTGTTGCAAGAACAAGTGGTCCATGTATTTGGATTCCTATACTCATCAATTAAATATAAGCAACTTGATCAACAATTCATCATCTATCATCCAACCAAATGTTGATAATTCTAAGCCATTTCCTGCATGCATATGATGCTAATGTTGTTGTGTTAGGTATAAATACAACATCATTGGGTTTAATTTGTAACACTCGTAACTCATGCATTCTATATCTTGCCAGAGTCGAAGAAAGCCATGCAAAAATTAATATTCCTGAGAAACAACACTCTAAGAACACTTCCTCTCGCTTACGGGATTGTCCAATGTGTGTGCTTCTCAAAACCTAAGCATAAATATTATAGCAAAACACCCTTATTTCTACTTGACACAAACAGTTTCATTAAGAACCAAGAAGACATAGAACAGAGTAAATTACTTTGGGAAATTGACTCCAACCGAGCGGATCAGGAGATCGACGAAGGGACGGAAAATTGACTCCAACCCTTTTTGATTAGGAAACGGGCCAACAATGATGAAGAACAAAGCCTTAGGGTGTCGAAAAAATAGAACCTTTTTCACTGATGTGGCCTCGGCATAAACTGATGTAGACGCCAATTAGTGGGTTTTTGATGGGGTGTCGTAGCGTAATTTGATGTGAGTGGTTTCCTTCGGTGGAAGGGACACACCGCAAATTTTTAGTGGGTTATGCTTAATGTGCAGCTAGAGAGAAATGAAGAAGAAGAAAGTTGGGGACGGAGGTGAAATTGAGATTTGGGAGAAAATCTAATTTTCTGTGGTATTGGCGCCGTGTACATTAGAATGACAATTGCAATGAAATTGTGCGTCGGCATAAGGTGGCATAAGGTTTTTACTTTTTGTAGCGATTAAATTCGCTGCAACAGTTAAAATATATTAGCATCGAATTTTCAACGCCACAAGTGTGTTTAAAATTGTTGCAAAAGGTAAAAAAAAAAACGTGCCCATTGGAAGTAGCGTCAACCACGAAAATCACCGTGAATAATGACTTATTGCGGCGATATTATTTCTAGCAGACCATAAATCACCACAATAGAGCCATTTTCTTATAGTGACTATAATGCCCCCATTTGAATGTTGAGATGGTCTCGTCTCATCTCATCTTATCTCATCTCAACATCTAAATATCACTCAAATAAAAACACTTTACAATTTCAAATCTTAGCTTTTTCATATAATCGTTAATTAATCATTACAATTTTTTCAAAATTTTAAATAAAATACAAAAAATAATTCAATTTTTTCAAATCTCAAACAAAACTAATATTAAAAAATTATATGCTAACAATATTTCGACTTTATAATATTTTTATTTAACTTTTTATCTCTTCTTTCACAAACCTCATACAATATCTTAATTCAAACAATTTCACTATTATTCACAATTTTCTCATCTTATCTCATCTTAACATTCAAATGAGTCCATAATATTTATGTCTCAACATCTATTTCTATAATAATTGTTTTGTCTATAAATTTTCTAAATCGTATATTTGGTTTATCTTAAAGTTAAATGGGCATACAACCCGCGCAATACACAGACTGTTATTTATGCTGGATTTTAGGTCTTGTTTAGATAGTGAGATGAAATGAAATGATATTTATGAATAATAGTGAAATAATTTGCGCGCGAATAGTAGTAAAATAGTTTGAGTTAATATGTTTTATGAAATTTTGGATAAGGTGTGAGAAAAAGTTGAATAAAAATATTATAAAGTCATAATATTATTAGAATATAATTTTCGATATTATTTCTATTTTGAGATTTGAAAATTTTGAATTATTTTTTATATATATTTTTTTAAATTTGGAAAAGTTATAATGATTAGATAATGATATAATGAAAAATCTGAAAAGTTGAAATTGAAAAAATGTTTTGTGTTTGTGGTGTTTGGATACTGAGATTAGATGGAATGAGATGAGATAAGATGAGATAAGATAGACTGATTTGGGAGGACTTTGCTACCCAAACCAGTAGGGGTGAAATTTTTTTGGTCTGGATTGAAAAAATCGACCGAACCAAACCGAATTCACCCGTACTCGGTCTCAGTCCATGATATCTCCAAAATATAGTTTTTGGTACAGTTTCGAGATGTGGTTTTTTGGATTGGATTGGACCAAAACCGATCGAATCACTTACATATAAATTCTTTTAATATTATATATATTATTTTCTATAATAGTTGTATAAGTTAATTATGTATTATTTATCTATTCTATCATCATTGACTATATAAAATGTAAAATAATATGTTATCAATTAACTATTATATCATATGATATAAATCATATTAGAGGGGATATTCCCATCCCTACCCCTGGGTTGGGCCTGGGCAGGACACTGAACCCATCTTGGCCCGAATTGCTCCCCTTTAGGGGTGGGCAAAATTTTCGACCTCCGACCTCCAACCGAGTTCAGAAGCGGGTCTGACTCTAACATTTGCAAAATGAAGAGCTGACTCTAATAGTAGGAGTTCGGAGTCGGAGCTCGCATGGGCTCCGAACGCCGATTTTTTTTCAAAAAAATATACATGATCAAAATGACGTTGTTCCACTTTAAGAGGAATGACGTCATTTCGTTTGGCCTGCATCACTTTGTCTTGATGAGGTAGGTAAACGACGTCGTTTTGCTTGAAGTGGAACGACGTCGTTTCATGAAGGAAGGAGATCCAAAATGCAGGACCCCCTTCTCCCCCCCCCCTCACTTTTAGTTTCGCACATGACACAACAGAGTCCTCACTTTCACATGAGGAAGTTGAGCTTCGAACGTCGTTTGTCGTCACCTGAGGCTGCTGTCTGCGACTCTGTCGTCACCGCAGTAATTGTAAAAATGATTTCTAACTTCCTCCTCCAATAGATTTGTTGTTCCTCCGTGTAATTGTAAAATGTGAAATGTGATTTGTGACTCCCTTTGTGAAATGTGTATGACTTGTTGTTCATTTCAACTTCTTTGTTGTTTTCATTTCAATGATTTCAGTTTTTAGACTGCTAAATTTCATAATTTCAGTTTTGTAAAAATCGAATTTTTTGTTTTAGGTGATGTTCGCTTGAGTGGCACTTGAGTATGGCTAGAGAGAACATCACACAAATTGTTCACTTGAGCCTTCGCTCGAGTGTGGCTCAAGCGACATCACATTGATTGTTCGATCGAACATTCGCTCGAGTATGGCTCTAGCAAACATCACACTGTTTGTTTGATCGAGCCTTCGCTCGAGTGTGGCTCAAGTCCAAATTGTGGGTTATGAGTCCTAACTGTTGTGCCATTTTTGTCTTATTAGGTAAGGTGTTTTGATCTCCAGCTGGTTGGAGAGTTAAGTTTGGCTTGACTAATGGGTTAGGGTTAACAGTGAAATAATTTATTTCAAGATTGATCTGAGTTAGTGCGGTAGGTGCTGCAGAGTTGAATATGGCTGGGGAACTATATCAGAACAGTGAGCTAGGGTCTTAAAGCGTCGGGAAGTTTGTCTGAACAGGGAGACTTGGGAGAAATTTTTGATGATCATTTAGGTGCAATTCATATTATTCCCTCTGGTGAGTTCATTTGTATTAAGCACTAAGAAATTGATTGTCTACTTCTCGTCTTTGGGCTACCATAATTTCCTTCCTTTTTGAGTTTTGTGTCTGAGTCTCTGTTGGCTGGAATTGAAAGATTATATTGATAGCTTAGTTGTGATGGTTGCCTGCTGTTTGAGAAAATGTTTGAGAGAGTGTAGGATTGAGTAATTCTACATACAACCGTGAAGTGCGTAACCGCCGCATAATCGCTTTGAAAAAGAGTGGGATCCACTATTAAAAAATTAATTTTTTTCATGTGGGTCCCATGTTTTATTCATTTTTTTCAAAGTGATTACGCGACGGTTACGCAATTCACGGTTGTAAGTATATTTTCTCATAGAATAAGGAGTTGGTCTTTTATTTTGTAGTTATTGTAAAGGCTCAGACCCATATTAAGTAGGTTCGGCGAGTAGGCCTTTATGCATGTCTGTCTTTTTGTTTGGGTGCCTAGCACAATAATCTTTCCTTTACTTCATAGAGTTTGTTACAGCATTTAGTTCACAGTGTAGTGGGAATCATTCCCTTGTGCAAAACCATACAACAGATTTCTCTTTACAATTTCTCTCTCTCTTTCTCTTTTCTTGGAGGTGCTCAGCTCCCTCTCGAAGTGAGACTGGTATTCCCGTCAATCCACAGTCGTGTAACAAATTTTAATATTATTATTATTTTAAAATTTAAATAAATTAAATTTAAAATGAAATGAATTGAAATAAATTAAATGATTTAAAGATCACTCTTTTTTCTATACCGGATCTAAGAACATTTTAGAACATCCGAGAGTAATTAGCTGAATGCTGAAAAGCTTCCCTCTTTTCACACCGAGTCTGAGCGTTCTGATCTATAGTTGGTTGTGGTGGCCTTGTTCCTTTTGCGAAATCGACTCTTTCTCGTGCAACCAGTAGTAATCTTCGACCCGTCCCAGAAAATGCAAAGCCCGATTGCTCATCAACAAAGTGCAAAAATGATGGGTCTGTTGAGTCGGTTCTTCCCTCTCAGCCGAAGCACAAATGACGGGTCTGTCTGCGATTGGTTTGGCCGATGGTCACAGGAAAAACGGTTCTTTGCCGATAATGGGTATGGAGGCTACTTCGATGGGTTCAAAGCTTTGTGAGAGAAGGTATTCAAGTTCACAATTTTATTCCACGTTATCGGGTGTGCGGCGCGTTAAAAGAATATTATTAAAGATAAAATTATTTAAATTTATATTAAATTTATATCGTTTATATTATTATTATTTTAAAATTTTAAAAAATTAAATTATTTTTTATATTTTATATAAAAATTGAAATTTGTTTTTAATAATCAGTTAAAATGAAATGAAAAAAGATTTGATATCCAAATCCTATGACTTGGCTCTTCTGATTGGGTTCAAAACCAGGAAACAGAGCAGTTGACTTCATACAAGTCTTGCTTCCGAGTCTTATTTGGCAACTGTTACCGTTGCTCTCGTACTTCCCTAGTAGACGCCACTGATAAGAACACTATTAGTTAAAAGTTAAATTTAATAAATATTTAATTATTAAAAAATAAAATATATTTATATTAGATTAGTTAAATAAATTTAATTATAATAATTTTTAATTTTTTTTAAAATTTAAAATTTATTATACATACATCAAATATATATTTTATTAATTATTTTTTTCTACCTTTCTTTCTATCACATATTTTATCACAATTAATATATTAATTTGATTTAGTGATATATTAATTTAATAAAAATATAATTATTAGTTAATATATAATAAATAGAATAGTAAAATATGATAAAATAAAATTAATTAATAAATAAAAAAATTAAATATTTTTAAAATTATTAATTATTTATTATCATATAATAAATAAATATATAATTTAATATAAAGATTTAATATGAATAATTAAAACTAAATTTATCTTATATTATTTTATTATTATATAATAAAAAAATAATTATTCTAATACAAAGATTTATATAAATAAAATAATTAAAAGTTAAATTTTTTTTATATTTATTAAAATTATTTTTTAATTTTAATTAATCCAACGAAAGTTACATCCACCAACTGCTCTTGCACTGTGTTTCTGTATCTCTGTCAGTGTCAATGTATTTGTAAGTTTCAACCCCCTCTCTCTTTCCTTATTTATACCAGTATTTTATTAGCGACGAGTGATTGCATGCTTGAAACTATTTACACGGAAGTATCAGCCTGGACAGTCGTTTGCTTTTCTGGTCCTCTTTCTTGTTGACTACCCAGAAGCACAGTTCGTAAGATCTTTTTTTTTTTCCCTTTGCTTTTATGGTTGTTGATGGAAGGTGTAGGTGCTTTGTGTACTCGTGGGCACTGGGAAAACAAAATCCTCAACCCTTTTTGAGACGAGACTGACAGAAGAACATATATGGCTTTGTCGAGGTATGACAAATAAGGCGTCATAATTTCTTTGTTTCCTGTTGTTTTGCTTCCTGTGTCAGCTCAGCAACTACATGGGGGTCTGGTTTGAGGCAGAAAGATTTTTTTTTCTAATCTTCACTCAGTTTTAGGGTCTTCAGTTTCTGATTCTAACTTTTGTTTATGTACAAAAGTGTTTTTTTGTATATAAAAAGGTCAAGATTTTTATTTCACAAGATTTTTATTATATCTAAGTTAATTATCAATTACATCTTAGAGGCAGAGTGATGCAGTCTCCAAGATACTGGGTCCTAAACCATGTGTGTATGTCTCATAGACATGCATGTCTCTATAAGGTTATACATGGCATTCATCAAGAATAATTTGCTTCTTCTGTCTGCTGATCAGCATCTACATGCGGTTCTTTTCTCTATTACACAAGATTTTCTTTCTCGTCCATTTTAAAATTTCTTTTTGTTGTTTTAACATCTTAAACGTCGGGAAAAAAAAGTCAACTATTGAGTTATGCTTAGTTGGGTGAGGTTTTTGAAAATTTTCAGAAGCTAAATTTGGATCTATTTTCCGTCTTTTTTCTTGAGAATGTTTCGTTGGGTTTGACAGGTGGACAGGGTAGCTTGAGTTGATAATTCTTTTGTGGTTTAGAGATGGCGTATAGAAGGGGGTCCAATCAGCAACCGCCAAGGCGAATTTTACGGACTCAGACTGCCGGGAATTTAGGAGAGCCGACTTTGGATAGTGAGGTGGTGCCTTCTTCGTTGGTTGAGATTGCTCCAATTCTCCGTGTGGCTAATGAAGTCGAGGCTAGCAACCCAAGAGTTGCTTATCTCTGTAAGTTGTAGTGTTTTTTTTCTTCAAATTAGTTTGCATCGGTATGTGCATGTATGCTTGGAGTATTTATTTAACATATATCACAAAGTATCCTCTTCGATACGCTAGAATTTTAAAAGCCACTTGGATTTAATGTATCTTCGACTATGTTGATTTTAACTCGATTTGATTTGTTTGGCCAGCTGTATATAATGTTCCTGCAATGATTGAGTGGCACCGGCATAATAGTTAAATTTCCCTAGAAAAATCCTTCAATGAATGCACCTTTTTGTTTCCTGAAAATGTTTCTAAGGATGGGATGCGATGGGTATTTCAAATGCTGGAGTCTCTGGTTAATGTCTTCTAGTCAATATAATAATTGGTTAGTTCATAGTGTTACAATGTTAGTGAATTATAAGTAAAATAATGGTTCTGTTTCTTAAACCATTCACATTATTTGGTTTTGTCTATTCTAATATGATATCTCTGTCTTACTTTAAAAAAATGATATTTATGTCCTGACAGAATTTATCATGGCACATATCTCTGAATGAATGCCATGCAATGTTTTCTGAACACTGATACGTTTTTGTACTCAAATGCATATTAATTTCAATGCTGGACTTAGGTCGGTTTTATGCCTTTGAAAAAGCTCACAAACTAGATCCCACATCCAGTGGACGAGGTGTTCGCCAATTTAAAACTGCACTTCTTCAACGGCTAGAAAGGGTAAGCTTATATATTGCTTACTTATGTGATTTCTTCCTAGTATGCGATGTTTTTTAAGGATCCCTGTGAAAGGACCGGAGGTCTGATAAAGAAGATTCAAATACCAATTATTATTTGCTACTCTCATTTTTCTTTCTTGCTTCCCTGGATTAATTAGTTATTCCATTCTAGCAAATACAGAAATACAAGAACTGCCAGCATGAAAACTCCAACTCTAGTAGATGGTAACTAGCGGGGAAACCCTACAAAGGGTAAATCTGGAATCCTTTCCTTTCAAGGAGTTCATGGCCCAATAAGTCCTTTTCCCAATCTTGTATCTGTCTTTTCACGAAACGGGCTAGTCCATATAGTCTGCCAAGCACGCCTAGTGAAAGAGCACCCATAAATAAGTGAGTTATGTGTTACCGCTGATTCCATGCAAAAAATGCAGAGTCTCCCTTATAACCCCAGTTAACTTGCTGATCCCTGGTTAATAGTCCATTCCTGTTTGCAATGCAGTTTATAAAGGGTTTTTTGGAATAGAGTTTATATACCCACCAACTTCCACAAAGAAATAAAACACCTAGTGTTCCAAGTGCTTTGCAGTTGCTCTATATCAATATTTAAGATCACCAGAGGGCAGACAACTAACTGAGCCTCCAGTACTCAAAACAACTTTATGTAGTCTGGACTGAATAGACTCCAAGTCCTTAGTCTAAGCTGGGTGCTAACAAGGGTTTCCATTCTGAAGTACAACAAAAACTGTTGCTGTCATGCTACTTCCAGAATTATACATAACTCTGTGGCCATATCTCAAATGCAGTGAGAGTTTCAGAAACAAATCGTAGACTGGGGCAAGGAATGGAAGTTAAAAAATGCTTGAAAGACGCATAAAATGTTTTAAGGAGATCACAGGAATTGTGATTTTCCTGGAAAGAACAGTTACTTTAAAGTCCATTAGTTTGATTTTTTTATAAAAAAGCGGTAGCCTGTAATTTTATTAATAATCCCTCTCTTGTGACGGAGGAAAACCGTGATTACATTCTATCACCTTGGGCGGTTACATCATAAGTCAATGAATAAATGCCCATGAGTGAATTCTTGTAGCTATCTTGTGAACAAGTGGTTGAGAATGGTTGAGAGTCTTGAAGATTCAACTTCCATAATTATCTCCTTGGAAGCTTCCCTTCTTTAAACTGTAAAGTAGAAAACAATCGGACTTAATCATCTGATCTCCCTGTGAAATGGACCTAACCTTTACTAGCGTTTGCTGTCAGACCATACAACATTTATCATTGCTTAGTGGTCTCAGTGCATGATTTGCTATTATCAAATCATTTATTTCTTTTTTATGATTTGGATTTAAATATTTTGAAATTCTGATGTCCTTTAATTGGTTTCTAATAATATTTTGTGTTATTTTCTATTCCTTCTTTTTGAAAGAAAATAGTTTGCGTGACCTTATATTTTTATGACTGTTTCAATCTGTCAATATTTTTCTTGGCTTTAATTCCCTAGCAAATTTTTATCAATGGCCTCCCATTTGGAATTTGGCAGAAATATTAGTTCATCTGTTTTACTATTTCAGGAAAATGAAACGACATTTGCAGGAAAAGCAAAGAGTGATGCTAGTGTAATGCAGAACTTTTACCAACATTACTACAAAAAGTATATTCAAGCGTTGCAGAATGCTGCTGATAAACATGATCGGTTGGTTCTCTAAGAGAATTGATGTTAATTGCGCTTTCTCTTTTCCATTATATTTTATCTTATATTAAGCTTTATGTCCCTAACTCAGCGCCCAACTTACAAAAGCATATCAAACTGCTGCTGTCCTATTTGAGGTTTTGAGGGCTGTGAACCAGACAGAGGAAGTTGAAATGGCCGATGAGGTGAAACTGAAACCATTTGACATCTTTCTGAAGGATATGATCTCTTGACCAAACTGTTATTATGCTTGCTGATAATATATTTAAAACTCTCTGCTGCCGTAGCTGTCTTATATATGACGATGTAATAATTATTATGGAAAAATACACTTTGCACCATCAAACTACCAAGGGTTTTGTACTTTTCAACCCAAAATACCAAAATTTGACACACTCAAACTAACAAAAAAGTGACGCTTTCCATCCTTCATTAATATCTGATGATCAAAATTGTGTCATATCACCTATTTTTCTTTCATATCAACGGTCATAATTCAATTGGGGGTGCAGAGTGTCAGTTTTTGGTACTTTGAGGGTGCAATGTGTCAATTATGATAGTTTGGGGTGCAAAGTATAGGACTCCTGATAGTTTGAGGGTGCAAAGTGTACTTTCCCCCTATTATTTCTTTCTTCTATTTTTTTGGTGATTGGATAATATTTCTTTCAAATTTTCATTGTAGATTTTGGAAGCTCACACCAAAGTTGAGGAGAAAAAACAGTTATATGTGCCTTATAATATTCTTCCTCTTGATCCAGATAGTCAAAATCAGGCTATTATGAGATATCCGGAGGTTTGTTGCAGTGTTCTTGTGTGGAATTCTTGATAGTCCTTAATTTTTGCATTTGATTGTTTGTGAATTCTCTCTCTCTTTTTTTTTTTTTTCAGATTCAAGTTAGTGTTTCTGCACTTCGCAACACTAGGGGTTTGCCATGGCCAAAGGACCACCAGAAGAAAGTAAATGAAGACATGCTAGACTGGCTTCAGGCCATGTTTGGTTTTCAGGTGACTTACCAGATTGTTTGATGTCCATTACTAGGTTTTTCGAGCTTAATCAGCAGACTAGGTTCCATTTATTTGCATACAGAAGCATAGTGTTGCCAATCAAAGGGAGCATTTGATTCTGTTGCTTGCAAATGTGCACGTTCGAGAATCCTCAAAGACTGATCAGCAACCCAAGGTCTTATCTTCTTAGATATATCTGGCTTAAGTTTCATCTTTTTGAGTGTTGTTTTTTCTTCTATAACATGTGGTAATTGTTTCCCCTTTAGCTGGATGATCGTGCTCTGACAGAAGTAATGAAGAAACTTTTCAAAAACTACAAGAAGTGGTGCAAGTTTTTGGATCGCAAAAGTAGCCTTTGGTAAGTTAAGTGGTTCAGGTTTTGCTGCGTTCTTTTGCTGTAGTTGGTACTTGGGAGAAAGTGTTTTTTTTTTTAACTTTTGCATTTCATGGTTTCCTTGTTGCTAGTTGATGCTAACTGTCAGGCACTTTTAATTACTATCATACCCTGTGACTACTTTAATTGGCAGGTTACCAACAATTCAACAGGAAGTGCAGCAGCGAAAATTACTATACATGTGTTTATATCTGCTTATATGGGGAGAAGCTGCGAACTTGAGATTCATGCCTGAATGCCTTTGCTACATTTATCATCATGTATGTGTAGTTCAAACCCACCATGAGATTATAACGTTAGTTGGAAAGAAATAAATTTTTCTTTTTCTATTTTGGGGGCTCTGATCATAAGGGAGAGGGAGGAAAAGGATTTTTATGAAACATTTATATTCAAAGGGAATTATATTGATTTTTATAAATTCTTGCCACTTTATAGAAAGAGACTATAAACTGAATAATACAAATAACATCTTTCTAAATTTACTTATTGATGTGATTTAGTGGATTATTGAAAATGTAAAACTTATGATGTCGGGCGCTGCATGTTTTGTTCCTATTTTCCATTTAATGATGTTTATTGTAGGAGAGTTTGAAAAGAGGTTAGTCAGGGAGGATATTTCTTACTTACTATTATTCACTATTGTGTTTTGAATCCAATTCAAAATAGCTGAGTTTAAGCTATATAGACACACTTACAGTTATTCACTTTGTGTATTGCAATCCTTAGTTATTCACCTTCTGTGCTACTATCCTTATAGATGGCATTTGAGTTGTATGGGATGCTGGCACGAAGTATTAGTCCAATGACTGGTGAACCTATAAGGCCAGCCTATGGTGGTGATGATGAGGCCTTTCTAAATAAAGTAGTAACCCCAATATACCAGACAATAGCAAAGGTGTTTTTTTTTTTTCCTGCATGTCTCGCTGGGTCCATAAAATTTCTTGTTATTGATAATTGTTGTTTGAATCCCCATTTATTTTTTGTCTTCAAGGAAGCTAAAAGGGGCAAAGGAGGAAAATCTATGCATTCTCAGTGGAGAAATTATGATGATTTAAATGAATACTTCTGGTACTATGCATTGTTGTTTATATGCATTTCCATACGTACTGAATGTAGGTAATAAAAATTCAGTTGGTTTGACTGCAGGTCAGCTGATTGTTTTCGGTTAGGTTGGCCTATGCGTGCTGATGCTGATTTCTTTTGCCTGCATCGAGAACAACCTTGGGTTAACAAAAATGACGTATGCTTTAATTTTTAATTTTATGTTGCTTGGTTTGCTAGTCTTGTTTATGTTTCAAAGTGTGGAACATAAAATTTGACTCATGCTTCAAATTTTGTTTGCAATATTTGCCTCTGAACTATGGCTTACAGTGATCCATTACTTGAACATATCGATATACTGCCTAGTTCAAATAAGCTTTAGCATGCTCTGACCAGGGCAATAGTTAGATTCATAGTAAACACCTAGAAATTTCCTCACCTTCTCAGTTCTCTGCTCCTCTCTTTCTCAGAAAAGCTTATTGATGAGAGGCTCTTATCGAGATGTGCTGTAGCTTGGGTGCTGGAGCATGTAATTCTTAATATTAAGGGCTGTCTTCAAGGGAAGGTGGTAGGAGTTAGGTAAGGAAGATCTGGTGAAGAAAAACATTAATGTTGGTGTAAATAGGAAGGGGGTGGTGAAACACCAAAAAATAAAGGCTAGGCCACTTGAATGAAAGGTATAAAGGACATATTGAATCTGAGGTGAGAGAGAGAGAGAGAGAAGCCACTTGCATCCCTAGGTTTTTAAATGGGGCCTAAGAGTAATTGGGAAACCAAAGTGCTGAACCTTAAGAGTGAATGGAGTTCAGTAAAGCACGCGACATTATTTAATTAGTCTTACCAGTAGTACACCACCAAAGACTAATAATAAAACCCCAGCGAACAGACAATAATTTGATTAGCTTGGAGGACGAAATAAAAAAGAAAGGGCTTTAAGAATTGAGAGCAATAAAAAAAAAGAAAGAAAAGAGGGATTCACATGGCTTATTAGGCTCTTTTTAATACAAGTATGGTGTAAGTAACGGTCGAAGAATTTTCTGGACTCCCAAAATGAATTACAGGACAATAAGAAGAAAGAGGAAGGTAAGACAGAACTACCAGAGAAGGAAGGAAGGAAGAAAGATAAGGATTAGAAGGTTAACAGAAGGAAAGAAGAGTATGAGATTGAGAGAAGGAAACCAAAGTAAGAGAATGAGATTGAGAAAAGTTATTTGGGCCTTTTGCAAAGCTTATGTTAATCAAATCTACTTGACTCTCAATCCATTGCTAACTGCCTACTCTTTGCGCCAGGATATGTTGAATTAGAACCTATGAGCCAAATTATCATGCCCATCAGTAGACACCCAAAGTTTTGTTTTGACAGTCTAACAGTCACGTAATTTTATAACTGAAATTTCTGTGATACTCCTGACATTTCTCATATCCTTATACAATCTTTTGTTTGAGCCCCATCCATTTTATTTTGAATTTTCACCAGGCATCTACAAGTGAAACAAAAATGGACAGAACAGGAAATAGAGCACCATTACCTTCCACATGATTTGAAAAAGGCAGAGTAGATTTACAAATTCTAGTTGTACCCTTCAATAAACTTGCTCGTAAAGGAGAGGGAATTATTTTCGTTAGATAGCTATGGAGGATGTGAATGTAGCAAGTATACTGTATGAATGTACCGATAGACTATTTCTGTAGAGAAGTACGAACATTATGTCCTTGATCCTTTTGCAAGAGCAGTCATGCTTTACAACTAGTGCTTTCTGGTAGTAGTGCTAGCATAGATATTATTAACAGCTATTACTTTTGTGGCTATAACCTTTGTTGTGACCGATAGATTTATATGTAGCTATTTATGTATTTGTATTTTTACATGATCTTCTCTGTTTTCCTAAATGCCTGGACTACTGTAATTGTTGTACTTGATCAATGATACGAATCTTTCAAACACAAATTTCTGGTTGTCCACTTCTTTCTTGATCTAACTGACTCCATTTTAGTGTCGACATGCATTTAAGACCATAAACTGCTGGGCTATGTAACTTCACTCAATGACTGACATCACATAGCTAATATGTAGCACTCCGGAGTTGTCATTTTATTTCATAACAACACTTTAACCATCTCTGGTGTAAAATCTGTTCCCTTGCTGTAGATGAACTAATACCCTATCCTTGAAGTTGGAAAAGCAGAGTTTTGTACAACTACATTTCGTTTGTAAAACAAACTTCTGATTTATTACAATATAAACTTAACACTCCTAATCTTGTCAAACTGTGGAAATTCTTAATATTCAGGATGATAAACCTTATACTGGGGATCGATGGATTGGGAAAACCAATTTTGTCGAAATACGCTCATTTTGGCATATCTTTAGAAGTTTTGATAGAATGTGGAGCTTTTATATTTTGTGTTTACAGGTAACCTCCCTACTTTTGCTATTATTGTGTTCCTCTATCTTAAGCCCATATATGAACAATCTTCTAATATTCTGTCCAATTTAGTCAATGATCATCATTGCTTCAAATGGGTCTGGAAAATTAAGTTCCATGTTTGAGGGTGATGTTTTCAAGAAGGTGTTGAGTGTCTTCATAACTGCTGCAGTATTGAAGCTTGCACAAGGTAGATAAAACCTGCTGAACTGATTATGTTGGTTCACTATTTCTAGTCTATTGGCAGTTGTGAAAGTTGCAGTTTTTTTTTTCATACGTACTTATAATCATTCTCTGTTTTTCAACTTTATAGATGATGGCTACATGATTTTATTTGCAAAATTCCAACTTTATTTCACATTTTTGCTGGAAATTAGATGCTTTTGGAAAACAAGCCCCAACTGCTCTACTTAATTTTAACTTAACATGTTTCACTGGAATTGCATTAGGATCATGACAAGCTAGGGTTGTGAACCAATTTGATTTACAATGCTTGAATGATGATCTGTGATTTTTGGATTCTTTGGGCTGAAAATTGGTATGCCAGACACTCAAGGACACAACACCCATGTCCAACAATACTATCAAAGCTATAAAGAAATGTCACCTGCATTTTATGCTGAAAAATATGAGGATTTTTTTTTTTTTTTTCTGACAAGGAATTCCAGATCCTTCAAACACAACATGACATGTTAAACCCTGGACTCGTGTAACTTGCCCGCGTCTCATCGGTGGAACCCGCATCTCATTGGCTTTCCACCGATGAGATGTGGCCCTTAGAAATTGTTTGCACCCAAGGATTTGAGATAACCCTAAGAAGCATACCCTGAAGACCAAGGTCCTTATCACTTGAGCGAACCCTTTAGGGTTGAGAAGTATGAGGGTGTGAAACATCATCATTTTATATCTTGTTTCACAATCTGTAGCTTTTTAGCATGAAAACAAACGCTTAAATTAATACCTTACATACTCATGCACATAGAGCCATCTCCACATGGTCAGGCTTTTGGGATTTACTACTTATCAAAAAATAATTTTGGGAATGACCAAGTCCGACACCCCTTCCTAATTTTGAATGAGATGATCCTTGCCTGTGTCCAAGCCAATAAGCTAATCCAATTCATCTCGAACAGAAGATGTATAGGAATTATTAGATTTTCATATGTATACTGTAGAAAATTATTTTGGAGTTACTTATATATGAAAAAAACTACTTGGTTGTTTTAATGAAGCATGTACAAAAAAATAATTTGTTTTAGATCGTTATCTCTCCACCTATTCCATGACTGAGGTATAATGACGTAAAAAATATTCTGCTGAAATGCAGCATTAGTGGATCTACCAAAGGATGTAACATGTGGCAAAAGCTAGTAATGGAACCAATGGTGAAGAAGTCAAAATGGTATAAAAAAGATATCAAAATATATAAGCTTATTAGGACCAAAAGGAAGTAGTGAATCAATAAACCTAAATCTTGAGGTAGTAACATTCAATAGGGGAATGAGCTGAAGCCTGAAGAAAAATTAAATGTAGTCGATTGTTGCACAGCATTGGCTTTATTTTATTTAAAATCTTCCTGATCATTTTCCAGATACATGTCTTGGTTTTTCTGTTCTTATTGGCCTAGTTTGTTTCAGTTTTGCAAAAGCTCATTTAGGCATTTCATTATGAGTCAGTGATGTGGAGAGCCTTACAGTATCTTCCACATACAGCTTCAATTATTACTATCACAGTTTTCATTAAAACTTATTTTTGCACTTAATTCTTACTACTTTTATTTTGTTTCAATTTTTTTTCGAGAATATCGCAGCTGTCCTTGATATAATCCTGAGCTGGCAAGCAAGGCAGAGCATGTCGATATATGTCAGGTTAAGATATATTTTGAAGGCTGTTTCTGCTGCAACATGGGTCGTAGTTTTACCTGTAACTTATGCCTATAGTTGGAAGAACCCTCCTGGGTTTGCACAGACCATCAAGGGTTGGTTTGGAAATAGCCCAAGTTCACCTTCTTTGTTCATTTTGGCCGTCCTCATTTACTTATCTCCAAACATGCTTGCAATAGTGTTGTTTCTGTTCCCTTTCATTCGCCGGTTTCTTGAAAGATCAAACCATAAGATTGTGATGCTTTTGATGTGGTGGTCGCAGGTATGCAGATATATGTTTTTGGACTTTTCCATTGATACTTGTGATTGTTTCTGACAATGTGTTACTTTTTTACATGCCCAAGGATATCTTACTTGAAACTGATTTTTAGCTAATTACTTGATTATTATTATTCTGTAAAGTATCTCTCAAAAATTATATTTTTCTTTCTCTCTTTTCTTTAAAGTCTTTTGCTATATTGTAGCCTCGGCTCTATGTTGGAAGGGCAATGCAAGAGAGCTCAATTTCTCTTATCAAGTAAGACAACAAACTTGGATTATCAGGTCAGCATGGATTAGATGAGATTAACCAATGCCTCTATTATCTTCTAATTGCTCTAATCTTAGGTACACTATATTTTGGGTTCTCCTGATTATATCAAAATTGGCATTCAGTTACTACATAGAGGTATTTCACTTATCCTTAGTATTACAGTACCGTTATCCAATGATATGAGGAATGGGAGAAAAGCTACTACCATGACTTTATATTCATCTAGATACTTGCATAACACTATTTGAAACTTTAAGAAGTACAGGGGAATTCTTAGTAACATGAAACAATAACTTTTACGTTGGATAAGCTAAATAGCTGACAATTGGAGTGTGATGGAGAACTATTGAGCGCTCTTATCAGATGATATACTTGTGGAGTGGGAGAAGAGTTATGCCATTGACAAGTATTGTGTGTAACATACCACTTATTGTGTGGCTCATTACATTCATTAGAAATGTCAAATACCAGTACTTTTTTATGTAAACTGATGTGGCGGGCTTTCACACCAACGGTATGTTTAGTGTATTCATGGGAGAAATAGTGTTACTGAGTTATCCTATTTACAAGCCTGGTGTGTATAACATCACTTATTGTGGAACCCATTATATTCATAAAATTTTTCAAAACACCAATACTTTTTTATGTAAGCTTATGCATTAGGCTTCTACATCAGCGGTGTGTTTAGTATGTGTACATAAATAGATTTGCAAATAGATTTATTCATGAAAGAAATAACGTTACCATATATAATGACATGTCAAAGTATTTCAGTAACATATGTTTTCAAAACTATGCAACAGCCTAGAGTGAACAAAAGGTAGTCAAACTATTTCAGCAACATCTGTTTCAAAACTATTAGAGTGAACAAAAGCTATTGAGTATTTTAAGATAACAAGTTGCTAATGAACATGCTTGTCATACAAATGGATTTTTCCAGTGTCCATAGGTGATTGAACACGTATAATACAGAACTCTGAACATTTGACGGTATTGATATGATTTACTGCAAGACTTCCAGTGGTCAAATAATTCAAATATAGTGATTCAATGTTGGATCTATGATGCAGAATATGTTTTGATTAATATTGCTTTTACTCCCTCTGTGAAGTCAGAAAATAACCAACTCTCTCAAGATAAGTCATACAATAATCTAACTTCTACCTGAGAGATAAAAGTTTAGTTTATCTAGTAAAATAACATTACTATCTAACAGATATAAAATTAGTGCATTCACATACCTCTGATCTCAAGAACACTTTTTACTCAATTCAATGACTTATGTAATGAAAATTGTCAATATATTCATTCTGTACATTGTGGTCTAGTTATGGAACGTTGAAAAACCTTATCTAAGACTTCTGGTGTCAAGTAATGGGTAAATCCAGCCAAAATATTCATCTTTGCAGATTAAGCCTCTTGTTGATCCAACCAAACATATCATGCAATATCCTGTAAGAAAATTTCAGTGGCATGAATTCTTCCCTCAAGGTACTAATAGCTGGATGAATGTTTAATATTACATTGTGGAAATGGATTGTGATGTCATCAGTTGTTGTTTGCAGCCAAGAACAACATCGGCGTTGTGATGTCACTTTGGGCTCCTATAATTATTGTATGTTTTTGTTTTTTCCAGTGCCATATCCGTCCCATTAACTGTTTCACTCTGTTCATTGTATGCTAAATTTCTATTTTTTTTTTTTTTTTTATACATAATCAAGAAATTTTATTCATAGAAGTAGGCAAAACCCAACTACACAGGGAATATACATGAGAATAACCTAATTAGAGTTTACAATCGAAAGTAGAACATCATGGACATTTAGCCCATTATAGACAATAGACCCTGCCCATGAGAACAAAGTTTTAAAAATAAAAAAGAAACCTTTAAGCTCATCCATTGTTCTATCACAATCTTCGAAGTTTCTATCAGTTCTCTCCCGCCAAATGCACCAACACATACATATAGGAACCACTCTCCAGATCGTTGCCACTTGTGAGTTGCCTCGGAGGCCTCTCTAGCTTGCAAGGAAATCCACTAGTCTAAGAGGTATGACCCATAACAATCCAATTCTCGTGAAAAAATCATCCCATATGGTCTTGGCCACCCCGCAGTGTAAGAACAAATGATTTTCCATTTCACCATTCTTCTTACACATACAACACCAGTCCAACACCATTGCCCGACGTTTCCTTAAATTATCTATGGTGAGGATCTTTTCCAGAGATGTTGTCCATACGAAAAAAACTGCTTTTGAAGGAGCTTTCGTATATCATATTCTCTTCCATGGGAACATGGTCATTCCAGGACTCTTTAGAACTTGATAAAACGATCTGACCGTGAATTTTCCTCTCTTGGAGGGGCTCCAGCTCATCTTATCTATGTTACCCTCTGTCATGCTTATAAAATACAATATCTCATAGAACTCTGTGATAGTCTCCATCTCCCAGTCTTGGGCACTGCCCTAAGGAATTCTACATTTCATTGAGGAGAGCCACTAGAAAGGACCAAGAGGTCGAATACCGCTGCATCATTTTCTCATGTGATCTCAAAAATGGCAGGGAAGGTGTCTTGGAGCCTATGTTCACCCCACCATTTGTCATACCAAAATCTAACACGAGAGCCGTCATCCACCATAATATATTCATGTATTCAAAAGATCTCTCAATGTCTCCTAAACTATTTCCACAAACCCACCCCATATGTGCCAGTGCCACATACCTCATTCGAGCACCATCCTCTCCAAGCCTCCCCAAACTGTGAATCTATAACGAACTTCCATAAAGCCCCCCCTTTCGTTTTGGTACCTCCACAACCATTTACCCAACAAGGCTTGGGTGAATTTCATCAAGTTATGTATCTCCAAACCACCCTCAGAAATTGGGGTACATACAAGTGAAATTTGAACTCTTCCCTCCTCAAGAAGTCCCGTTGTAGCTTCTCTATACGGTTGGCAACCTTTGTGGGGAGTGGGAGCAAGGATAGAAAATAAGTGGATAAGTTAGAAAAAGTGCTTTTAATTAGAGTGAGCCTACCACATTTAGACAAATACAACCTCTTCCAAGAAGCCAATCTGCACTCCACCTTTTCAACCACGCCATTCCAAAGCCTCTCTGATTTAAAGGGAGCACTCAATAGTAAGCCAAGATACTTCAAAGGTAAAGAGGATACCTTATATCCCAATAGAGAGGCTAAATTCTCCTCATTGGGGATAGCTCCCATCGGCACTAATTCAGACTTTGAGAGATTAAGGGGAGGTTTGGACAGTGAGTTGAGATGAGATGAGATGAGATGAGATAAGATGAAAGGTTAAAGTTGAATAAAATATTATTAGAATATTTTTTTTTATTTGAAAAAGTTAAATTATTTATTATATTTTGTGTGAGAGTTTGGAAAAATTGTAATGACTAGATGAAATGAGTTGAGATGTTCTCTTAATCCAAACAAGGCCCAACTCTCAAGCCTAAGACAACTTCAAAGCTAAGAAGTAGAGCCCTCAAAGATTGGATATGCCTGACATTTGCTCCATAGAAGATAAAAGAATCGTCAGCAAAAAGCAGGTGAGAAATATCCATGGAACCATAAACTCCATTCCCTACCGGAAAACCATAGAGAAAGCCGCATTCCACAAGATCCACAATCATCTTACTAAGAGTTTCCATGACAAATAAAAAAGTAAAGGAGAGAGAGGATCTCCTTGTCTCAAACCACCGGAGGAGTCAAAGAAACCCACCGGAGAGTCATTCACCAAAGTAGAGAATCGAACTGTAAAGATGCAAAACTCTACCCATTTTTGTCATTTCTCCCCAAAGCCACATCTTGCAAGTAAATAAATTAGGAACTTTCAATGACGTGATCATAGGTTTTCTCCATGTCTAATTTGCAAAGTAACCCGGGTTCTCTAGGTTTGAGTCGTCCATCCAAAACTTTATTTGCAATTAAGATTGAATCTAGGATTTGTCTGCCTTTGACATAGGCGTTTTGTGGCTTCGAAATTACCTTTTCCATCACCGTACTCAATCGATTAGCTAACACTTTAGAAAGGATCTTGTAGGATGATAGTCTCTAATGTCCATAGACCCCATCTTTTTAGGAAAGTAGCATTAAGGCTTTTTTCAAAGCTGGCATTAGTATGAAAACCTTGAAAGACCCGCATAAGTAGAGCTGAACAAATGAGCTGTGCACCGGACCCGACCTGATTCTATTTAACCGTTTCGAAATGCAAAACGGGTGGAGAATTCCGCTTCCGCTTTTTCCGTATAAAAACGGTTTGGTATTGGTCATTACTCGTTGCCCGAACTTTCAACCGGCCAAAAAGTAAGGCCATTTGCCTTCTCTCTTAATCTTTGACATACAAGTTTAAAACCTCTGAGGTGCATGTGGGCCCCGCACGTCCAAAAAGCATGTGTCATTATAATTTAATACCCCTTATCCCAACTGGCCCAAAAACAAGAATTTATAATTTATTGTAAAATGAAATACGTGCTCCCTTATGTTACCTTATACTTGTCTGGCAGTATATATCTCCCCAAGGTTTCAATTGTTCTCACAAATAAAATAAGATGAGATGAATTTAGTTGAGATTAAAATTAAAAGTGAAATAAAATATTGTTAGAATATATTTTTTTAATATTATTTTTGTTTTAAAATTTGAAAAAAATGAATAATTTATTTTATTATATGTGAAAATTTGAGAAAATTGTAATGATTAGATGATATGAGAATAGATGAGCTGAGAGGAATTGTGAAAATAAACGAGGCCTTAGTATGTCTTCAACCACTCTTCTTATTTTTCTTCTTATTATTACTTTTTTTAATCTGATAACTAACTTTTAAGTGATTTCTTAATCTTTATATTGATTTTGTTTCTTGTATTCAAATTTTTTGTATAGAATGGTAATCAAATTTTTTTAGATTATTACCACACCACATACACCCAAAAAAAAAAAAAAAAAATGGTCGGGTCGGAATACCCGTTTTCCGTTTTCAGGTCGGCTAACCAGTTAATTGGCCAAGCGACCAAACGGAATTCTACAATGTCAGGTCGGGCCGTGTGAACAATCCTATGCATAAGGTCGCCCTTGATCACTTCCCAACAAGCTTGGAAGAAACTCATGGTAAAACCGTTAGGGCCTGGAGCCTTGTCACTAGCCATGCCATGGACTACTTTACCTACTTCATCCTCCTCAAAAGGCCTCTCTAGCCACCCTGCGCACTAATGATCTAATGCTGAAAAAGTCAAATCATCCACTTTCGGTTGCCAAGTGTGTTGTTCAGATAGGAGATGTTGATAATACTACGCAATGTGATTCTTGATGACTAATTGATCCAAGGGCACTGCACCATCTACCATCAACATGTCAATAGTTTTATTTCTCCTATGAGAATTAGCCCCCCCTATGGAAGAACTCCATGCACTTATCTCCCTCCTTGAGCCATAGCGCTCTTGATCTTTGTCGCCAAGAGATCTCCTCCAGCAATGTTACCCTTTCAAGTTCAGTGGCTACCTAGCTCTTGCGGGTTCTCATATTCAGAGAGAGTTCTTGCCTCCTCCTCTTCCTCCAGCCCTTGTAGCTTCTCCAGAAGAGAGCACCTCTGTTGCATCACATTGCCAAAATCTTGTTCATTCTATTGCTTCAGATCCTATTTGAGCGCTTTCAACTTTCTTGCCATAATGAAGGTCGGAGAGCCTTGGAAATTGTAAGAAGACCACTATTGTCTGTCTACAAAATTGTCAGATTTAAGCCACATATTTTCAAATTTAAAATACCTTTTATTCCCTTGAATGCCTCAGCTGTCTAGGATGATGTGGAAGTGATCAGAGCATAACTTGGATAATCTCTTTTGAGTTACGTCTGGATAATGTAACTCCTAATTAGAAGTTAAGAAAAACCTATCAATCCTCGACCAAGATGAAAATTCTCGATTGTTGGACCAAGTAAACGTACCTCTAGTTAATGGAATATCCATAAGCTCTTGTTTCGAAATGAAATCAGAAAACACCCTCATGGCAGAAGTGATGTGGGACACACTTGACTTTCACTCGGGCAGCGAGTTACATTGAAGTCACCCCCAATGCAGCTTGGTAACTCCCACCGACTAAGAAGTCCCGCTATTTCTTCCCACAAGGACCTTCTCTCCAAATCAACATTAGGGCCATAAATTCCAGTGAATGTCCTTTGGAAACCGTCTTCTACATTCATAAAAGAGCAAGCCATAGTGAACTCACCCACACATTCCTCCACCCTTTCCACCACCCTTTTATCAAACATAATTAGAACACTACCGGATGTGCCTTTCGATGGCAAGTATGACCACCATATATGTTAACCTCTTCATAAACTCCGAACTAATTCCCTTCAGATGAATTCCAATTTGGTCTCCTGTAAACAAAATATATCACCCTTCCATTGATGAAGTAAGTTTATGACTTGGAGCGTTTATTATACTCATTCAGCTCCCTTATATTCCATGATATTATTTTTAGCTTTATAAAGCAACTATCTTGGCCCTCCCCTTGAAACACCCTCGGTTAGAGCTCTTCTCCCCACCTTCCTTTCATGGGCCACGTTTGCTTGAGTTATCTTTCTCTTTTTTTAGCCGCGTTAAGGTATGGATCATATTTGGATTGTGCATATCCAGCCTCAATAGCTGTGAGTAATGCCATAAATTCATCTTCAAAACCCTCACATCACATGTAATCCCTACATAATGTTTAATCCTCCCCCACTAAATCCCCCCTCCCAGATTCATCAGACAGCTCTTTTTCTGCTCCTGTGACTTTTTCTGGCTTCGGAATAGTGACCTGCATGACGTGGTGGTCAGTTGTCGACATTGAAGTCACCGATGCAACTTTCTATGGCATCCCACAGTGTTCAAGACCTCCCAGCAACAAATCCATCCCCTTGTCTACAGGCATCTCGGAATGGAGTACGGTTTCCGATGTCAGGACGTCACGATCGCTGCAGCGATGGCGGGGGACGACCAAGAAACCTTCGGCTCACAAGTCTATGCCACCCTAGAGCACGGTGGCCCTCTCAATGGCTCGCAGTGTCGTGTCGACAGCCCCATTGGTGTAAACTCCTTAGTCACAATTGTTGCCAGCACAGGTTCTCCGTCATAGATATTGCCAGAAACTTGCCTAGACGTTGCCGGAGCAACAAACCATGGTCTGTAATGCCCTGGTCCTGGATGGGTCGGAGAGTTCATTCTTGTCACTTAAAATCATATCTCACCATATAGATATAAGCCCCAAATTCTCAATTACACATAGATCTCAATGTTTTAAACCAACTATTCTAAAATAATTAACTAAAAACACTATAAAGTCTTAATATAAATGTCAACCTCTCAACGTACCACGTCATTAGAACATGAAAAATTTACTGAATAACATTCTCCAATAACCATGGCCTCCTTTTGTGCTTAATCCACTATACTTAAATAATCTTGCCCATGCTCCCTAATCTTGATCCTCAACTGTAACATTCAAATCATCTGAAAAATATTATGGAGATAAGGGGTGAGTTATTAACAATTTAGTAAGCAGTGACATATACTAGTATGTAAACATGAGTATTTACAGAGTTCAAAATGCAGAAAAAAAATATTTTTACTTTCAGAATGCAGAAATCAAAACATGTTATAAAAAATATTAGAGTGAAAGTTCAGAAATATTCTTATTCAAAAGTATCATTTGGCATAGCATAACTGAGCATCATCATCATCATCATCATCATCATCATATCAGAGCATCATATCAGAACAGAGGCCATGTTTAACCCCCGTGGTAAGATTTTGCATCTGCGGATAGTCAAGTAGATCATAAATCACTTCGTCACCAAATGATGTGCATTCAAACAGAAGCCACTACTATAACTCGTGGCAAGGCCGTATACCACTATTATCACCCGTGACAGGGCTGTATATCACTATTATCACCCGTGACAAGGACGTATACCACTACTATTATCCGTGGCAGAGTCGTATACCACTACTATTACGTGTGGCAGGACCTTATACTACTATTATTACTCGTAGTTGAGCCGTATACCACTATTATCACCTATGGCGGGACCTTGATGGAATAGAACCGAAACATAATTATATACAGAATTAGAAAGTCATGCCAAAAGTTTTTTAGATGCCACATCATATCAAAATAGAGTATTAGATAGACTCATATCATTTTCACATAATCAAAAACAAATTCAGAGCATCTTCACTTAATCATGCAAAAATTTTTAGATTTAATATTCGCTCATTTTGCACAGTTTAGAAACAAAATGCCAAAATAAGCTTATGTCTACACCAGTCATGACAAAAATACTTTTCTCTTATACGGATTCCATGAGTGATGCTGATAAAATGACCAAAGTTGTTTTCAAGTTTTCTTTTCATAACAAAACATGCATATTTTTTATAGAATCAATCTCAGTCAATTCGTTTTATGCAAAGTCTAGCACCCTGCTTGAACTTTTTTAACTTCTCTTAATTTTCTCACAACAGTGTCATGGAGTATCAAACATCACCTATAAAATAGTCACGCAACTTCCGTAAATTTCCAATTGAACATGTACTTCGTAATTAAAATCAGAGATATTAAAAATATATATTTCCTAATGTCTAAAATCCTTGAAACCCTAAAATATTGTCACTCTATAAATAATTGATTCCCATGTAATTTCTCCAAACAATTACCGATTAAATCCTAATATCATATTAACCCCATAATTTGACCTTCAAATATTTTCCATTCAAACCCGTGTCCTTTGACCCCCGAAAAATATCCATATTAAATTCATATATTCACCTGTGGCCTATAAACATGTGAAGCTTCATAGAAACCAAAAGGTGCAGTGATGGTGCAACCAATGGATGAATGTGCGACTCCTACCCTTTGTGTGTCCAGCACGTGATCTTCAAATATTGTGTCAGCCCTGAAATCAAAATAGAGAGTGGACTACGTGAAAGGAAGGTGAGGTGTTGTGAGAGAGGAGAAAATAAGAGAGAGAGAGAGAGAGAGGGGGGGCCATACTGACATGCGTAACCAAGGGGGTGGAGATTGTTCGTGGTGGTGCAACCTTGGGCAGAGGAGCTGAGCATGGCGTTGGTGGTGGTCGAGTGGTCACAGGTGGTTTCCTCCCGGTTTGGCTTTCTAGCCAACAACGTGGGGTGGCATTCAGAGAGGTTGAGCGTGGGAGGGAGGATCACAGTGGCTGAGTGGGGCGTTGATCTTCACTTGTGGTACACAACAGTTTCAACATCTTTCAATTTGGGGTGCAGCCGTGCATGGTGGAGGGCTAAGCAAGAAAACTTTGCTATGTTTTTCTTTCTTAAAAACAGAGGCTTCCGTGTTGTGGGTGTAGGAATGCCGTGGGTGTGGAAGACGTGTGGCGGTGAAGGTTTTCTTTCGGTGGTTTTCTGCTTGGCTTGGTCGTGGTCCTCACTCTGTGCACCGGTGGTCTAGTGCAGCGGACTAGCTACGATGCTCGTTGGTTCCCAATCGTGTGGTTTTGGGCGGCGCGTGGTTGCAGTGCAAAGATGTCTCTGTGAAGCAACCATGCGTGGCTGTGCAAGGAGGTGTTGGGAGGCTGTGAAACTCAGAAAATAGAGACGTTTGCGTTGGGTGAAAAGAGAAATAAAAACGTGGGAGAGAAAGCGATAGGGAGGAGCAACCGTCGGGTGGGTGTGGGGTGATAGGCAGTTGAACAAAATATGTTGTGCAAGGAAAATCAAGGGAGGAAGAACGTGAGAAGATGAGTTGCGGCTTGTTGTGTGATCACTACATTAGGTAGGGAAAATCTTCTGTGGGGTTATGCGTGAAAATGTGCCTTTGCGTGTATATTTATAGGTAGTTGAAGACCCTGATGAAAGAGGAAATTCTGTGTGCATGCTTTTTACGTGGGATTGAAAATCACAATTGGGCTTAAGCCTTGGGCCACCTGCACGGGTTTTTGGTCCTTGGGGCTTCCTATAAATTTAGCCATTAATACCATCTCAACGATAATTTACTAAACCTTAATGGGTCTTAAAATAATTTTTTTTTAATCTCGGGCCTAATTAAAATCCCAGCTAACTCAAAAATTATAGCTCACAGGCTTATACAAAATCGTCCAATAAATCTCAAATAAGGTTTCTGAAATATTAGCCAATTAAACATAATTTATGCTCTAAAATTCCATTTACCACCAAAATAAATTTTGGGCCTGTGATCTGGTGCTAGGCCTAGGTGTTACATTGTTGGTGTTGTACCAGCATTGCTGTTGGGCTGGGATTGGACATAGAGCCCTTTTAAAAAACAGGCTCACGTTTTAGCCTCCATTTCATTATGGTTGGGCTAGTTAAACACGTCCAGCCCAGACCCACCTTCTTTTTACCATTAAGGCCTCGTTTAATTACACAAACGAGCTGAAATGAGAAATATATGAATAGTAGTGAAATAGTTTGAGTTAAGATTTTTATGGAGTTTTGAGAAATGAGAGAAAAACAAAACTTGAATAAAAAATTATAAAGTTAAAAGATGGTTAAATATAATTTTTGTTTTGAGATTTGAAAAAGTTAAATTGTTTTGGGTCATGCTAGCAGGCCGCCTAGCGTTTACCGCTGGGCGTACCGCTAGTTATAAATTTTTTATTCTTTTTGTTTTTATTTTATTTTAAGTATTTTTTAGCATTCTTAATCATTAAGAAAAAAATAAAAAAGAACACAATTTCATTAATAGTCACTTCCTTAATCATTAAATAAAAAATTTAAAAAAAATGCATGAGCGATAAGTTTGAGGGGCTCCACTAGCATTTTCCAATTGTTTTTTGTGTTTTGTTTGAAAGTTTGGGAAAATTATAATGATTAGGTAATGATTAGATGAAAAAGTTCAAAATTTGAAAATTTAAAATTGAAAAATATTTGTGTTTGAATGGTGTTTGGATATTGAGATGAGATGGTTTGAAAGTGAAATCAGATCTAATTCTTTTTCCTTTATAGGGTCTAAAGGATTTAGGCCCATTCCAGACCAACCCATTTCTGACAACCTTTAGAGATACCCGTATGTTGTAGGCCTTGGCCAAGACCCAAGCTCATATCCAATTTACTTATGAGTTCTTCTATTGTCTTTTTTAGTAGAAGAAGATAGTTTGTGAATAGTGTATTTGAATTGTTTTTTATTTTTTATTTGAAAGTTAGAAAAAGTTATAATGATTAGCTTGAAAATTTTGTATTTAAATTATAATTGAGAATAAGATGAGATGAGATGAAATGAGATTAGATGATAATTTTGTATCTCATCTAAGGCCCCAAACCTGCCAGCTAATTCATCTTTCAAACAAAAAAGGGACCTCAACTCTACACTTTCTGCTGCGCCAGCATAGTACAGACCTCCACCTCCTGTTTCTGGTATAGTGCCTCAACCAACCTTCTCTGCAGCAGTGGTGCTCTCTGCATGTCCCTTTTTGTCCTTTTCTTTTAGCTGTAGCAACGAGAGATGACCCATACCACCCACCCGTTTCCCTGCACCACCCATTGCAGCCTCTGCATAAGACTGAACCTGCTTCCCCATCTCCTTCCCCTTATCTGTCGTTCTGTCCAGTTTTGGAGCCAACACTAGTGTCTTGTTTGCCAGGATAGGCATGGACAGAACGTGCTTCATCTTCATGGAGAGGCTCTTCCACCCCCTTCATTCCATGCCTGCCGGGATCGCTAGAAGACCACGCCTCCCACTGCCACCATAGTCTGTAACTTCTAAAAATCGTCCAAAATCGTTAGAACGCCTGTGAGCATAGAGTGCCTTGGCACCATCGCGACACGTCTTGCAAAACTCTTTTTTTCCCTCCGAGAATGAGCATTCTTCCACTGTATTTGCAAGCCAATCAGTGCTGGCAAAGCTGAGGACCAACTCGTTAGTAAACTTTCTATTTTTCTCAGTGAGACGAAGATAGTGTCACCCCTCCAATGATAAAACAAAAAATTTTGTCTCTATTAATAAATGTTTAATCAAGCCCATTGCCACTGCTGAATAACTCAAAAAATAGCTACAAAAAATTATTTCCAGCAATGGTCACTGGAACAGATCACCCATCGTGACAGTGAAGGAGAAAAAGTGTACAGAGAGAAAACATGAAAAGGAAGGAAAAAGTGTAACTTCAACAAATATATTCAGATTTGGTAAATTTCTAATTGAAGCAGCTTTTTCTCAGGTCTACTTTATGGATACTCAGATTTGGTATGCTATCTTCTCCACAATTTTTGGCGGTATCAATGGTGCATTTCTTCGTCTTGGAGAGGTTGGTGGGGCTCCTTTCTTTAGTTCCCATTTATCTTGGTAGACTACACCCTCAAATGGCTTGATGAGAATATGGTTTCAAGGATAATATGAGCATTACACAGTTCACACAGCACCTATCACCACTGATAGGATTTAATCTGTATATTTTGTTCAGCAGTAAAAACTGAATTTATGTTGGAGCGACATAAATTGATAGAAAGATATGTATCAACAAGCTATCATATGGAAAACAGCTTAGATGTAGCTGTATCACTCATAGTAGTTGGTGCTTAAAGTGAGGGTGCATCATAGAGGGTGTAAAATTAAACTTATTGTGGTGTCTTGTGAGGGTGTGCAATCCTAATATGATCCAAGGCATGTAGAAAACTACATTTTTCTATGTACATTTGTCAAACCTTCTACTCTTGTATTTCTCATGATCTTCTGCCTTTAGAGTAGATTGGAATGGTCTATTGCTTGAATAATGTCACTGTTACATTGTTGGCATGAATGCATGGGTAAGATACTCCTTTTTCTGCGAGGCAATACCATGATAAACACGTATATAGTTGCATGAATTCCATACATATACATATAAGTTGCTGGTTGATTCCAATCTTCTGTAGGACCCTGACAATACCAGATAAGCTCTTATACATGACTACTCCATTCCCATATGTTAATAGCACATAGAATCTCTTTATCCTTAGCATTGAATACCAAACCTAATGTTTTACTTTCAGATTCGAACGTTAGAAATGCTGAGGTCTCGATTCCAATCACTGCCGGGTGCTTTCAATGCCCGCTTAGTTCCAGTGGAAAGGAATGGGGAAACCAAGAAGAAGGGACTGAAGGACACTTCCTCTCACAAATTCGATGAGGTTTTTCTGTTTTACACTATTGACAGCAACAATCGATAATGACTGATTAAATTAATTCAGCAACTGTCTCTTTTGATTCCTAGAAGGATAGTTCTTGTGTTTGTTATTTCAGATCCCAACTAATAACGAGGAGGAAGCCAAGTTTGCTCAGTTGTGGAACAAAATAATCAGTAGTTTTAGAGAGGAGGATCTGATTACTAACTGGTAAAATGAAACTCCGCATTAGGATATGTTCTTGATTCTGGGATGAACCTTACGTATTGCCTTTTCTTTTAATTTCTTTTCTGACTTGGGAGTTACAATTTAACATTTATAAATTTTGAATGTTCTTTCCTTTTTCTTAAACCATCTGTCTTATGATGCTTAAATTTGTAAAATTTGCAGGGAAATGGACCTGTTGCTTGTTCCTTATTGCGCAGACCGTGATCTGGATCTTATCCAATGGCCTCCATTTTTACTTGCTAGCAAGGTTTATCTACTCCTGAGTTAAATTACATCCATTATTGATCAGGTGTAAGTGGGGAGTAAGGGGGAGAATTATAAAATCCAAATGCACAACAGGATAAGGACATGGATAAAAGGGAGCATTGCTCAACCACTCTGATAAAAATTCAAAGTTAGATACAAAATGACTTGACTGGAAGAACTACATCTCCACATCCCATATAAATACTAGGAATATCAATAGGCATGTACATTCGACAAAAACAAACACATTTAGGCAAGACTCACTCAAAATAATTTCAAACCTAATTTAAGATGAGATGCATCGATAAAGAACAAATTTAGACTTCCAAGGTTCAAGTGAATGATCTTCTTAAAAATCACCTCCCCAAGTAAATATGGCACTGCATTAATTAGCGTTAATAAAACCTGTAAATGAATTAAACCGGTGCTTCTGCTGTAGATTCCAGTAGCTTTGCATATGGCTGAAGACAGCAATGGAAAAGACCGTGAGTTGAAAAAGAGGTTGAAAGATGATAATTACATGCACTGTGCTGTTCGTGAGTGCTATGCTTCCTTTAAAATTATGATCAACTTTTTGGTTCTAGGAGAACGGGAAAAAATGTGAGTTTCTGCTATCTGATATATATCTAATTAAAAGAGCAAAAAGACAATAATTATCTATCCTGATGCATTTATTTATTGCTTTTTGGTTTGTTGCGTCAGGGTTATAAATGAAATTTTCTCCAAAGTTGACTCTTATATACAAAAGGACACTGCGATAACGGAACTGAATATGAGCGCTCTACCTAGCCTTTATGATCAATTTGTTAAGCTTATCGAGTATTTGGTAATTGCTTTTTCAGATCAGCTTCAATTTTTTATTTTATTTTTTTCTGTTGAATCAAGGTTGGTAACAAATCGTAACTGAATTTAGAATCCTTAACAGTTATTGAATAAAGAGGAGGACAAGGATGAGGTCGTAATTGTCTTGCTCAACATGCTTGAGATTGTGACCAGAGATATAATGGAGGATGAGGTTCCTAGGTATATTACTTGGGTGCAACTGTCTCCTTAAGTATTATACTATTGTGCTAATACCATTAATATTCATTTGTTATTGTCTCATGTAGTTTGGTAGAGTCAATTCATGATGGCCTCTATGGAAAAGAAGGGGGAATGAAACCCTTCACTGAACGATATAAGTTTTTTGGTGAACTTAAATTTCCTGTACCAGAAACGGAAGCTTGGAAGGAAAAAGTAAGTTTCAGTTTTAGTGGTACAAGCGCAACGCAGCATGTAAAAGTTACTATGAATAGTCTACCAAGAATATCAATTACATTTGTAAAAGAAAGGACCCAGTCCCTTACATTATACCACTGGTCAGACTATTGGATTGGTAAGAGAGGGAGGGTGGGGAGGCTATACTTAAATATTCTTTTCTCACAATAACTAGGTAGAAAGTTTTATATGTTTAATTATATATAATAAACAGCACAAAAAGTAATCCTACTCTGTTTCTCTTGTTTGCGAATTCAGTGCTTATGAAACTAAATAATTTTATACAATAGGAATTTCCTTCTATCAGCCTTGGCACCCCTTTTGAGTTCCTGGTTCTGTTTCTGCATAACTGCATTATTTTCTATACAGATTAAAAGGCTTCATCTACTGCTTACCGTAAAGGAGTCTGCTATGGATGTGCCATCCAACTTGGAAGCTAGAAGGCGTATTTCTTTCTTCTCCAATTCATTGTTTATGGACATGCCTACTGCACCCAAAGTCCGAAATATGCTTTCCTTCTCGTAAGCTCTCCAAGCATTTGCCGTATCTTCACTGAAGATTTTCATTTTTCCTTGCATGTATGAGTTGCTGCATATGTTGAAGCCCTACAACATTATCTAGATTCTATACCCTCTTGTGTTGGTGGATACTGATTGGTATTTTACTTTATGTCAAGACCAGAGTTCTGGTTTCACATTTTCTCAGTGTGTAAAATACATGATGCCAAAGTTGTCTATCTTTGTAGGTAGATAATCCTTTTAAAATAAATTTTTTTTTTGTAAGTAAAAATATTATATATATCAATAGAAGTAACCAAGTACACTGGACGTATACAAGAAGACACCAAGCTCATACTAGGAGCTCCTAAAGACCCAAAAAGCCTGTGAAAAACTACCCAAAATACACCAAGCCCGAATTGGAATTAAACACACCTATCCAACCCCAACCTCTTGTTTCCCGTAAGACTAATACTCCAGCCGAAACTCCCTCTACGAGTACGTCTTCATGATGCCCTCCCTATAGTCTTCCCTCGACTTGAGCTACCACCCCTAGCTTCATAGTCGATTGCTCAAGAAAGACGCTTTAACACCTTGCTTTTCTGAAAACTTGATTTTGTTTCAAGCGAGTGGCTCGCCTCAATCATAGTAAGTAGTGCTTTAAATTGGTCTTCACATCCTCCATGTGAGAGCCCTACGATATGCCGAATCTCGTTAACCTTATCCAGAACTCAATCCGATAGTGAACCCGCTATATTGTTTATCGGAGGTAGAGAAACCAGGAGAACAACATTATCTCCAAATACAGTACCCAACTGCACTCTCGACCCTAGACATTCCTACTCACAAAGCACCAACGACAGACCCATAATTTCCTCCTTGTCGTATCCTGCATTCAAATCCCGAACCTCCTCAATAGCTATATGGTTGCTGTCCATTGTTGTTGTCACCGTTAAAAGTTCCTCCTCTCCATCGATGAGGACATTGCTTGTATGTACTCCACCCCCCGACGATCCTTTCTATGCCACTTTGTTAGACCCTACTAGTACCTCAGGAAGCATAGAACAGGTAGGAGAAGCACTACCTTCTGTTACCCCATTTTCATCTTCTAAAAAAGGTTTGTCAATTTCTTCCAAAGTACTCAACACCCTAGAAAGACCCTCATCTTTAATTGAAAGTGAACCCTGGAAAAAAGTACCAACCCCATTAGCAACTAGTGACTGAGGGCAGTCAGACAACAAGCTATCGATTACCTGAATGACATCGGCGTGAACAGTGATGCTAGGGTCCAACGACCCTATCTGTGACGGTATCGAAATGCCCTTTGCCGACGCACTTGAGGCTTTCAAACCCGTAGGATCTACCCCGTCCGTTTTCGACCCACCACCCAAAATCACGACTAGGTCCAGCCCCTTATCCACTTTAATCATGAGATCACTCACATACTCCATAACTCCCTTCAATTGAGCTTTAACAGCCCACTAGACCCCCTCCACTTCTCCCAATGTCACTTGATAGCCTTTGTCTCCTACAAGTGTCTTGCCCTTTCCTTCTGCCACAGAGCTATTCTCGGCTAGACTACCCGCCAATGACCTCAACATCGAAGTGTACAAGGCACCTTTGACCGAGGAAGGCCTTCCCACTGTCTCCATCAACAAACTCCCCTCTGTTTGCATGCTTCAGAATAGTGGCTTTGGACCCAATAACGCTTCGAATGGACTGCAGAAAACCTTTCCATCCAATGCCATTTGCGCCTTCTGGAATCACCAACAAACCTTTCCTCCTTCCATTCCGGAATTCTGAAAGTTGCAGAAAGTTGCCCCTTGTGTTAATATGATATTGAATGATGAGAACTCCATTACCCATCCTTAGCTCCCTGAAGAATCCTTCATGACAGTTGAGTTCTAAACAATCCTCTATCCCCTTAGCCACCCACGAAGCTGCCGTCCCACCTAGACACATGAACTTAGCCATCCTTTTACTACGTTCAGAGATGCGAAAGCTATTTCCTCTCTCTTTTGTAAAAACGAAAGTTTTTTATTCCACCTCTCACCTTCCATCTGAGACGAATCCATGTCGCACGTCATCATCGTCTGATCCCAAGCCACAAGATTATCTCCCAGGATAATCTCGCTTCGTCATCTCAAGGATTATACGAAAAATATAAAGCATATCAGAAACACCAGATCTGCATCGACGAAAATGCAGATCTAAATCCCAGTCGTTGGAGGGGGACCAACGTTGAAGGGCCCTCAAAGGAGTCGCCGAAGCCTGTCGGTCTTGTCTATGGCGGTGGCAGTGGCAAAGGCACAGGTTGTCGCCTCCAAGAAAGACAGAGAAAATCTTGCAAAAATCCAGGTCGCTGGAGCCAAAACCTACGCTGGACGGCCCTCAGCGAAGTCACCGGGGCCCGTCGGCCTTGTCTATGCCGGTGGTGAGGTGTCACTCGCCGCCGGTTTAGGATGGGTGAAGGGTGGCGGCTGGTCTTCTCTCGTCTCTCTCCATAGGGTTGTCTCTCTCCACTTAAAATAGATCTTAATTGCAACATATCTTATCTGACATATTTGCTGCTGCTTTTTTTTTTCTGGTGGGGGATAGCGTCCTCACTCCCTACAATACAGAGGATGTCCTTTTCTCCATAGAAGACCTAGAGAAGCTCAATGAAGAAGACGGAGTTTCCATACTTTTTTATTTGCAAAAGATCTTTCCAGGTTCCTCTTCTTCCTCACCTCCTTTTGAATAACTTATTGATTGTCTAACATGCTCTTTCATAACATGGCGACTTACTACAGATGAATGGAAAAACTTTCAAGAACGAGTGAAGTGTATTGATGAAGAAGAAGTGAGAGAAAAACATGAAGAACTCCGTTTGTGGGCATCATATAGAGGCCAGACATTGACCAGGACTGGTATTATCTCTCTTTCTTTCTCTCAGAATTGAATAAGCACTATTTTCCCTTTATCTAATGATAAGTTATGAGTATTCTTTGCATATAATTGTGCTACTCTCGAAAATAAGTACGAGGCATGATGTATTACCGTAAAGCTTTGGAACTTCAGGCTTTTCTGGATATGGCTAAGGATGAAGGTGATTAGCTTGGGTGTAAAATTCTCATTTGATCATCTGTTGCACAGTGTAACACTTATTTTTGTAATTGCTGATTGCTTTTGTTCAGATCTAATGAAAGGCTACAGGGCGGCTGAATTAGATAGTGAAGAACACTCAAAGAGTGAAAGGTCATTATGGGCACAATGTCAAGCGATAGCTGATATGAAGTTCACATATGTGGTATCATGCCAACAGTATGGCATTGACAAACGGTCTGGTCATTCTCATGCTAAAGACATTCTGAAGCTTATGACAAAGTATGTTTCCCACATTCTATTCATGTCACGTTATTGCTTCTCTAAGTACCTATTAGTTATGTTTCCTAGTTTGCTTGTCTCAGGTATCCTTCTCTTCGGGTAGCTTACATTGATGAAGTAGAAGAAACTGGCAAAGATAACTCCAAAAAAACAGTTCAAAAGGTCTATTATTCAGCTCTCGTAAAGGCTGCTTTACCAACTAAGTCAATTGATTCTTCTGAGCCTGTTCAAAACTTGGACCAGGTATGAGTCTTAGATTATTCTTGAAAGTGGATTACACAGTGATGCAAGAAAGTAAATATAGCTTTCCTATCGTGAGAAGTGATACATAAAGATGGCCTTCGTGATCTGGTGCCAAGAGAAAATAATAATGGGGGCTGATTAACCCCAACGGGTTGGCCCAAGTGGTGAAGGCCTTGGTCTTGGGGAATCACTCCCTTCAAGGTCCAAGGTTCAATACCTCATGGGTGCAAACAATCCTTTGGGGCCAAACCCCGTAATGAAAAGCCAGTGATTTAACCAGTTCCGTGTAGGGAAACTTCTGAGGGTGCGGTGCACGGGACCAGGGTTTACTCTGCAGGAGTGGGTCCTAAGGGCCCTGCCTTGGAGAGGTTCCCCGACATAATAATAATAATAATAATAATAATAATGGGGGCTGATTGAAATGACAGATACTCTTTTCCGTCTTCAACTTTGCACTTCTGACTTCCGAGAGTCAAAATGATTTTAGGATTGTTTATTGGAATCCAATCATAAGAATTGTATGCCCAGTGATATCATGCAGATTTTTTAACTCAGACTAGAGCTTCACAAGTGATTGTTTGGATGTCTATCACAGATTATATATCGGATAAAGCTTCCTGGGCCAGCAATATTGGGTGAGGGGAAGCCAGAAAATCAAAATCATGCCATTATTTTCACACGTGGGGAAGGCTTGCAAACTATAGATATGAATCAGGTATCATGGCAAACATATGGTGTTTGTATGTGTGTGCACACGCATACAAACCTACAAATTATTGAAACTTGGTCTCTTATACAACATTTAATATAGGTCATGCTTGGGAACCAAACATTTCTCAAAAGTTTCTCCAGATTTTCCTACTTTCAACCCAAACATCTTCACACCAAAACAATCTCAATAATCGTAACATCTTACCCTGATTTTTGTAACATGCAAAATTTTCACAAAACTAAAGATATCGATTTCTCTTCATAAATGAAGAGAGAACTTTCAAGAGAAAGAAGAAAAGAAGTACGAGCCCAGGGGTGTCAATCTTACTCCTAAGAGTAGTATTCTTAATGGGCCCCACCACCTTTTCCAATCCCTATAAAAACATCTCAGAAAATTTTTCTCAAACCAAGCATGTTTTTAATGGGTCCCTCCACTTTTATCAAACACCATAAAACCCATCTTTAAATGTTTTCTAAAAAAATTCAGAAAATCTTACATTCAAACATCCCCTAAGTAAAGTGTTCAACAGGAGAACTATTTGGAAGAAGCCTTCAAGATGAGGAACTTGCTGGAAGAATTTCTTAAAAAACATGATGGCGTGAGATTTCCAACAATCCTTGGACTTCGAGAGCATATATTCACTGGCAGGTACTTTTGTTGCCTTGCTAATCTTTAAACTGGATTTTGGTTGTAGTGCTCTTTGTAACTAGGACTGCATGTGTGTTGACTGGCTCCTCATAATTTTTTTGTCAATTTGTGCAGTGTTTCATCGCTGGGATGGTTTATGTCTAATCAGGAGAATGGCTTTGTAACTCTTGGGCAGCGCCTATTAGCTGACCCTCTGAAGTAAGGTTTCTCTCTCTAGATGTGTGTGCACACATGCATGCATGTATGCCTCTGCTTTGTTTGACAATATTTTTACATATATAGTTCCAAGAAAATTAAGTTTATTTCAACTGGCTTAGCTAGTAAAGTCTCGTCATTGTACTGAATGCCTAGCTCACAATCTGCCTATTAAGTTCCATTTTTTTTTTGCAGTGGAATAAGGTTCCAGAAATGCTGGTTTTGTATGTGGGTTGAGCTGATTTTTCTTATCCATTATCTTTACTGTCAAGTTATTATTGGTTGGTCTGAACTGCAAACTGGGTCACCAAGTGCAGTCGAGAAATTTTCTAATAACATATTTTGTGATGGAATCAAACAATGAGAATGCTACAATATTTTCATCAAATAAATATTCAGGAAAAATATTCAGTTCACCACAAAAATCGAATCTTCTGAATTTGGCATTTCCTTTTTTCCTTTTATTTAGATTGTGGAAATTATGCAAGAGTCAGGACAACCAAAATTTTCTTGTTTATTTATTATCTGGTCAAATTTCAAAAGTTTGAGTTCATCAGTCTCTGTTCAGATGTCCTAATAAAGTATTGATACTACCAGATTTTCGGAGTTTAAACTGTTTTCCGATAATCATAGTTAAAACTCTCAGTAGTGTTGGTGTTGCATGTTTCTGACCAAGTTTTACCCTCATTTATATATTCTTTTGATCAATAAACAAATGTTTATTGATCAAAAGAGTAGACAAGAGCCCAAGTATAACCTAAGTGTGCTAGTTTAGTGATACAAGAAATTCACAAGTGTACATGTTTTTTATTACAATCTTTTTCCAACTTCATGTCTTGTGATTATTTATATATCTTGTGATTATTAATGCTCATGTTTGATGCGTGAATCCATAATTTTCTTCTGGTCATTCAGAGTTCGGTTCCACTATGGTCACCCAGATGTGTTTGATAGACTGTTCCACCTTACTAGAGGGGGTGTCAGCAAAGCTTCCAAAGTCATCAATTTAAGCGAGGACATATTTGCAGGCATTTTCTGTCTGGAAAACTGTTTCATACTAAATGAGTATGTGATTCTGGCTCAACTATTTATCTTTCCATCTATCCATGTTCTGTAGGTTTTAATTCTACACTACGCGAAGGAAATGTTACTCATCATGAATATATACAAGTTGGCAAAGGGAGGGATGTTGGCCTTCAACAGATCTCAATGTTCGAGGCAAAGATAGCTAATGGGAATGGTGAGCAGACATTAAGTCGTGACATATATAGGCTTGGGCACCGATTTGATTTCTTCCGAATGTTGTCATGCTATTTCACCACTATTGGTTTCTATTTCAGCACGTTGGTATGTATAAGAAATAAGATGCTTGCCTACATTTGTGCTAGATGATACCATAGAATTATGTAAAACTCACTCTGTTTCTGGTTTTGACAGCTGACAGTGTTCACAGTCTATGTCTTTCTCTACGGCCGCCTTTATCTTGCTCTCAGTGGACTCGAAGAGGAGCTGAGCACTGCAACAGCTATTCAAGACATCAAGCCTCTTCAAGTAGCTCTTGCTTCTCAGTCTTTTGTGCAAATTGGATTTCTGTTGGCCCTGCCTATGATGATTGAAATCGGTTTGGAGAGGGGCTTCCGGCGTGCATTAACTGATTTCATAATAATGCAATTACAGTTAGCTTCTGTATTCTTCACATTTTCTTTGGGAACAAAAACCCACTATTATGGAAGGACATTGCTTCACGGGGGTGCACAATACAGAGCTACAGGTCGTGGTTTTGTTGTGGTCCATGCTAAGTTTGCCGAGAACTATAGGCTCTACTCTCGCAGCCATTTTGTCAAGGGGATTGAACTGATGATTCTACTTCTTGTGTACCAAATGTTTGGTCTTTCATATAGTGGTTCAGTTGCATATGTCTTGATCATTATATCGATATGGTTCATGGTGGGAACATGGCTTTTTGCCCCTTTCCTCTTCAATCCATCAGGATTTGAGTGGCAAAAGATTGTTGATGACTTGGCAGATTGGAATAAATGGATAAGCAACCATGGAGGGATAGGTGTACCTCAAGATAAAAGTTGGGAATCTTGGTGGGAAAAGGAACAAGAGCATCTCCGTTGTTCTGGGAAGCGGGGTATCATTGCTGAGATATTGTTATCCTTGCGCTTTTTCCTCTATCAATATGGGCTCGTATATCATTTGAAAATCATTAAGAATACCAGAAGTTTCCTGGTATATGCTGCATTTTTCATTAACATGAAATGCATGTGAATCTTATAATTTTAACAACAGGGTAGCTACAGTAATTTTAATTACTTTTTGCTGGTTTACAGGTTTATGGAGTTTCATGGGTTGTGATCATTGTACTATTGTTGCTGATGAAGGTAAGTAGTGAGGGCCTCCGGGCTCCTACCTGTCTTAAAATAGCAGTAGACTCGTCTTTTTCTTTTTGTTTCAGGACAATCTGATAGGAAATTCTTTCACTTGATACTAATTCACATAAATAATGAGTTTCTAGTGCCTGAAAGTAAATTCATGCTTCACGTTGAACTTTTTTTTTTTTACTTTTGCAGGTTGTGTCCCTCGGAAGAAGACGATTGAGTGCAAAATTCCAGCTTGTATTTCGATTTATCAAGGCTCTAGTTTTTCTAACATTCTGTTCTCTTTTCATCACTTTAATAGCACTCCCTCATATGACGCTCAAGGACATCGTAGTCTGCATTCTTGCATTCATGCCAACTGGATGGGGATTGCTTCTTGTAAGTAAAACTGATTAAACATATACTTTTTTAGTCCTTCCATTTGTCCTATTCACTTTCTGTGGGCCTTCAACGTCTTCTTTTTCCAAGGCCTTTACGAGCTTCAACTATTGTTATTTATATATAACAAAGCAAATATTAGCTCCATTTCTCCTTGACTCGACTTAAGTATTCTTGTTTTTCATCCTTTGTTTGCATTACTTGATGTTTTGGTTGAAATAGATTGCGCAAGCTTGTAAGCCGCTGATTGAACGAGCTGGATTCTGGGAATCAGTCAAGGCACTTGCTCGTGCCTATGAAATGATCATTGGCTGGCTTCTATTTATTCCAGTTGCTTTCTTGGCTTGGTTCCCGTTTGTTTCAGAATTCCAAACACGAATGCTCTTCAACCAAGCATTCAGCAGAGGTTTACAGATTTCCCGTATTCTGGGCGGACAGAGGAAGGATCGTTCCTCCAGCAATAAAGAGTAAATTCAGGCCCAACAACTGTTTCTCATAATGCAAATACCACATCGTTTACCTTACAATCTAGAAAATTATATCATTGTAATTTGTTGTGCTTCTATGTCGTTTTGACAACGTAAAAAATGTTGCATATTTCCCACAGGATTGGTAATTTGGTAGATGTAAATGTATATTCTATGGGATTTTTGAAGGAGATCGGAAGGATGTAAGTTTTCGCAATCAATGAAGACCTTTCAGGCTTTCTGCTATAAAAGGGGGAAACGGGTAGAAAAGTTGAATGATATAAAAGGGGTGTATTATCATTTCTGTGTTTAGACTAATTTTCTTCCTAGATTGTCTAACAGATTTTGTTCCTAGAATGAGTAATCAAAACCTAAAAAGTGACATATTAATTAAATTTTGTCTAAAAATTTATCTAAATCAAAGTTAATGTTCTAATACGGGTACATAAGTAAATAAGTCAAAATAGTAGCTTCTTTAACTAAAATTAAATCAAATTAATTGTAATACTAATACTCGAATAATGATTTGAAATATTTGATTGAAATAATGCGACATATCATATTATTATTTTAATTTTATTGGTGGCCAATAAGATAATGAGTAGAATTTGGCACGAATTTGAAGAATTATTTTTTGCACCACGGGACACGGCTTATAAAACAAGAAACTTTTTATTATAAAACAATACGACAACAATCGATTTAGGTCTCGTTTGGATGATGAGATTAGGACTGTTCATTCAGATCGAATTTTTTTCGGCCTGGTCTGGAATCTAGATTCCGGCCCAGAACAAATCAGAGCTAGAACCTGGGTTTATAACCCGGACCCCCACCTAAATTTAAGTTTGAATGTTTTTATGTCTTTATTCTAAACCAGTATATGAACTGCCGTTGACAGTTGCATGCGTGGTCGGTCGGTGCGTGCGTGCATAATTTGAATGAACTACCTTAACTCTGGATTCAGTCTTGGGTTGGACCAAATGATTCTCTTCACCACTTGGCTGAGTGATGCTAGAGATGTTATCCCTTTTCCCAGAAGCTATGCCCGAGCCGACAACTAATCGAGATCGGGTGGAAACTTCACTTCAGAAGTGAAGATGCTCTACGTCAAACTGCCCTAGCATTTAATTCAGTGAAAAATACATCTAAACTATAGTTAATCTTTGTGTCATTGAGTTCTCATTTCATATCATCTCATCAATGCATAAATGTGTACAGAAAAAATTTATAATAAAAAGTGAATAATGTACTTTCAGTCTTGCATGGCTCAGCCCATTTGGTCTCAAAACATTAGTTTCAGTCTTGCAGAATTGGACATGATATATGATCTAGGCATTTATGAAATAAAGACATCAAAATATTCAAACTGGAGAGTGAAAAAAGAAAAAGAAAAAATGTACCGAATTGTAAACTCAGAACCTACAACTCGGATTCATCTTAGTTTCGACTCGGGTCTGATCTAGGCTAACCCAGCCTAGGTTTGAAATCTAAGTTCCAGTCCGGATATACCAGATTCTCAGGCCGAAATCCGGATGATCAATCTTAAATAAAATGAGATAACTTTAAATAAAAATTAAATAAAATATTATTAAAATATTAGATTTTAAACATCATTCCAATATATAGCAACGGAAGTGATTGCAGCCCCCGAAGTAGGAGTCAAGAGATGGGATTAAAGGTTCCTCCTCGGCCGCATTCACATAGGATTGTGAGTACGAGGCAGCAGCTCGGGAGTCGAGGATTATCTTCACCTAGCGAGGAAAGAATTCGTAGTAGTACTGGGTTGATGGGAGAGCGAATGCGGGCACAAGATCTTGATGGCTCACCCATCATGGGTGAACTAACAAATTTCTCTGCCAATGGACATCTAACTTCCCCAGTATAGTCTGACACTGAGACACAGAGCAACCAGCGGTATCGTTCCCTTCAAGTTTCAAGATTATTATTGCAAGGAGCTGCTTCATTTTCTTCACTTTCATATGCATTAAATATTGCAATGGATTCTGCGGAAAGGTTAATCGAGGACCTTGGGTCATATATTCATAGTCACCATATGAGAGCAAACCAAGAACAAGCTCCAACTGTTGAAAATAGAGATTCGTTCTCACGCATGTCTGCTGTTATTCAACCGGAATGTCCAAATACTCTTGCTGAAATTGATTTTATGGGCCCCCCTTCTTCATCTTTCAAGACTGCCATTGATGCTCCTTTTGTACACTTGAAAAACTTGGAAAACCAGACAATGGATTATGCAATAGAAATTAATTTAACAATACCACCTTCTCCTTCATTTTCAGGGGCAAGGACTGATGTTCCAGAAGTTTCGGGTTTGGAGAATGGAGTTTCCCATGAAGCCAGAAGGAGAAGGTTGATGTAATGGACCCCTTCACGAATATAAGGAATTCTTCAAGAATTAGAGAGAGAAAGAGATAGAGAGAAATAGTGAGAAATAAAGAGAGATAGAGAGATAGAGTTGATTCACACTGAATACCAAAGTTGGCCTCCTTCCCAGCTTACGGCTACCTTTTATAGAAGAATGAATCAATTACTTGAGTCAGTTATGAAACCTACACAGACTTATAACAAGTTCAGCCATTTGATGACTTAAACGACAGTCATGAAACGGCACCGTTCAATTTATTTCCACTTACAAGTAAACGACACAATTACAAACAGTTAACTCCATTTACATAAAATGTTGAGTCTTGATCTTTCTACTTTGCTTATTCGAAGACTTCAGTTCTTATTCATGCAGACTTCAGTTCAAACTTCAATTCTTATTCATGTTGGCCTCGATCTATGATCTCATCCATCTTCCATAATTCTCAACCCGTAACATATTCTCCCCCATTAAAGCACATTGCCCACAAGGTGAGGAAATTTATCACGCAATGACCAATATGGCTCCCACGTTGCATCATCAACACTAGCCCCCTTCCATTGAACTAACACATCAATTACTGCCATGTTATGAACCTGCCTCATTCTACACTGCAGAATAGCCTCAGGCTCAGGAGTTAATTTACCTTGCAAATCCACTAGAGGCAAGGAAGACAGTGGTGAGTGATGTTGACCCAATTTTTTCTTAAGGCAAGAAATATGAAAAACTGGGTGAATAGAGCTGGTTGGTGGTAATTCCAGCTTATAAGCAACATGTCCCACTCTTTGAACAATCTAAAAAGGTCCAAAGAAACGAGGAGAAAGCTTGAAATTTCTTCTAGCCACCAATGATTGTTGCCTATAAGGCTACAACCTCAAATAGACCCAATCCCCTATAGCAAACTCCCTTTCAGTTCTTTTCTTGTCAGCTTGAAACCTCGTCATCTTTTGAGCAGTAGCCAAGTTACTCTTAAGAGTAGAAAGTATCTGATCTCGAGTCTTCCAAACCTCATCAACTGCTTGATTAGCAGTTAAACTAGGTATATAAGATTGCAACTTTGTTGGGGTCTACCATACACCACCTCAAAAGGAGTCAACTTTGTTGAAGTGTGAGGAGTGGAATTATACCACCATTCAGCCAGGGTCAACCAATCAAACTATAACCTAGGCCTATCCCCAGAAAAACTCCTCAAAAAATGCTCAATGCACTTATTGACTGCCTCAACTTGACCATCACTCTGAGGATGGTAGGCAGATGAGTAGGAAAGTGTCACTACTTGTAGCTTAAAGAGTTCCTTCCAAAATGAACTAGTAAAAGTTGCTCCTCTATTAGAAACAATATTCTGAGGCATGCCATGCAACTTAAACACATTGTCAAAAAATAATGGTGCCACTTTAGATGTTGTGAATGGGTGCTTCAAGGCCATAAAGTGTGCATATTTAGATAATCTGTCAACAACAACCATGATGACAGAAAACCCTCTCGAGATTAGCAAGCCTTCAATGAAATCCATGGACAAATCTGTCCATGAATTTGCATGTACAGGAAGAGGCTGTAAAAGACCAGCAGGGTATACAAGCTCCACCTTATTCCTCTGATACAAATCACACTCCCTTATATACTGTTCACTTCACGTTTAAGGCCAGGCCAATAAAAGTCTTGCCTAGCTCGATGTAGTGACTTATGGAACCCAGAGTGTCCAGCAGATGGACTAGCACAAATAAAATGCAAAATTTTCAATTTCAACTCAAGGTTATCAGGGATATAAATTTTGCCATTTTTAAATAACAACCCATGCTTAATAGAAAATGCAGAAGAGGAAGGAGAAGAACCTCCTTGTAATACTGCCAATTGTTCCTGTGCCTTCTGATCTGAAGCATAAGCTTGCTTCAATTCCTCCAACCAGATTGAGTAGGAAATGAAGTACCAGTCATTAATCTAGTGTCATTTAAGGCTTCCTTCCTTGACAAAGCATCTGCGGCTTTATTTTCAACTCCCTTCTTGTACTCAATTGTGAATTCATAACCTAACAGCTTAGAAATCCACCTTTGTTGAGCATTTTTTCCCACTTTCTGTTCTAAGAGGTACTTTAAACTGTGGTGATTAGTTCTAACAATAAAAGCCGCCCCCAACAAATAAAGCCTCCATTTTTTTACAGCAATAACAAGTGCCAACAGCTCTTTCTCATAGGTGGAAAGCCTCAAATTCTTACCATTGAGAGCTTGACTCAGAAAAGCCAATGGCCTTTGATCTTGCTTCAAGACAACTTGTACTCCCACCCCACATGCATCACACTGCATCACACTCCACCACAAATTGCTTATAAAAGTCAGGTAAGCATAAAACAAGAGGACTTGTGACTGCCCTCTTCAATTCTTCAAAGGCATCATTTGCTACCTCAGACCATTTAAAAGCATCTTTTTTCAACAAAAGAATTAAAGGTGTTGCTATTTGGCCATATCCCCGAATAAACTTTATGTAATATTCTGTTAATCCCAATAAACCCCTCAATACTTTAAGAGTTTTTGGAATTGGCCAGGACACCATTGAATCCAGCTTCCTTGGATCAGCTCTTACACCATCTTTTGAGATTAAATGGCCAAGGTACTCAATTTCTGAACAAGCAAAGTGACATTTTGATCTCTTTGCAAACAATTGATTAGCCTCAAGTGTCTTCAAAACAGTGGTCAAATGAATTATACGGGATGCCATATCCTTACTATAGACAAGAATGTCATCAATAAACACTATGACAAACTACCTAAGAAAAATCTTAAAAACCTCATTTATCAATGCTTGAAATGTTAAAGGAGCATTTGTAAGGCCAAAAGGCATGACAAGGAACTCATAATGTCCCTCATGAGTCCTAAATGCAGTTTTTGGTACATCCTCATCCCTCATTCTAATTTGGTGATAACCAGATCTCAAATCCAATTTAGAAAAAACTGTTGAGCCAAAGAGTTCATCCAATAACTCATCAACAATTGGTATTAGATACTTATCCTTAACAGTAGCCTCATTAAGCACTCTATAATCGATGCACATTCTCCAAGAGCCATTAGATTTCCTCACTAATAATATAGGAGATGAAAATGGGGATTGATTGGGTCTAATCACACCAAACTTGAGTAATTCAGACACAATCTTCTCTTCATTGACTGGGTCTAATCACACCAGACTTGAGTAATTCAGACACAATCTTCTCTATTTCTGTTTTTTGAAAGTAAGGATACCTATATGGCCTGACACTCACAGGTACATCATCCTTCTTAAGATTAATCTGATGATCTCGAGCTCTACGAGGAGGTAAGGTAATAGGTTCATCAAAAACCTTTCCAAACTTCTTTAACAATTGTTGTATTTAGGGACAAGAAACATTCTGATTCTTCATGACTTCCACAGCCATAAGTTGCAACCACACTCTCTTGGAACCCACCTTAGAAATCATGGAAATTTCTTTATCATCTACTAGGCTAATAGCATAAGATGTGAGCCCTTTAAGACAAACTTTCCTTCCATGATAATCAAACTGCATTGTTAGATCTGTAAAATCCCAAAGTATTGGCCCAAGAGATGAAAGCCAACTAACTCCCAATACTACATCACAACCCCCGAGAGTCAATGAAAAAAAATCAGCAACAAATCTGATTCCTTGTATTTGAATACCTACCCCAATAGCTCTAGCACTACTATTCAAAATCTCCCCATTAGCTACCCTAGCTTGCATAGCCTGCTCTTGTTGTACCTCCAACCCACACCTGCTCATCAGTGCAGTATCCAGAGTCAATTAATACCATAACCTTCCTTTTATTAATATGCCCAACCACTCGCATGGTTTTAGTACTTGGAGAGCCAACCATAGCTTGGAAAGAAATGGAAGCTATGTCTGCAGATTCAGGTTCCTCATGTATCTCTTCCACAATTAATTCTTTCTCAGTTGCATTGACACTACTTTCACCCATATCCATTCCATCTAACACATAAACTCTTGGCTTAGTGCACTTATGGCCTGGTTGCCATGTCTCCTCACAAAAATAACGTAAACCTTTCCTTCTTCTCTCTTACATCTGAGACTCATTTATTTTCTAGTAAGGCAACTTAACAGGTACCTTAGGGTTTCCCAAAACAGAAGCCCCCACATTCAATTGCTGAGAATCATTAGAATTACCTATCCATGACCTCTTTGTACTCCAAACATATTGCTCTTGGATTTTTGCTAATCCAAAGGCATCATTTAAGGCGGAAGGATTTAACATCCTAATAGGTAGTCTAATTTCATCTTTTAAGCCACTTAAAAAATAGCTTAATTTGTTTCTTTCAGAAATGCCTTTAATACGATTGGAAAGCAATTCAAATTTAGTCTTATAAAAAGTAACAAAATGAAACTTTTTTAAGTGTGTCAATGCTTCCATAGGATCATCATAGGCAGATGAACCAAATTGAACCTACACTGCCTAAATGAATTCCTCCCAAGAATGAAAGATTCCAGACTCACTTGCATCTTGAAACCACACCAAGGCATCATCATCCATGTGGAATGAAGCCAAAAAAATCCTCGGACCTGGAGGCACTTGATGATACAGAAAATACTGATTTGCTCGATAAATCCAAGCTGTAGGATCTTTTCCACCAAATCTTGGAAAATCCAGCTTGATTGGCCTCATATTAGATCTGTCACCCCTGTTTCTGCAAATCTTGGAAAATCCAGCTTGATTGCCCTTAGGTTCCTAACAGTTGAGGTGATATATCATTTCCCCATAAGAACATTCACATTGGCAAAAGTCATATTTACATAATATGAGCTTAAATTTCTCCATATTGGATTATGCATCTTCAAATATTTGCATAGTTATGAACAATAACTATACAAATTTGAAGATCTACTGTACACTCCACAAAACATATTTTACTAATTCTCTCTCTCTCTCTCTCTCTCTCTCTCTCTTTCTCTCTCTCTCTCTCTCTCTCTCTCTCTCTCTCTCTCTCTCTCCTCCCACTCTCCCTCTCTCTCTCGACAACCCCCCAGCATGATTATTTTCATCCCACTTCTCCCCCACTGCTCATCTCCTTCCACTCTCTCTCTCTCCGAACCTATCCACTTCTCCCCCACACAAATTCCTCTTCTCCATCCCAGTTTGCACATTTCCGATTGGTTTTCGACTTTTGACTTATTGAGACTTTTTTGTTACAACGAACTTACAGTCCTAGGTGGTGAAAGGGGACTGAGACACTTGGGAGAGGTGTTCCACCCCCTTCATCGTTGAGGCGCGAGTGCAAGGCATCGACATTAGGAACTAGGCGGGATCTGAAATCAATCCCTCTCGGTGGCGAGGGGGGATTGGGACACTAGGGAGAGGTGCTCCCCACTACGAGCTGCGTGGCGTGGCACAAGGTATTGGAATCCATTGGGTATGAGTATCCTGACTTGACTGCACGAGAGTTCATGTTCACTCATGCAATCCATGCGTTAGGGGGGCAACATCTGTGGTTCTAGATCTCACTCCAAATTTCAACTTGCCCAGCTTGAGCCCCACCATTCCAATGCCAAGCAGTGGCAAAACAAACTTTTCTTCGTGGTGGACGAAGGAGGGGAATTCTCTCCTGGGGAAGTCGCTGTCAGGGAGTTCCCCACCCGATCTAATTGGTGGGGTCGTTCCCGATGACAAACATATAGCGTTCGACCACGAGCGGACCTGCATCCATCTGGTGTATTCCTGGATTCGAGAGTACGAATATGAGGTAGAGAGTGACATACTCTTGACCGAGGACAACATTTTCCGATTCCTTATCGCCTCCAACCGATTCCACATGGCGGGTCGTGAATTCCTAAGAGAGATCTCGACATCAGGGAGGGGTAAGGGTCTGGTAGGCAGTGTGGAGAAAAGGCCCTGCCCGAAGGGTGAGACCATCCCTTTTGGACCAGAGGGACCCACGAGTGGACTGGGGTGATGTGGGTTTACTCCCACTGAGACATCTCCCACCCCGCCATTCTCCCCAAATGCTTCTACTACCTCGCCAAGTGACCATGGTAGCGAGCTGGATCAAGATCAGGATGAAAAGGCTCTGGAGGCTGTGTTTCTCGAGGCTCTGTATCAGACAAGGTTAGGCTCCCACAGGTGTCCATCGTCGTTGATCGCCCGGAAATCTTCGGGCACACCAGTGAGTGATCAGGGGCTTGTGACTGGGACACATCTTCCATCCCGACTGGAATCTCCTGCCCTTCAAAAGGGGTTGTCCAAGGCAGTGGTGATGGCACCCTGCATCTCGCCAATGCCAATTTGGGTGCAGCTCCCATCGATATGATACCTCCCGAGTGTCCCGCTCCAGAGGGTCTTTCTCCCGAGAACCCGAAGGCGGTCATCATCCACATCGACCTTGTCATCTTCAACCAGCACTTCAATCAAGTGGGACTCATAGGCAACTAGCTCTGATAAAGCTTCCTAGTCGCCCGAGCCCATGGGCTATGGTCCTTCTAGTCAATCGTTCAAGGGACCTATATGTGGTGCAAGTTCCCGGTCTTTTTGGTGCTTCACCCCTTGGACCCCCAGACGGGTCGAGACAACAGAGTGAGGATGACACATCGTCGTCTCACCCTACTGAGGGAAGGGTTGACATGGCCAGGGTGGAGGCAATACAAGAGGTATCCAACCAGCTCAACGGGATTCTTTCCTCTATAAGATTTTTCCTTCTCTCATTGGATAGGTAACTTTGTTTCACGGTATCGATGGTCTGACTGCTCTCGCAGCTTGGATAGTGGATGGGCAGACCAGGATAGAGAGGGAGGTTGGAGGTCCTACACAGGTTGGGAGGGTAGGCTTATCAAGAGATTATCGAGCTCTGAACTGCCCTAAAGCTTGCAGAGATGGCCCATGAAAAGATCGAGATCGAGAATGGGCATCTACAACTGATGATCAGAAACTTCACTAGAAGGGATCTGATCTTTGGGTTGGTACTGAGGCCCAAAGGCTAAAGGTGTCTCGCCTCGAGGCCTCCGCCTGGGCGGTTGTGTCAGGAGAGGGCGTAATCTAATTAGAGGAGGAGAATGCGAGAGGGGTCGAGCAGCGATGTCAAAACTATATGACTATGATTTTTTAGGCCGCAGACATCCGCCGTGACCTAAACGCATGCCTTAGCGAGCTCTAGTCTGGGAGGAACACATTTGTGGTTCAGAACGTTGTACTTGTGAGGGATAAAAAGAAGGTCAATAACTTATATGTGGAGCTATCGGAGACCCACTTGCAGCTCAAGGAGGATTCGAGGTCCCATGAAGAGAGAGTCAAGCAGCTAGAGGGTGAGGTCGCTCGGGTAACTTCCCAGCTCGAGGCGACCAAATATCTCTACAACCAAGCCTGGAGCTATGGGTACTCCTTAGGGTTAGAGAGGGTGAGGGATTACCTAGTTGCGAATCCCCACGTTGCCCCCGGGACTCTAAACCTGGCTCGCTTCACTCCCTTCTGAGTAGACCTCAAATCTCTTAACTTTTTGGGTCGTTACCTGATGCCCAATGTCTTTCGCAACCCTGCTTCCTATTTGTGACTGCCAGCCTTACTCCCATTTTCTCTCTTCACCTGGTGGTTGTGTATATGTACATCTCTTTCATTTTTTTTATTGTTTTATTTTTTGCCCGATGCCGAGAAGTCCTTTGTATTGTATCGAGCACTTGTAAATTCTAGCATACTTATCGAATGTGACTTTCCATGCTTCTGACCTTAGGAACCAGGCAAGATTTGAAATCGATCACTCTGGGTGGCGAGGAGGGGATTGGAACACTTGGGAGAGGTGCTCCCCCCTTCGTTGCTAATGTGCAAGCACAGAGTATCGACCTTAATGACTAGGCGGGATCTGCAATCGACCACTCTAAATGGCGAATGGGGACTAAGACACTTGGGAGAGGTTTCTCTTCGCTTTGTTGCCATGGTGCGAGTGTGTAGCATCGACCTAAATGACCAAGCAGGATCTGTAATCCACCGCTCTGGGTGGCGATGGGGGATTGGGACATTTAGGAAAAGTGTTTCCCCATTCATTGCTAAGGCGTTAGCATGGAGCATCGACTGTAGGAACCAAACAGGATCTAAAATCGACTGTTCTAGGTGGCGAGGAGGGATTAGGACACTTGGCAGAGGTGTTCCCCCTTCATCACCAAGGCGCGAGCTTGAAGCATCGACCTTAGGAACTAGGCGAAATCCAAGATCGACCGCTTTGGGTGGCGACTGGTCGCCGAGGGGGTTATTGTGTCATTCGATCCATATGCACGAGTTGGTGCTTAAAGAAATAGTAACTTTCCCATTTACCTCAATTATTCCTTACAAGGGTTTTTTTGGGTATACAAGGAAACGGATGACAATAATGCATACATAAGATAATAAAAAGGGAGATAACCAGCTGCTCAACCTCATTAGGAGTGGTGTTGAATGCGGGAGGCCTGGCTCCTTTCATTTCGTTACCCGGGCTTGAGCCAGCTAAGTGTCTTTTCTTGCAGTTCTTCCATATAACACTCTCTTGCTACCACCTGCTCTCAGCACACGACCCCTACATCATCTTCCGTCAAAAATTCCATCTTCAGGTGGTAGGTCGAGGTAACCAGCTTTAGGCTGTTCAGGGTTGGCCGCCCGACTATGGCATTATACGATGAGTGGGCCTTGACCACTAAAATGTCTGCAATAGTGGTCGCTGTGAACCTCCTTGCTCCCACGGTGACATGGAGTGTTATTGACCCCATTGGTTGTACCGTTTCGCCATAGAATCCTCTTAGGGTCGTTGGTGAGAGTTGTAATCTGTCTTGGTTGATTCTCAATTTGTATAAAGCCTACCAAAACAAGATGTTGGTCAAGCTCCCATTTTCCATCAGTATTCTCCTGGTAGTATAGTTGGCCACCAACATCGTGATGACTAGGGCATCGTCATTTGAATAGATGACTCCCTCGCAGTCGACATCGTCAAAGGTCATGGTAGGGGCCCTTTGGGTTCAAGCCTGCTTGGGCGGTCTCCCAACATTGAAAATATCCTCTACCTTACCCTCCTTGCATAGCTTTTCCTGCAAGATACAAAGGTGCCTCTGCTAGCAGGTCCCCCGTGATGGTGTGAATTTCTCCCAGCGAGACATTGTTACGATCCCGTTCTGTGGGGCTTGCCTCCCTCCTCCTCACGACCCTTCTTCGTGGGCTCTCACTCTGTTGGCCTTTCCACTTTGGCTCCAACCTGTCTTGGCTCACCTGCCTGGGGGCGACGGGCGACAGGCTTCTGGACTTTTGAGGATCTCCCCTTGACCTCTACTCTATCGTCATCACAGATTTCTTCCATGATCTTCCCCCTCAAGAACTAGCAGTCCTCGGTCCGATGTCCCTCCTCTTCATGATAGGCACAGTACATGTGAGCTCTTCGGATGCGATCGCCACCTTCCCTCACTCGCCCATCTTCCCGTGCTTGTATACTCAGGCTTGCTTACGCCCTTCACGTAAAGGTCTTGCCATCTCTCCTTTTTTTGCCATGCCCTTTCCATATCCTGGATTCCTTTTCAGGGGCCTTCACTCCTATAGTTCGCTTGGGAGTGCCAGTGGCTCAATCAGAACCAGTGTGCTTGGGGGCGATTAAGGCCCGTAGGGTATCTTTGACGTTAACAAAATCATCTGCCCAGTCCATGAAGTCTCGTGTCGGGGTTCTCCTACCAATCTTGGCCATGAATGAGCTAAAAGGCCAAATGCAGCCTAGGAGTGCTGCTAAGGTGATTTTCTCGTCTTGATCGTCCATGGCTAGTCACTCCTTGTTGAAGTAATATAGATATGCCTTCAAGCTCTCCTCCTCCATTTGCTTTAAGGTGAGGAGGTAGGCAGTTGACCGCCTTCTTTTTCAGTTGGCCATGAACTAGATTAGGAACTGTCGACCTAGTTCCTCGAACTTGTGGATCGTGCCTGGTCGAAGAGTTCTGAACCATGATCGGGCGGAGCCCTTTAGCGTCAGCAGGAATGCTCGGCACCCTATCTCCCCCAGAAAGCCCTGCAGCTTCATGTGGGTCTTGACAGTTTCCATATGCTCGGTCAGGTCCTTAGACCCGTCATACATTTCCATCTGGGGGGCTTTGAACTTTGGTGGGAGCGAGACAACCATCACTTTCGTGCTATAAGGCAAGTTTGTGCTGCTTAGCATTTGGTCCACAAAAGACAACCCACTTATTCTCTTTACCATTTCTTCGTATTTGTCCATGAAGCCTTGCAGCTCATCTCTCATTTGCTTACACTCCTCATCCTCGAGTCACGCCCCATCAGCTGTTTGTGAATCCTCTTCCATTTATTCGGCCCGACGCTCTCTTCGAATTCGGCATTCTTCCGAATCAATGTCTTATTCTCTTGCCAGAGGGCTTCGACGTAAGAGGTCAACTTCTTCACCAACTCTTCCATTTCCACGACTCTCCCTTTCATGCTCGTCGACAAGGAATCTTGTTCTAGCGTTGCACGAGAGCACATAATGGCAGGTATACAAAAGGCACACTAACGTCGTTAGGCCAAAACAATTTGCGATCCCACAGACTACGCCAATTGTTAATGCGTGTTTTGTAGCTGCCACCTGCAACCATATCATGGCACCTGCGAGAGGGGAGACGATGCATGGCTAGAGCCGGGGGGCCTCTGATGTCAAAGTTAGCGTCGCATAGAAGTTAAAGCAAGAGATGAGTGGACAAAGCTTGAGAGTTGGTGCCGAGTGTCTAACCCCCTCCCGTCGTCGACCTTCTCCCTTTTATAGCCGCTCCCTTGTGGGGTTTCTTGGTGGTTGGTTACCTTTGCCTTGGCTATCGTGACATTGCATTTAATGCGATTGTTCTTATCAGCTGTAGGGGCTTGACCTCGTGGCCGGCCGCTTCTAGTCGCATTTAATGTGGTCGATCTTGCAGGGAAAAAGATCCCGACCTGTCTACCTCCCCATTAATGCTTGACGACTAGTAGACCTATCGGTTCCTTCCCTTTTCCTAGGATCTCTAGGCTCGTCTGGACCTTTCCCCGCTGGGGATTGTGGGCCCTGGTCGCAACGGGCTTGGGCCTGGCCTAACTAAGTGCAAATCCCCTTTCCAGCATGTGATTTATTTTTAACACAAATTAATCCGTACATTCTAGTTTTGGACCTTTTTACTCCATGTGCTCTAATCTTGATCAAAAAATTAAAAAATAATAATCGGAACCCCTCCATTACTAGATTTGCATGGGGAGAGGTGAGTCGTTCACCCTCTCGATTTTTTTTTTTTTTTAATTTAATCTAATTTGTTTTCAATTTTATGTTACTTTGTTTTAGTCTTTAAGGCTTTTTTAGATTATTTGGTTTCATATGTCTTTACTTTTGATGAAGCATAGCATGTCATGCTAACAATTAATTAGAGCATCCTCGTTGGATTAACAATTTGAAAAGTCAAATTTTGTCTAATATCACAAATTTTGTCTATAACCTTCAAAACTTATTTTCATATAGAGTAATTCTACATATAATCGTAAGAGCAGTGCTATATACAGTCATCGTTAGAGGATTGTATTGCAGTCCCAAGCTATAAAATGACTAGATTGTCCCCATTTTACAGTAGAAAATGACTATATTACCCTTCTTTTCAACTTAAAGCAAAACAAGCGAAAACATTTGAATGGATTTCTGCAATACGCCTCTATCGCGCCTCCGACCAAATCTCCACCACCATCGACCACCACAACCCAATCTCCTCCACCATCGACAAAACAACCTAATCTACTCAAGGTTTGTTTTCTTTCCCATTTTTGGTCGTTTGTAGTTGTCTGGTAATCGCCCCTAGCTATGGCACAATATCTGAACGGATAGTATAAAGATGACAACGTCTTCTATTTGCATCAACTCTTTACTTTCTTTGGTGGTTGGTAGAATCGTGTTATGCTTAAAAGTCTATTAACACTTGAATTTCAATATATTAACACATGAATTTCAGTATATTAAATATTAGAGTTTGTCTTTTTTATAGATAATATTTATTTCAGTAGACAAAACTAGTGGGTAGGAGTAAAATCGTGTTTTGCTAAAAAGTATTTTCAAATGTTGTGCTTTGTGCTCAAATATTTTGGTTAGTAAGATTATATCATGTTTGGTTAGTGAGAAAACTTAACTGTGTCATAAGGAAAAAAAGGCACTTGGTACAATTTTTTATCTTTTAATTTGTAAATTGGTTTGCATAAATATATTCTGAGTATTTTTTTTTTTTAAACTTTCATGTTGTGCTTAAATATATCAAGATTGTTCTTGATGGACAAAGGGGAAGAAATCACATCTACTACTAGGCGATCATTGTTTTTTTCAAAAAGCAGTACCTCAAATGTTAGAGATGATGAAGAAGTAACTGATGATCATGGTGTAGTGCTGGGGAATGATGATGATGTGGTTTTAGAGCCAACGTCGGGAAATGATGATGATGAAGTTTTAGAGCCAACGCCAGAAAATTATGATGATGGGGTGTCAGAGCCAACGCCAGTGATGTTTTTGAAAACTGAGCAAGAACTAATTTACTATTACAATCAATATGGGAGACAGACTGGATTCGGCATAATGACCCAAAGAAGTAAAAGGAAAGATGATAGCAGTGTTAGATATGTAACACTTGGTTGTGCTCGTGATGGTAAGGCAAGGAAACGTATTACCAACCTTTCTAAATCCCACCCAATAATGAAAATTGATTGTAAGGCGAAGATAAATGCAATTTTGGTTGATGGTGTCTTATGCTTAACTGATGTCTATAATGCACACAACCAAAGGTTAAGTCCACAAAAAGTAAGATTTTTAGATGTAATCGCGCAATTGATGATTCCATCAGTTAGATATAAATGACAAGGCAGGCATATGTATGGCCAAAAGTTTTAACTCATTGGTTGTCGAGGCTGGTGGCTTCGAGAAACTTCCATTTATTGAGAAATATGCAAGGAATTAAAGGCTGGACACTTTAGACTTGGCAAAGGTGGTGCTGATGCACTTCGTGGTTATTTTGAGAGGATGCAGTATAAGAATGATGGGTTTTACTCATCGATGGATTTAGATGACGATGATCGATTAAAAAATATCTTTTGGGCCGATGCACGCAACAAAGCGGCATATGGGTATTTTGGGGATGTTGTGACATTCGATACAACATACTTAACAAATAGATATGGCATGTCATTTGCTCCGTTTGTTGATGTTAACCACCATGGACAGTCAATAATTTTGGGAGTAGGCTTGATATCAAGTGAAAATACTGAAACATTTGTTTGGTTGTTTGACACTTGGTTAAAGTGTATGGATCGAGCGCGCCAAAAACTATCATCACTAATCAATATAGGGTAATGAAAAATGCTATTACAATAATATTTCCAAACACCTGGCATAGATACTGTTTGTTGCACATAATGAGAAAATTACCAAAGAAGTTAGGCTCACATGTTGAATTTAAGTGTGGTTTCAAAACTAGATTGCAGATATGTGTTTATGATTCTTAGACTGGTGACGAGTTTGAGAAATCTTGGGAGGTGTTTATTGACACTTACAATTTGCATGAAAAAGGATGGCTTCAGAGTCTCTATAATGAGCGAATGTTCTGGGTACCTGTATACTTGAAAGATACATTTTGGACTGGGATTAGCACAACTCAGAAGAATGAGAGCATGAATGCATTTTTTAATGGATATGTACATTCAGGGACTACATTGAAAGAATTGGTTGATCAATCCGACCATGCATTGAGGAAGAAAGTAAAGAATGAGATAGCAGCAGATTTCCACTCATTCAATTGCACAGTCCTTTGTATATCTCATTTACCCGTAGAGAAAAAATTTCAAGAAGTGTACGCGACTTCTAAATTTAAGGAAATGCAGTAAGAAGTAATGGGGATTATGTACTCCCACTGTGTTATCATAAAAACAGAAAGGGCGATTACCACATATCAAGTTAATGACCAAAGGGAAGTTGAAGACGGCATCAAAAAGTCAACTTTGCAGACGTACTTCAATGAAGATGAGTGTGAGGCGAAGTGCATATGTGGACTATTTGAGATAAAAGGAATTATATGTAGGCACATTCTTTCCATTTTTGCCACAAGGGATGTCCGAGTGTTGCCGGAAAAGTACATTATGGAGAGGTGAAGGAAGGACATTACATGTAGATATGCTCTCATTCGAAACAGTTACTATGACTTGAGTGGTAAACCAGCTGCTAGTCAGTACTCTAGTTTGATAAAATTATGTTACGAAGTAGCTACAAATGCATGTGAAAGCGAAGATAATTCCCTAGACATGACACAGAAGCGCAAGGCAATGAATTCGATTTATACTAAATCAAAGCCGCAGGCCACAGTTGCAAGCACTCATTCTTTCATTGATGTCGAAATTGGAAGTTCGAAGAAGGTGCTAGGTCCTCGTGTTGTTAGAGGCAAAGGGAGGCCCCCATTAAAGAGGAGACAACCTACAATAGAGAAGTTGCAAACCAAAAACAAAAAGGGTGGTAGCAATCGACAAAGAAAAAATGTGAGAAGATTTAAATAATGTAATTTTGATATAATGTTAATGAATTTATGCCTAAAGTTATTTTTTGTGTAGGATACATCACGTACGGAAGATGTATTAAATCCCACAGATTCAGTAATGCTGCAAAGTACACCACAAAGTGTTGTATCGCCACTGCCTGGTACACAAAAAAGCGTTATCTCTCAGGTCTAAGTTAAATAATATTCCATTTTGCATCTAATTGTTTATATTCTTTTGAACAAGTAATGCCAAGTAGTTTCATGATTTTTAACAAAATATTTCAAACTACTTGTAGGTGAACTTTAAATATCATGGCCCTGTTGATGATTGATGGACGACATTGTAGACTGCTACAGAAGACATTGTAGACTGTTGCATTTGGACTATTTAATGAGATTTGAAGATGTTGTAGATGTGTAACTTCAAACTTCTGTTGACTATGTTCACAACTTCAAACTCTTATCAGTTGTGTAACTCTGTTTTGTAATGAGATTGGTGGAAACTAGATTGGTCATTATAATTTTCATCATGTTGAGTTTGCTATCATTGATAATTTTAGTATTGAAGACATAGCAATTCAAAATTTTTGAAAGCATAACAACAAACCGTTACAATATAACGAAGGATATCATAGATTCTAAGAGTTTCATACACAACTGCTGGGTTTGTCCCTTGTACAATATTGATAAAGGTGGCAAACCAATCTATTACAACCTACTTAACAACATTACACAGTTTGATACACATTTACACAGTTCTTGATCCTATCCAACAACAAAATATTAGAATTGCAAATCCCCAATACATGCAAGGTCGCATGCGTGCATGGTTAATATCTTTCATTAGAAGCTCATCCCGATCATTTTGGACGTCCTCCTCCGATTTTTGGAGTTCTTCTTTCCACTTTTGGAGTTCTTCCTCCCACTTTTAAAGTTCTTCCTTTTTCTTTTGGAGGCGACATTCTCTTTCGTAGACAACTTCTCTTTCATTTTCTACTTCAATATCTGCCCATAAAAAGTACACACAGTATGGCCTTCCTTACACAAACAACTTATATAAATCATTTGGAGAAATCACAATGCCAAGTTCGATGTCTGAAAAAGGTTGCACAAACAAGACCAATTATTGTTTACCTCTCTATTGTAAAATGGACAGGAATAAAAAGGTTGCCTTGGATTTCTTAGGGTGTTCGAGAATTTTAGACATGTCATCTCTCCGCATAAACATTTTGGAGGTTGATTCAAAGAACGATCAACCAAACAAGATGAAGACATTGCATATCAAAACCAGTAACAGTTTTCAGCGATGTGTTATGCTTGAACTATGTTATGCATACAACAAAAAATATTGAAGTAATGCATGCAATTATCTCTGACATTACAACAAGCAAACATAAGTCAGCAGTGACTTGTACATAAAGAACTCTAAAATAGCCATTTCAAACAAGTATATTTGTAAGTACATTCTATTAAGGTAACAAAATGCATCAATCTTGAGAGATTTGAAGCTAAGAAGCAAAGAAATAAATACTGCAAGGCTGATTATGACTGTTGGAAGCTAAGAGTCAATGTGGATTTGGGAACGACACCTATAATTGCATCTTTTTTCTCACCATTCTTGAAGATTATGACCGTTGGGATGCTTCTAGTGCCATATATAAAGCAGGGTGTGTGTTTGTTCATGGATTTTGCAGATTATGGACGCCACTTGCAGTACAAGCAATAATCAAATTATGGACATCACTTGCAATTCGTAGAGTGCACCAAATGGAACCATATGGAACAATTCGTAGAGTGCACCATGTGGAACCCATTCACATGTTTTTACAAATAAGTAGATTGCACACAATCATCAATCATAACATGATGTTGATAACTGATTCACAAATGAGTTCCATATGGACAGGACATATCATGTTGATAGCAAACTCTTATAAGCTAGTGATGTCGATAAATGGTGCAATTCACAAATGTGGTTTGAAGCAACCCAAAACTAGGGATGTTGATAAATGGTGCAATTCACAAATGTATTCAAATACATACATTGGAATTATCATATGGAACCCAGATTTATCAAACCAAACAAATGTATTCAAACTAGATAACTCAAACCGTAAGTATTGAAAACATCCTCACAAATTTACAAAGTGGCTATTCGTACATTTCATCTGCATAATCTACGATTTACCAGAACGAAACACGAATTACATATATTGACACTTACCAAACACAAGTTTTCCAAAACCAATCCTGAAGGAAACCACGAAAAATATTAAAAAAATGTTTAGGGATATACCTTTCAGTCCCACCTTGCAGCTATACCTTGCAGTTATACAAATAAAACCGAAAAAATGTCTAGGGCAAATTGGTTTCTCGAGGAAGGGGACGACTACGGAGATGGGGGGAGGGGAAGGAAGGGATTTACTCTTTTCTGAGGAAAGGGATGACGGCGTAGCATGCAATGTGGTGAGGGGACGACGTCCTCTGGGTATGCTTTCTGAGAGAAGGATGGGGTGAGGGGATGCAATGGGTTGGTTCTAAGATGAGGTGAAGGGAGGGGGAGGAAGGGATTTACTCTTTTCTAAGGAAGAGGATGACGACAACGAGGCGATGGGTTGAGGGGAGGGCGACGGCGACGGCGACTGCGATGGCGACGGCGACGGGGCGATGGGGCGAGGGGAGGGCTTTTCTGGGTATGCTTTCTGAGAGAAGAATGGGGTGAGGGGAAGCAATGAGTTGGTTGTGTGATGGTTGAAACACAATGTTTTATTTAGTAACGAAACACTATCGTTTCATTTAGGCTTGAATTGCAATCTCTGGATGGAGACTGCAATAAGAATTATTCTAATCGTAAAATACGTAAATATCATGTAATCATTTTGAAAAAGAGTGAGATATATTTTTAAAAATTAATTTTTTTTATATAAATCTCATATTTTATTATTTTTTAAAAATAATTACATAATAATTACATAATTCAAGATTAAAAATATATTTTCTATCCCATATATTACAACAGCGCAGGGCTCCCGCATGTCAAGACAATCGCGCATGAGGAGTCCTAGTCAATGTTGACTTGGGCCGGCAGATGCTGCCTACCCAGCTATATTACCATTTTTTTCTACTTAAAAGATCTTCAAGATGAGAAAATGGGTCTTTTCAGGAAGAGAAACACTGCTCCCACAAAAATTTTCTACCGAATTTTTTTGACGAGTTGTGTTTTTATTTTGTTTTATTTTCTTTTTAATTAGTGATTAAGTAAATGTTTTATAATAATTTTATAAATTTCATTATTTTTTAAAAAAATGTTTAAAATAATTAAAAAATGTGTGAAAATAAAATAAAAGAAAAATAAAAAAATGATTTACACTTACATATTCGGTACCAAATTTTCGGTGAGCGTGGCAGCGCTCTTCGAGGAAACGATTTTAGAGCAATGAACTACAGTGCAACACAACCGGCCACCGTATCCAATGGTGGCACCACAGTCCATTCGGCGGGTTGTGAAAAACTTTCATTTAAAACGACTTTACCTTTAGATCTTTAAAAATTGTTGGGATCGGTGGAGACCAATTTATTGATATTATAACTTGATGTTTTTCTTTTTCTAGCGCTGTTTTAGACTTTAGTTGCAATGCGATGTTTGGTCGGGAAAGTCCACCTCTCTTATATCTATATGATCATTGTCTTTCAATGAAATCCTTGCTTAAAAAAAAAAAAAAAACTTTGGACTTGGGAGTGTTTGACATATTCTTACAGTAACGAGCTTCCGAGAATGCTAATAGCCCTTGGGCCAAGGCCGAATGGTGCCACCCTTGATCCTTAAATCTAAAGATCATGACATCTTTTAGGGAAAAAAAAAAAAGAAATCATGACATCTTTGGTTAGAGTTCAATCACCATCCCTTAAAAAAACTGTAGTCATCATTCTAATAATATATTTTTATTTTTATTTTTTTTATTTTAATAAGTGTGTGGGGGGATAAGAATGATAAGCAGAATATGAGAAAAAAAATCGCTAATAAAAAAAAAAGAGCTTCAACGAATTAGTTACGAAAAATAGGCTTCAACGTGGCCACGTAATCAACCGGTCAAAAAATTTGGGTCGGGACGCAGGACTGGTAGTAGAATCTTGGGTTGGGAGCAGTTTTTAGTTTTGATAACTGCGTTGGGAGGAGTTGAGGTGGAAATAGTGGCGACCTGTCAGACTCGGATAAGGGTTGCGCGATGGCGTGAAGTAATCGAGGCGCCGGACCTTCCCCTTCACATTCACATTTACAGTTATGTCACTCTCTCTCTCCAATTTCTGACCAACAGCATTCCTCCGGCAAAGACAAAAATATCCTCCTCTTGTTTCCAGTGCTGTCTTTTGACCTTGTTGAACTTCAGAATTCCGAACTCGCTAAGTCGGTGTTGGCGCACACCCCCGAGTTACAAATGATAATTATGGAGAAGACAACAAACCAATTGCTTAGATGACATAAATTATAATATATGTATACAAACTTATGCATATACACTTCCAATTCGTGTTTTGTTATCCAAGAAAGGTTCCTCTGCTAACTTTGGGGAGGCTCTCGTTGATGGGTTCTGTTTAGCTCCGCCCCTCCTGTATCGGTATGTCCCGTCTCATTCCTTCTCCCTTCGGTTGATAACAATTTGTGTGGTTTTTGGGTATGCAGTTTTTCTGCTACTGAGACTTTTACCGAATAGTTTTATGTTCTTCTTTTGGTGCTACCTGCTACGTATGAGGGGGATGCTTAGGTAATAGTGATTGGTTTTACGAGCAGTTAAAAATTCTTAACATGAAAGCTTCGCACATTTGGGTTATAAGTATGGAGCCAGTTTTTCTTCGCCCAGCTGTTCACTTGCCCATTAGGATACTTATGTGGGTGTAATTCGTTCTTGGATTGGGTATGGGTGCGGCTCAGAAGGTCGCAGGTTTACCATTAAAACTGCAGTTTACTTTGAGAGATTTATCTTTTTTGGCTGTTCGATGGAAGTTTGGGGTGTGAGTGCGGATTTGATTGGATGGAACTGTAGTAGACAACAAGAGGAATTATCAAATGTGTTCAGAAAGAGTGGAGGCATGGTTGAAATTGAGGTTCACCTATTTTGATACCATGATAAATTTCCAGTTATTCCCAAAATTTGATCCGATAGGAAAGAGTGGATTTGATCCTTTAATTCTATTGGATGAAATGTAATGAGTTTTACTAATTCTGAAGACCTTCTGGTCACGAAGTTCAATTTTTTAGTTCCTTTATGGTTTTTAATTTTGCTAATCTTATATTTGAGATTTTGTTTGACCAGAGCTAATTTGTGTGTAGTGAGTCTTTGTTGAGTCTATTGGGGTTTGTATTCTTCATATGGAATTGATCACGATGCTCTATGGATTTCAAAATGACTGTATCCAGCTTTTACATTATCACATACGACATGAAAAACTTATGCCTTTGAGTACATGAGCATTCCGAGTGTACGAGTATTGAAGCACCCCTAGCTTATAGATAAACCATGCAAAAATAAAATGATATTATTCACTTGTTAGGCTAGAAAACTAGGGACTTTTTTAGTGGCAAAAGAATTGGCCAAATTGAGAACAGAGCTTCAGGATAGTTAGATATTTTAAATTTTTTTATTTTTGAACTAGGAACTCTGGAACAGAAAGGAAAAGGATTTCGTCTCTCCATTAAAAGGATTTCAAATATGATTTATTCTCTTGGTAGAGGCTTGTATCCGATGGGCCGGGAGACCTATTGGAATTTGCATGTAAGTGTTGAACAGATATACATAATTGGAGTTGGACAAAATAGTTTAAGCTTTTGAATTGAAGTGATATCCAAAAGTATTTCAAGTCGTCATTGAAAGGCTTTTCAAGTGTCAATCTCCCTAATGATAAAACCTTATAGATGGCAAATGCTATGATTGATAAGAAATTATGACCATATTGTCGGAATTCCTAGTACTTCATGTTGGACCATATGGCATTGACATGCACAAATGTTCTAGATTCATGCTACTTTTGCATCGTGCTTGGGATCTTGTATGTCAATTCCATACATGGACGCACAAAGTCCTTGGGTGTGATGGGCAGGGCTGTATTGAGCCAAGTTCGGGTGAGTTGAGGTTGTCCAAGCTAGGCTCGAATATTAAATAGTTCTAGCTCGAGCTCGGCTTGTATAAGAGTTGAGCTGATGATTTTGCTACTGCAATTTTGAGTTGGTTCTGATGGGATCCTTTAGAGAGGTGGGGATAGAATCGAAATTATTCACACTTAGCCATAAAGGTGGATTTTTTCGTATAATAGAGGGGGTGGAGTAGGAAACAGGAGCTTTTGGTAGAATATAGAACTGTGCAGTGGTTGATCAAGGCGTTGGAGGCTTGTTTCACTAGGGAGAAGGAGTTTTACAGCTCTATTAGAGAGGGTTATTGTAGTTACCTTGCACATAGATGTTCCAACCATAGAGATTGTTTTGTGAGGGTGGCAGAATATAGGGAGGGGGGAAGGAGAAACTTCATCATCATTCTAGAAGGGGAAGGGGAAGGGGTGGGGTGGGGAGTGGGGAGTGGGGAAAAGAAGGAGTTAGGAGCTTTGAGAAGGGAGCAAGGTGCTCCTCCTCTGTTACGCAGCAGAGGCCAGAGGTGGATGCGGCGGTCGTACAAGGAGGCTCTTGCACCGCATGGGGAACAAGATGGGTATTGGACCACTGATAGACACATGCCTCGAGCTCCGCAAGGTGTACATTGTGCAGTTGGTGGCAGGGAGATGGAGAGTGATGTGCGTTGGTTGATGGAAGACTTGCAGAGCCAAATATGGAAATTGCAGAAGGAGATGGCTGACTTGAGGGGAATGGTTGGGTGGAATAAGGAAAAAGGTATTCGTAAGGAAAAGGAGAAAGAGGGGCTGGGCTTGGGTAAGGGCTTGGCCCAACTGGAAAATAAGGGTTTTGTTTGGAGGAAAGTGGGGCCGAAGGGAGTGAGTACGGGCTCACAACCCTTGGGCCACACGGAAGACACGGGCAAAGGCCTCTCGGATGGGCCTCAGCTAAGGGCCTAGTTGCAGCGGGAAAGCCCTAGGGCTTCGGTAGTCGACAAGTCTGGTCCCAACTACCAGAGCACACGCTTGGCCTACCGTCGTCGTAGGAGGAACTGTCGGGGGGTCAACAAAAATCGCCGATGATGTCGGTGGCTCTCTCCGACAACGGCTCACAGGTCTAGGGTACACGGAATGAAGGTTTTATTGCCGTAATGGGTGGGAGGGCTGTCTCCACCATTCGTGTGTCAGAAAGTGCAATAAGGGTAGGGGAAGGGAGGGAGACACTGCCAACCCACTCTGGGGGTTTTCTTGTGGCCCCTGAGGTGGACGTGAGGGAAGGGGTGCATTCGGACTTAGAGATGGGTTTGTCCCAATATGATTCTGTTGAAAGGGTGACATCTGATGAAGAACATGCTCTGGCCTTGTGTGAGGAGACTCGAGATTTGTCATCAGATGAAGAACAGTTAGTTTTGACTAAAATCTCAGTGGTGGAGGAGACCTGAGAGCTGCCTGGGGTTAGTAAGGAGGTGGATCCTATCCCTTTGAATTTTCTGCTTCCCTCTCAGTCAGGAGTCTCGGATTGGGTCTTTGATAAAGTTAAAGAAATACAGAAAATCGTGGGTTTGGAATGTGAAGGGTATGAAGATTAGTTTCTGGCACTACTCACAGATATCAAAGTGGAGCACAAGCAACATCGGAAGAATGTTTCGAAAAAACAGCGGGAGCTTAATAAGCTGACATGGTCACTGAATACCGAGGGTAGCTCTAGCAGGGGCAAGTCGAAAGGGAAGGGGCTAACCTTTCTTCCATGAAGCCCATAACTGTGTCATGGAACGTCCGCGGGCTCAACGAGGCCAATAAACATCTTCGGATAAGAAACTTGCTTCGTGAGTGGAAGGCGGACATTGTGTGTTTACAGGAGACTAAGTTGAAGCTGATCAATATGGGAATTGTGAGAAGTTTATGGAGTGGAGCTCATGTGGACTGGGTTTATATGGCTTCTAATGGGGCGTAAGGAGGAGTGATAGTGATGTGGGATCGACATGTGGTGGAGAAAATGGAGGAGTTTATAGGGAGGTACACAGTAGCATGCTCTTTTAAGAGTGTGTCAGATAATTTTTTATGGGCGTTTGCAGGCGTGTACGGTCCAAATCTAGATAGCACAAGAGTTTGTTTGTGGGAAGAACTGGCCGGAATTCACAGTTGGTGGAACCTCCTTTGGTGTATAGGGGGAGACTTCAATGTCACTAGATTCCCAAGCGAGTCTTCCGGTACTAGAAGAGGGCGGCCAGCTATGATATGTCAAAATACTCAGAAAACCCAAGAGAAATCGAGAACTTTGTTTTAGGAAAACTACTCTGTGAGTTTTTGCCACTTTCATTATATTGTAAATTCCATCTATACACGATCTAACTAATTCCTAATATTCAGGTAAGATAATCTGTACATCTAATATTAATGAGTCCTAAATTGTATATATTCCTAAAATTGTATACGGTAACATCCCCCTCAAATTGATGCTGGTAAGTTAACCAACAACAATTTGCCAATAAGAAATTGATGCCGTTGTAGAGTCATAGCTATGGTGAAAACATCAGCCACTTGGAGATCAGAAGAGATGTGAGGAAGAGATTTCACCAGACTTTCCAATGTGTTTCGAATAGAATGACAATCAACCTCAATGTGTTTGGTGCGTTCATGGAAGACGAGATTGGTGGCAATCTGAATAACACTAGTGTTATCAGCATGAAGAGGAGTAGAAGTAGTATGAAGAAACCCAAGCTCCTCAAGAAGACCGCGTAGCCATACAATTTCAGAACAAGCAGTAGACATGGCACGATACTCTGCCTCAGTAGAGGATTTAGAAACACAATCTTGTTTCTTACATCTCCAAGAAATTAAGGCATTACTTAAAAACATACACCAACCCGTAGTAGAACGGCGCGTATCCGAACACCCAGCCCAATCAGCATCACTATAGGCAACAAGGTGAAGAGATGAGCCTGTAGGAAAGAATAACTCATGAGTAGGCGAATCTCGAAGATAATGGATGATGCGTCGAACTACAGCAAGATGGAGATGCCGAGGAGAAGACAAAAACTGACTGACCTGATGAACAACATAGGAGATATCGGGGCGAGTAGTGGTCAAGTAGATAAGACTCCCAACCAGGCGCCGATAGAGAGTAGGATCATCCAGAAGGTTCCCTTCATCTTTCCTGTATTTGACATTTACCTCTATAGGAGTATCAACAGAAGAAGTGTCCTCCAAACCAGCCAAAGTACTAAGATCTTGAATATACTTATGCTGGTTCAAGAAAATACCATTGGCCCGATGATGTACTTCCAGTCCTAAGAAGTATGTGAGCTGGCCAAGATCTTTCATATGGAAAATTGCATGCAACAGCTACTGAAGCTTAGTAATCAAACCATAATCAGTGTCAGTAATAATAATATCATCCACATAAACCAAGAAAACTATACCCGATGCAGATTTGTGGAAGAAGAGAGAAGAATCATACTGACTCTGTGTAAAACTGAAGGTAAGAAGTGTACTGCGAAACTTCTCAAACCAAACTCGAGGAGCCTGCTTGAGCCCATATAGGGAGCGCCTTAGCTTACGGACATCATGAGGAGAAGAAGTAGTCATCCAGAGGGAAGTTTCATGTAGATCTCCTCTTGAAGATCACCATGAAGAAATGCATTCTTCACATCCATCTAATGCAGATGCCACGATTGTGAAGCGGCAATAGCTAAGATGGTTCGAATCGTAGTCATTTTGGCAACAAGAGCAAATGTCTCCTCATAATCAATCCCATATTCCTATTTGTTACCCAGAGCTACTAGGCGAGCTTTGTACCGGTCCAAAGAGCAATCAGAACGAAGCTTTACAGAGAAAACCCATTTACTCCCAATACGCTTGATTGTAGGGGGACAAAGAACAATATCCCAAGTGTGATTCTTCTCAAGTGCTTCAAGTTCTATTTGCATTGCATTTTGCCAACACTCATGTTCCATGGCCTGTTTGTAGCAAAAGGGAATGGAAATAGAGGATAAAGTAGCTACAAGAGAGACAGGAGAGGAGAAACCATACCGATCAGGGGGTCGAGAAGGGCGAGTAGACCGGCGAAGAGTGGTGGAAGCAGGAGCAGGATCAGGTGTCAAGTCAAGATCGTGAGAGGGCACAAAGGAAGTGGAACCAGACTCTTGTCAACTACGTCTTTCATACACAAAATCAGGTTTGAACTTTTCCACAATTGTCGGGGAATCAGAAAAGTTAGGCAGAAGAGATAAAGATGCAGATGGAAACTCAACATGAGATGGAAAGAAATATTGATTTTTAAAGAAAACCACATTCCTAGAAACTCGTATACGACGAGCATGAGGATCATAACAAACATAACCCTTTTGATGTATATCATAGCCAAGAAAAACACACTTAACAGATTGAGCAGTAAGTTTATGTCGTTCATGAAGAGGGAGATGCACAAAACAAACACAACCAAGTGCCCGAAGATCAGAATATGAAGGAGAATGACCAAACAACTTAAAAAAAGGAGACACGTGATGTAATGTAGGAGAGGGTAAGTGATTGATCAAATAAACCAAAGTGGATAGCACTTCACACAAAAAAGGAGGAGGAACAGATGATTCAAGTAAAAGAGTTCTTACCACATCAAGAAGGTGACGATTTTTCCACTCAGCAACACCATTTTGCTGTGGCGTCGAAAGACAAGAACACTGAGAGATGATTCCTTTACTTTGAAGAAAGTCTTGAAACTCATTATACATATATTCGCCGCCAGAATCAGAGCGTAAAACCTTGATGCTGGCAGAGAATTGAGTCTCGAGGAGTGCAAGAAAGCGCTTAAAGACTGAAAAAAATTCGGCCTTAGCCCGGAGGAAGTAAACCCAAGTAAAGCGACTAAAGTAATCAATAAAAGTAACAAAGTACTTGTAATGCGCATGAGAAACAACAAGTGCAATCCCCTTAACATCACTATGAATAATATCAAAACATTATGTGGCATGAGATGCATGATGAGGAAAAAATAGAAATTTATTTTTGCTAAGTTTGCATGATGTACAATCAAAAGAAAGATCAAGAGAAGAACATGTTTTATTTCCCAATAATCCAAAATTAAACAAAGTACGAAGTACATCAAAGTTTGGGTGGCCTAAACGTCTATGCCATATCATATTTCCAGAACCAACAACATTACATACAAATGAAAGTAAAGGAAAACTAAGAATAATAGTGGAAAGAGAAACGTGAAGAGGAAAGAGTCGTCCCACTTTAGGCCCCGTCGCAATCATCTTCCCTTACACTTGATCTTGCACAACACAACCAGAACAGGAGAAATGGATATTACAATTATTATCAACTAGTTGACCAACAAAAATAAGATTTGTGAAAAGGTCAGGAGACACAAAAACATCAGTTAAGGAAGAGGAAAGATCATCAACAACACTGATAGGCAGAGAACTACCATAAGCGGTATTAATTTTCAGATTTCCATCATAATTTCTTATATTGGAAAGAGGAACAACAATATTGGTCATATGGTTAGAGGCTCCGGGGTCAAAATACCATGGCTTAGAAGAAACATTATAATTACCTGAGAGCTCAAAAGCAGAAATGATCATCTGTTGTACCATTTCAGAAGTGTGTGTGTGTGTTCGGGTTTGCTAAGGCTGTAGGAGCAGGAATAGGAACAACCGGTAAGGCAGCAGGCAATGCAGCAAAACTAGAGGCACCAGTGCAGGCATGATAAGCAATACCCTGCTTCCTTTCAGGTTGAATGGGACAATCAGAGATGATATGACCTTGTTTCTTGCAGTAGTTACAGAACTTCTTGGGGCAATCCCGAGCAATGTGACCAAAAGATTTACAACTAAAACACTGGACATCACGCATGTCTCTACCCTTATTCCTCCCTTGTGCTGCATAAGCCACAGAAACAGGTGCACTAACATTAGCCCGATGTTCCATGGCAGCCTGAGTTACGATACGCTGCTCCTCACGAAGAAGTTCACTCAAACAGGCATCCAGAGATGGTACAGGATGATGATTCATCAGATTAGAACGTGCAGTTTCAAAATCAGAACGGAGCTTCATCAAGAATTGATCTCTCTTGCTTGTTTCATGCACTGCTTGAACACCAGAGAGAGCGGCAGCGGTAACATTAGCATAAACAATATTTGAATAATCAGTCCAAAGATTTTGAAAACCAAGAAAATATTCTTCAATGGAGAGACTTCCCTGTGTGAAATTAGCCATCTTATACTCCAATTGAAATCGCCGAGCCGTGTTGTCTTGATTGTAAACTTTATTTAGATAATCCCACATGGCAGCGACAGTTTTATAAGGCCTTAGATTGAGAACAAAGTGAGGCTCAACTGAACTAAGGATTCAGGTCATAACCCGAGCATCTTTAATTTCCCATTCAGACAAAGCCGCGACATCACTAGGTGCGGGATCACTCCCATCAATATGACCCCACAATTCTTTCCCTTTGACAAACAATTGAAACTGAAACTCCCAAGCAGAATAATTTTTGCCAGTAAAACGAATATGAAATGAGTCTAATTTATCTGACGACATAATGGAACCTCGAATAAATTATCCCACCAGAAGTTTGCAGAAATATAATGTGTCTAAACCAGACCAAACAGATGGCGTAAGCAAAAACAGAGAGGACCGAAAAAAAAAGAGTCCGAACCAAAAACAAATGTCTGTGCCGAGAGACACAACTAAAAAAACAACAAGCCCAAACAGAGCTCACACACAGTGCCGAGAGCTCAACAGAAACAACGTACCAACCAAGTGCCGAAATGAAGAAGAGAAGCAAAACCCACCAACTGAAGTGCCGAAATCCACAATAGCGGCAATAGACGGCTCCAATAACCTCGAAGAAGCACTCAAATAGTGCCGAGAATCTCCAAGAAGCACGAACTCCACTCGAAGGCACCGAAAGCCACAAGAAACCCAGAGGAAACTCATATAGCGCCGATAATGCAAGAAAGGGAAAAAAAAAATTCGTCAAAGCCAAGCAACTATGAACCTGCTCTTGATACCATGTCAAAATACTCAGAAAACCTAAGAGAAACCGAGAACTTTGTTTTTGGAAAACTACTCTGTGAGTTTTTGCCACTTTCATTATATCGTAAATTCCATCTATACACGGAAGTATATGCTATACACAAAGTCTAAGTGATTCCTAATATTCAAGTAAGATAATCTGTACATCTAATATTAATAGAGTCATAAATTGTATAAATTCCTAAAATTGTATATGGTAACATGATAGAGTTCTCTGAGTGTATCTCGGACTTGAATTTTGTAGATTTTCCACTAGCTGGGGGTTCTGCCACATGGGCTAATAATTAAACTTGGTCTCGATTGGATCACTTTCTTATTTCACCTGAGTGGGAGAGTCATTTTCCAGACAAAAGCGTCTGCCTTGTATTAGCTCGGATCATTGGCCTATTTTGCTTGATTGTGGGGGTATCCGAGGTGGTCGAAGGTACTTTAAATTCGAAAATGTGGTTAAAATCTGACGGTTTCGTTGAGACAGTAAGACAGTGGTGGTCTTCGTACCAGTTTTTGGGCGCCCCTAGTTTTTTTCTTGCAGGTAAATTGAAAGCGCTAAAAAGAGATCTGAAGCTATGGAATGTGCAATCTTTTGGTGAGTTAGGGGAAAATAAGAAGGGTAAGTTGACGGAGATCCAAGAAATTGAGAGGATCCAAGAGGCTAGGTCCCTTATCCAAGATGAAGTAGCTCTAAAGTCGTTACTGGGGAGGAGCTTGAGAGAATTATCTTGCTAGAAGAGATTTCGTGGCGACAAAAATCAAGAGCTTTGTGGCTCAGGGACGGAGACCAAAGCACCAAGTTCTTTCATCAAGTGGCAAATTTGCACAGAAGAAACAATAACATTGAGATGCTGAAAATTGATGGTACTGAGTGTTGAGATGAACAGGTTATTCAGGATCATATAGTTGGTTTCTATGAGCAACTCTTAACTGAACCGACGTGTTGGCAGCCATCCCTTGATGGTCTGGTTTTTTACATCATTGGAACCAATGATGTCTCTCGGTTGGAGAGGGCTTTTGAGGAAGAGGAAGTGGCAGAGGTAGTGCGGAAAATGGCCAAGGATAAGGCGTTGGGGCCGGATGGATTCTCTATGGGCTTCTTCCAAGATTGCTGGGATGTTGTAAAGGAAGATATCATGAAAGTGTTTCAAGAACTTTTTGTGGCTGGAAAATTTGAGAAAAGTTTAAATACTACATTCCTTGCATTCATCCCAAAGAAGGTGGGGGCACACGAGATAACAGAGTATCGTCCCATTAGCTTAGTGGGAGCGGTTTGCAAGATCATTTCCAAAGTGTTAGCTAACCGACTTAGTGAGGTGGTAGGGAAGATTGTCACCTTAATGCATTTGTTAAAGGTAGGCAAATTCTTGATGCAGTTCTTATTTCCAATGAATGTCTGGATAGTAGAATTAAGGCAGGCTTAGCAGGGATCATATGCAAGTTAGACATGGAGAAGTCATATGATCATGCTAATTGGGATTTCCTTCTCTATCTTCTTGGGAGATGTGGTTTTGGTAAGAGGTGGCGGTCATAGATCCGATGGTTTATATCAACGGTGAAATTCTCTATGTTGATAAATGGCAGCCCTGTGGGTTTCTTTCATTGTTCGCGAGGCCTAAAACAAGGAGATCCATTGCCGCCTTTATTGTTTGTTATTGTGATGGAAGGACTAGGTAGGATGATCTCGGCCTTGACCCATCATGTCCACATGGAAGGATTTTCGGTTGGAACCCTGGTTAGGGGCATTATTAACATATCTCATTTGATGTTTGCAGATGATACGTTTGTATTTTGTGATCCAGATCGGAATTAGGTACAGGCTTTGAAGGCGTTGCTTCTATGTTTTGAAGCAGTGTCTGGTTTAAAAGTGAATTTTGATAAGTCTGAATTGGTGCCAATCAGCGTGGTGTCTAATGCACGACAGCTAGCTCATGCATTGGGTTGTAAGGTCACCTCTTTACCTCTGAAGTATCTGGGTCTTCCGTTGGGGGTCGGTGCAAGGACGCCTGCTATATGGGAATCAGTGATTGAGAAGATAGAGAAGAGATTAGCGTGTTGGAAGATAATGTACTTGTCGAAAGGTGGCAAGCTTACCTTGATAAAGAGTACACTTTCTAACTTACCTCCTTATTTTTTATCACTTTTTCCTATACCTGCAAGTGTGGCAGGCTGAATTGAGAAACTCCAACATGACTTCTTGCGGGGTGGTTTGGGGGAGGAGTTTAAATTTCACCTAGTCAAGTGGGAAACGGTTTGGCGCCCAATATCCAATAGTAGTTTGGGTGTTAGAAATGTGAGGACTTTCAATTGGGCATTACTGGGTAAATGGCTATGGAGATACAATAAAGAATCGGAAGCTTTGTGGAGAGGGGTGATTGGGTGCAAATATGGCAATATATGGGGGGGATGGTGCACGAAAGAAGTTAGAGGAACTGATGGAGTGGGGTTGTGTATCACACATTAGAAAAGTTTGTATGGTCTTTCTTTGTCACACTCGTCTTTTGATGGGCAATGGATCTAGGATTAAATTTTGGAAAGATACTTGGTGCGGAGATAATGCTTTACAAAATGCATTTCCTTCATTATTCCAAATTGTCAGTGTCAAAGAGGGTTCAATAGCGGGGGTTATGGGAATAGCAGGTGAGCAACTTCATTGGAATATCAATTTTAGTAAGGCTGCGCAAGACTGGGAGTTGAACAGTTTTACTGATTTCTATAGTCTTCTATACTCTATGAAGCCTAGTAACACAGGAAGATAGACTGTGGTGGGTACCTGCCGGGAAAGGTGATTTCTCAGTTCGCTCTTTCTATAAGACCCTTACACAAGATCCCAATATTCGGTTTCCCTGGAGGAGGATATGGAGACACAAAGCACCCCTCAAAGTAGCTTTCTTTGTGTGAACAACATCTTTAGGCAAGATTCTCACAACGGATAACTTGAGGAAGAGGTGAATTATTATAGCAGATTGGTAATGTATGTGTAGGGGAGGGGGCAAGTCGGTGGATCATCTCTTGTTACACTATGACATAGCACGGGCTTTATGGGGTGGGGTTCTAGGTAGAGTAGAGTTGGGTTGGGTCATGTCAAAGACTGTGGTGGCAGCCTTGGCCAGCTGGCCAAGCATTGGAGGGGTACATCAAATTTCAGCAGTTTGGAAGATGATTCCAATGTGCATCATGTGGTGTCTATGGAAGGAACGTAATGTGTGCACATTTGAGGACAAGGAGAGATCGCTAGAGGAACTTATAGCTTTATTTTATAGCACGTTATGTACTTGGTCCATTATTGTTGATTTTAATGGCATGTCCCTTCATGATTTCCTTGTTTCCATTGCACCCTCCTAGTCAGGGTTGTTTATTGTATATACTGGGCTAGGCCTATTCTTTGGAGTAATATAATTTGTTTTACTTATCAAAAAAAAAAAAAAAAAGAGTTGAGCTCTAAAATTACCTATCACAAAAAAAAATAGTTGAGCTCTAAAATTCAGCTCGTACTCAAGCTAGAATAGTAATCGAGTTGAGTGCTTAATCAAGTTCAGCTCAGCTTGACTCTTTTGGAGAATTTTTTAAAGCTTCTTTTTTTCTCAATTTAAAAATAATAATAAGTAATAAGTAAATTAAATAATTAATGAAATGAATCAAAATTGCAAATTTCACGTATTAGTTGAATATAAAAAATATACTAATACAATATTACATTTTGTACTTATAATAATATTTATACTTAATATTGATATGCATTCACGCATATATGTAATTTATATATTTTTGTTATATATTTTTATCTAATTCGCTATATACATATAATATGTACATTTATTTAACATATTTTTTCTAATATATGTTTGTGTGTAATATATGCGAGCGAGCTTACAAGTCGAATTGAATTCTATACGAGCTTGGTTGCGAACATTAATCGAGTCGAGTTGAGTTTTATACGAGTTGTATCGTTCAATAATCGAGCATTTGTATTTTGCTTTTACTTATAAAAAAAAACTAATCGATCATGTTCACGAATGGGCTAATTTTAATAAACGAATTGAGTGCAAGTCGAATTTAATCAAATCGGATTCAAGCTACTGGTCGAGTAGCCTGTTCAGATTACATCCCTAGCGATGGGAAGGTTTCCAATGTAACTCTCCCTCCCACCCTACTCTTCCACAAGCTTTGTTCCTAACTTGTTCCTGTTTATCAATGACATCTTTACCTTGACTAGCAAAATCTTTGTTTGGAATATTTAGGGTGAACAATGCTCATTATGGTAACCTGATTATGTTAATGACAAACAACAGTCATCATGGTAGTTCTGATTATTTGGACTAACTACTATATATGCTGGTTGTCTCAAGAATCAGTATTTGCTTCGCAGGCTCCCACTAGTTAAAAGACATTATGATGAGTAATGTTATAGAGGATGATGATTCATTCACAAAGCCCCTTGGGAGACGGACTGTGCTTTACTATGGCGTGGGGCACATGCTCAATGACATCACGGCTGCCTGTTGGTTTACTTATCTCTTATTGTTCCTGACAGAAATTGGACTTTCTCCTAGGTATATATACTATTACCTGTTCAGCAGTTTGATAATCACATCACAGTTGTGATATGTTTTCCCTTTAATTCTAGCTTGGCATGCCGCGAGTATGTGTATTCTTGTTATGTTGTTCAAGCATAGAATTTATCCTAGGTAATGCTGTATTTGGTAATTTGGGATTATGAGGTAAAGGCTGCACATGGTATTTGTAAGAATAAATATAGTATGTGCCAAACTTGAACTCTTTGTGTGTGCAGCATTGAGAATTGTAGGTTGTTGATAAGAATAAGCAGTTTTCTAAAGAAAGTTCTGGTTGTAGTGTGTTCTTCCTTTATTTTGGTTCACTTTGTGGATTCCTATTTTCTATGCTTTATTTTTCTAATATATGTGGAAGACATATTAAATGTCATATCCAGCCTTTACAGTGAGTTGGCAAATAATAACGCAAAATATTCTGTATTGAAACGGATCACAAAGCAGATTATACTTACACGCACATGCATGGAGGAATTGTTTTAGGACAGATTTTCTTGCAATGGGAGAAACAGTTTCGAATGATTTAAGATTATACTTTTGCTTGATGCAGTCTCATTATAATGTCCAAAACTTGCTACGTAAATGTATTTTTTTGCTGTTGTTCAACCCCTGTTATGAGGTGGTAATATGCAAAAGAGCACAATATCCATGGTAGTAGAACTGTTAGAAACCATCACTCCCCTTTGCTGAAGCCATCAAAGAGTGGCCACAGTATATATTCAGCATATAGTATTCTGTGGTGCCTATGGAAGGAGAGAAATGACCGGACATTTGAAGACAAGGAGCGTTCATTAGAAATATTATTTTTTGTCAGCACTCTTTTTCTATGGGCCACAGCATAGATTTTCATGGCCTCAATTTTCATGAATTTCTTGTTTCTATTTCCTCTTCCTAAATAGGTGTTACCTTTTGTATACCATCTTGTGTACTTGGGCAATGACTATTCATATCAATATAATCGTTACTTATAAAAAATATATATATATTCAGCATATTATAGTAAGAAACAACAACAACCCCCCTCCCAAGTGCTGCCCGAAACTTCACCTAGAAAGGATACAAAAACAGAAACAAGCACCAAAACATAAATTAGCAACTAATGGGGGCTCCAAGGATTCTAGCATAAGAGCTTTCTATACAAACCAGGCTCTAGTACAATGTTAGAGACTGTCTGGGAGTCCGTGAACAATTTATGTCAAGCACACATTTATAACACTAACAAATAACTTTTTGATTCCTTACATTTTGGTCGAACTGTTCCTGAATTGGGTTATTAGCTATTTCTGCGTTTCCTGCATTGACTTTTGTTTACCTCGTGGTATATTATTTTTTAGCCCCAGTAATAATTTCGTTTTCCTTTTTTTGACATCATCATGCTATTTCACAGGGATGCTGCTACAGTTATGCTTTCTGGTCAAATAGCTGATGGATTCACAACCATATTTGCTGGTGAACTGGTACTTTGAAACTAAATACGTTTCCTTGTCTGGACTCAAAACTTTTTATGCTAATAATTACTTGACAAGTTATTGTACAATTAAAAGTACTTGAATATTATGTCTATCTTATGCATTTCTGGTCCATTCTTTGTCTGGACTATATGGAAGATTTGTGGTCAATGTTCTGGTATTAATTTTCTTAAATAACTCTGGGAAGTTGAGATTTTTTAAGTTGATATGCCAGAAAACATTTTAGATGGCGCTCTTTATTTGTGAATGTTATTATGACTTGTAATTTGAAAGAACTTGTGCTTTTACTTCTAGCACAAGATTATAAAATAAATAAAGGAAATAGCAATCACCTTATCTAACCAGTGGTTGGATCTACAAGGGAATTTGCACGTATGCATCAACTGAGGCTCCTCTGCTGGGTTTAATTTGGTTAACACAAAACCAAATGGTATCTTTAACAAGCTATGTAAAGGCATGTAATTTCAGCATTTCCATGTATGTCTGTTCCCTCCTAATGTTGACAGAAACGAATGGAACATTATACATTTTTCTAATTAGTTATCGTGTACCTCAAGAGCAGTCTTCATATATGCAAACATTTCTAGAAAAAAGTACGGCAGATATCATGTCTGGGTGCTACATTTTCATTTCCTACACTCTGCTGTATGCAAATATTGTAATTGCCTGGGTTTTGATACCCAGTTATTTTGTCTCCTAGATAATTGAAATTAGAATTCTAGAATTTTTTTTTCATTAAAACTTTGCACCTTTTTTAGGTGTTATCTCTTATATACCCCCTGTGTACTTGGGCTATGCCTATTCCTATTAATATAATTTAACCGTTTACTTATCAAAAAAATAAAAAATAAAACTTTGCACCTTTTTATGTTGGAAGGGAATTGATACTTTGCTTACTGGAAATCATTTTTCTTGATCTTGTTTTCTTGATAGATAGACAGGTTTGGACATTTCAAAATATGGCATGGTGCAGGATCTGTTTTGGTTGCCATTTCATTTTCTTCTGTCTTTGGTGGTTGCATTCCTTGTAAGATCTTTGCTACCTCTTCATCGACATTACGAACTGTTGGCTACAGCGTGTTTGCAGCGATCTTCAACGTAGGTTGGGCTGCTAGTCAGGTTTCACACATGTAATCACCTTCTCAATTTACAATATTCCAGTTGAAATATGCAAATCGTCATTTCTAGCTACGCTTCTTAGATGAGCAAAAGCAAAGAAGCACTACTGCCACTCCTTTTAGTGGTTTTTATGCTGTGAACCTCATAATTTGAGGGTATTTAATTGCAACCTAACGTGTGATAAGCTAATCAGTAAAATCTATTTACCTGTACCCTTTTTGGCTTTCTTGTACATACGATGGGACGAGCCTGAAAATTTGAGTATTTTATGAAAGGATGATTGCATAAATTTCAAAAGAGGGAATTTATGGAAATTCTTTGTAGAATGGAGGCACCATTAAAAAATTTATCCTGCCCTTACATTGGGGAAATGAAAAAGGAAGAAACATGGTTCCTTGAACTTGAGCATTTTATCACTTATGCAATGAACCTTAACTGTGTATTGAAGGTCTATGGTGAATTGCATCACACTAAGTTCAACAGGTAGAGTGGTGCTGACAAGCTGCCGCAATGCTTTTACAATGGTCAGCTCCTAATTGAGTATTATTGTATTTGTACTTGTCTTATGTTGTTACATAGTGCCAAAAAAAGGTGTTTATTTCTTCTTCTGTTTTTTTTTTTTTCAATTTTCTTTTTGAAGGTTGCCAACCTCACCTTATACGCAATTGCTCTAATTGTCTTTGCTGTCACTAAAGCAGAAACAAATGCTGATATTGAAAATCAGGTACATTTACTAAATGAAGTTTCAATCAATTATCACGAACTTTCTTCTGGATTTTAATCATGGTACTTTCCCAAATGAGCAGTACCGCTGGATTGCATACTTTTCAATTTTCTTTGGATGCTGCTTCGTGGGCATATTTCTTCTTGGGACGAAAGAGCCAAGGTCAGATTATTATTCTTAACCAATGAAGTTTATAGGGAGTGTTTTGATGGTGCTTTCTTAACGTAGCAGGAAAAAGAAAAGGATTTCTCACCTTCGTTTTGTAGATGAGCTCCTCATTGTGATCCTATCGTCCCGTGATTTTTAATATAATATCATTCTCTACTTTGTTTGGTTAAGAAGTGGAAACTGAATACAAGTGTATTTCCTGTTTTATTTTTTGCCCATGGACCTAGATTAATGAGGCCCTCATGTTTTAAGACTACATATGTAATTAAAAGTGTAGGTATTTTATGATGCATTTGGTAAGAAACTAGCTGTGCGAAATCGCAACAACTAACCTTAAATTTTCATGATGTTTCAATTAAGAATTAGACAAACATTCATTGTGCGGGTTGAACCCTGCGGTCCCCTCTGAAGATGATCATGCCTGTACACGACTTGATTACAGCAGTCATTTGTTTTCTTTTGCAGATCAAAGGTAGGAGTACAAGGAAATAGCCATGCGAGGATTGCTTGGGCATACTGGTTCAAGAGGGCTCTATATTATGAAGTTGCTCTTGTTTACGTGCTCACCAGATTAGTAACAAATATTTCACAGGTCAGCATGTTCTTGCTTAGATGTTCTCATTTAAAAAATGGGAAAGCATGTGTGAAACTTAAGTTTACTTTTTGTAACAACATATGAAATGTTATTTTTGGGAATATCTTCAGCCTCCAAGAAGAGAAGTCCCTTGAAAGGGACTTTCTTCTTGGAAAATCATTCCCAGTTGTGATTTGCCAAAATTGTTGAGCTACCTTTGTAGTTCTGATATAAAGATGGCTTCTTGTGTTCAGGCATACCTTGCATTCTATGTTATTAATGATCTACGAATGGCCCAATCAGCTAAAGCTCTGGTATGTACACAAACCTTGTCAAAATCTAACTTCTTTCAATCTTATACCATTTTGGAAAATAATGTAAGTTTGATTCTTTTGTCAAACTAATGGGAGCAGGTTCCTGCCATAATCTATATTTGCAGCTTCATCATATCTATGATTCTACAGGTTCCCTTATGAAACTCAGTTCTTTGGTTGAATCTGATTCATGCATATTCTTTTTCTTTTTTCCATACATATTCTTTGCTTTATTGATATCTAATCTCCACATTGCAGGAAATTGTGTGGACTGGCCAACGCCTGAAGGCCTATTATTCTGCCGGAGGCATTCTTTGGATATTTTGTGGTGCAGCAATCCTTCTCTTACCAAGAAGCATGAGTGCTTTCATGTACTTTATATCAATATTTATTGGAATTGCAAATGCTTTGATGACGGTATGATCGAATATTCTGTTCCATCAATGTTTTACTTTTTTTTTATAAGTAATAAGAAAATTTATTGACAAGTAAATAGGCATAGCCTATTTAAGAAGGTGAAATAAGTGAGATTAAAAAAAAAAAATACATAAACAAATAAATAAAAGCATTCCTGCTAGTTTATAGAAACCCTCAACTATACTTGTTGATTTGACATTGGTCATAATAAGTCAATAAGTTAGTACAGGGGAAGTTATTTCTGTTACAGTTAGTAATTTTATCTTCTTCTTACCTTATTGGCGGTCATGACAAAAGATTGGATTCAATTCTATCTCCAGATATGATTGTTTTGATCACTATATGTATATAGACAATGGATAAGATTTCAACCACTCTTATAAAGTTTAATAGAATGATCTGTTATTTCATGGACTTCGTTACCTCTTAGTAAGAGCATTTTATGAATTAAGATGGAATCTTACGCAAATCCTCACATTTTCTCAATGTACTTGGGAAATTTGGAATTGTCTTAATTGTTTTTTATCAGTCATCAATGGCAAACTCAAGATCAAGAAGCTTGGGTCAGATCAGGAGAATACAGATTTCTTTAGTCAATGCTATAAAACTTTACAACTGACAAATTGGTATAAGAAGTCGTAGGAAACTGGTTGTTATTGTGTCATAATTATGATTCTCAAATCTGGCATATATTTTGTGCATATGCGTGGAGAATGGCGGCCAGGCACTTGCTGTAGAATATCCTAATTTCTTAGTTGCTGCTGATCTAACTGGTAGTAGTAGTAACTTTCATTTTGTTATATTTCAATTTAACTTTGTCTCAAATAGAACAGGTGACGGGGGTAAGTATGCAGAGTGTTCTAATTGGTGAGAATCTTGGCGGCTGTGCATTTGTTTGTGGATCCTTGAGTTTCTTGGACAAGATCTCATGTGGGCTTGCCTTGTATGTTCTTCAGTCTCTCCAAAGTAAGTTGTTTGAACCTACATTTTTACAAAACCTTAAACATAAAAGATTCTCTTATAAACTAGGTGTTTGTTGTTGACTGTGTTTGCACACCATGATTATGCATATTTTAAATATGCTTTGTAACTACCCAAGGAAAGCCCAAGCTACATTTTGGCTTATCAGGGCTTATACTTAAAAGGAACTGTCAAAGTTGTAATTGGGGGCCGAAAAACTTCTCCCTCATAGGCAACACAGGATCCCATTCATCCTCCTCTTTATATTCAATTCAAAGTGTTACACCCTGTATCATGGGCTGGGGGGAGAGGCTGGGGATTTCGCTCGCTCATAGCTCCCCCGTGCTATGGGAGCCACAAGGTACCCCTCACCCCCAAGTCCTCCATGAGGGTTTAGCTTCAGAGGCCACTTGCTAGGGTTCCCTCTGACCATCACGGCACCTTCACACTATGGAAGCCACTAAATGAGAGCACTAGCGCAAAATTTCAATCCGCCTGTAGCAGCTCCCCCATGCAGTAGCAGCTGCAGGTGAGGCACAAAGGGTGGCCTCCAAAGTCTAGAGCCCAAGGGCCACCCCTCACATCTCATTAGCGAGTGAGTTGCAATAGGGGGAAGTGAGGTTATCCCTCTTCCCCACCACATTGGGGTTGAGGGGAAACCCCTTCCCTTCCATTTTGTGCGATCGAGGTAGGGGCTTGAGGGGGAAACCCTCCCTCCTAATATTTGTCTCATTTTGAATTTTTTTAGTTTTTAATTTTTTGTACTCATGGATTTCTTGGAAATTTTATTTTTAGGTTTTGGTTTTATAATAAAACATGTATTCATTTTTTAATTATGTTTTAATGTTTTGTTTATGTTTCTATTTGTTTATATATATATATATATATATAGTTTTGCTATTTACAAATCTGGTGTGTCGACACACCACTTGATGTGAGACCCATTCTAATTATGAAATAGTTAAAACACTGAAACTTTTTCATCATTTTGGGACCCACTTTAGTGGTGTGTTAGGTCTATAAAAAAAAGGCTTGCAAATAGATTTTTTCTTTGTGTTTTAAATTTTTTTGTTTGCATTTTTTTTTTTTCTTTAGTTTTTGGGTTTTGAAAAAAAATATTTGTATATTATTTTCATTACATTATATTTTTCTTAGCATGTTTGATGCTTGGTCAGCAGTTTGCTGGCAATTTGTTACTAGATTTTTTTACATATAGTTGATAGGACTATTTTTGTTTTTAAAACTCAAAACCTAAGGACTAAAAAAAAGGTTTTGTCATTTTGAAAACGCAGTGGCTATTTTTAAAGGATGTAAACCCTGGCTATTTATTCATTTTCCCTTTTTTAATGAATACCATGTTGTTTTATCACTTTTTCTTTTTAACAGAAAACATGTACCTATGTCATTTCGCAACTCACTTAGGTAAGTGAGTTGTTAAACCTCAGTACGGAAAACCATTAACCAAACTCTAACCTGCTCCAAAAACCAGATTACATAATCAATTCAGAAGCAAACTATACAAAACCAAATCCTATACAAAACCTTCGTACAAAATTCATTTACATCTTAAGAAAGGACATCAAGATTTCTCTTATGTAAGAAAACCTTTCACCGCTTTTGGAATATACTTGTGAAATCCCTTTAATTCCCTTTATAAAAGAAAATCCCCGTTTTGCCAAAAAAATAAACAGCAGCCATATTAATCTCTCTATAGACATGATTCACCTGAAAACAACATCCCTTCCTTAAGAGTTACAATATCTTCTCATACATCCATAAACTCCCAATAATCCTTTCCAACACCTAGCCAATCTACTACAATCTTTTAATCAGATTCAAAATCTACATGGCAAACATTCAGGCTCTTACACAACCTCAGTCTATCCCTCACTGCCTACCTATTATATCTCGCTTATTGTATCTCGCCTCTCGCTTGCCCATGCCTTGCCTTGTGTCCTGGCTTAGTGTCCATCTCCCAACAGTTACCCCCCAAATTTCGGCCACGCTATCATGTGCAGGGTTTTAGTTCACCCTAAGAGATGGGCACGCGGTGCCCTTCTGGCTCCTATATCGGTTGGTCTTTGGGCTTTGTCAAATGCATCAGCGTCCTTTGATATTACTGCTCCATTCCACATCCCCTAGCATTCCTGTCTGTTGCGCTTCCCACTCTGCACGTTCCTGATGGTGGTTACAGTGCACTTCCCTTGTGTGGGCCACATGTTTGCATGTTATTGCTCACTCTGTCTTGTTGGTTTTAATGTGCACGTCTCATTGGTTCATGTCAATTGGTCTAATACCCTTTACTGACGGTTTGCGTTCATTACATAGAGCAAAGAATACATCATTGTCGCCGGATTCTATGCATATATCTACCACTAATATGTTATACAAGGTAAGTATTTACATCCTAATTGACAGCTATATACAATGTAGCCACGAAGGAAAGTATGACCAAAAATAGTACAAATCTCTCAAATCACATCTCCGTAACATCCCCCCTCAAATTGATGTTGGTTGAACAAGAAGTATCAATTTGTCAACCAAGAACTAATGCCGATGCCAAGGAAGAGCTTTAGTGAATATGTCAGCAATTTGAAGTTGGGTGGAAATGTGAGGAAGAGAAATCACATGCTTGTCAAAAGCTTCACGTATGGAATGACAATCAACTTCAATGTGTTTGCTCACGAAAAACAGGATTAGCGGCGATCTGAATGGCATTGGTATTATCAGCATGAAGAGGAGTAGAATGAAGTTGAGGAAAACCAAGTTCACCTAATAATCCACGAAGCCACGTGATCTCAGAGCATGCGGAAGACATAGCACGATACTCAGACTCGGTGGAGAACTTGGAAACTCTGTCTTGCTTCTTACTCTTCCAAAAAATGAGTGCATTGCCTAAGAACATGCACCACCCCATAACTAAGCGCTCATCACACAACCAGCCCAATCAGCATCACTATACCCCACCAACTGTAAGAAAGACTCTTTAGGAAAGAAGAACCCGCAAGTAGAGGTGCCCTTCAAATATCGGATAATGCAGCGGATAGCAGTTAAATGAAGATGGCGGGGAGCCTACATATATTGACTAACCTGCTACACAACAAAAGAAATGTCAGGGCGGGTAATCGTCAAGTAGTTCAAGCTCTCAACCAGCTGCTAATACAAGGATGGATCATATATAAGCTCGCCTTGCTCTTGACGAAGCTTGAGATTCACCTCCAAAGGAGTAAGAACAGAGTTACCCGATTGGATACCAGCCAAAGAAATCACTTTCTGCGTGTATTTGTGCTGGTGTAACAAGATACCAATCGGAGTAAGTTGCACCTCAAGGCAATAAAATACTGCAGGGGACCAAGATCTTTCATGTGAAAAGAGGCCTTGAGATGCTGTTGCAATTGTTGAATTAAATCAACATCAGAGCCAGTAATCACAATGTCATCGACATACACCAGAAGCAAAATGACTTTGAGCAAAATGAAAAGCAAGCGGAGTAGAGCGAAATTTATAAAACCATGCATGCAGAGCCTGTTTGAGTCCATACAAAGATCGTTTGAGCCGACAAACCTCGGATGAAAGAGTAGCAAACATGCCGGGAGGTGGATTCATATAGATTTCTTCCTTCAGGTAACCATGCAGAAAAGCATTCTTCACATTCATCTGCCGGAGAGACCACCCTTGCGAAGCAGCAAGTGCCAAGACAATCCACACAATAGTCATCTTGGCGACGGGCACAAATGTTTTTTCATAATCAATATCATGCTCCTGGCGGTTCCCAAGAGCCACGAGACGAGCCTTAAGGCTCCGTTTGGATTGAGAGATAAGATGAGTTGATATGGTTTGTGAATAGTAGTGAGATTTGTGAGTTGAAATTTGTGAACAGTAGTGAGATGAGTTGATTTCCCAATCCAAACCGGCTCTAAATCTGTCCAGTGAACCATCAGACTGAAACTTGACTGAGTACACCCATTTACAACCAAGAGGTTTGACACTAGAGGGACAAGCCAAAATGTCTCAGGTGTGATTGTCTTGAAGAGCCTGGATCTTTTCTTGCATGGCCCACTGCCAACATGCATAGGTGGCTGCCTGAGCATAAGAGTGAGGGATAGAAATAGTGTCGAGAGTTGTAGTAAGCAAGGTATGAGGAAAACCATACCTATGCGGTACATGTGTAACCCGGGTGGAGCGCCGAGGTCTAGGAACCACGGGATCAGATGGCGGAGCAATGTCCATAAGGGGCATTGAAGGTGGAAGACGTCGGTGATACACAACACCTGGCTTAAACCTCTCAATAGAATAAGGCACATCATCAAAAGCAGGTAGAAATAGCAATAGGAGAATCAGAAATAACCTGAGACTGAAAGAAATATTGATTTTCGAAGAAAATCATATTTCGAGAGATCCATAATTTGTTTGCGTATCATTATAACAAACAAATCTTTTCTGAGTAGGATTATAACCCATAAAGGCACACATGACAGACTGGGCAGCAAGCTTGTGACGATCAATTGGTGGCAAATGGACAAAACAAACACACCCAAAAGTATAAAGGGATTGATACTCAAGAGATATGCCAAATAATCGAAAGTAGGGAGAATCATAAGTTAGAGTGGCAGTAGGCAAACGATTGATCAAATATACAGCAGTAGATAAAGCTTCAACCCAAAACTGAGAAGGCACAGAAGAGTCAATCAACAAAGTGTGAACGACATCTAAAAGATGGTGATTCTTACGCTCAGCGACCCCATTTTGTTAAGGGGTGTAAGGGCAAGAACGCTGGAAAATAATTCCCTTTTGTTGGAGATAAGTCTGAAAGGAATGAGACATGTACTCCCCCCTGGAGTCAAATTGTAAAATTTTGATACAAGTATCAAACTGCGTCTCAACAAGCGCAACAAATTTTTGAAAGACAGAAAACATGTCAGCTTTAGAGCAGAGAAAATATATCCAGGTGAATCGACTATAATCATCAAGAAACGTCACAAAATAGCAATACTGACCATGAGAAATAATATGACTCACACTCCAAACATCAGTATGCACAATCTCAAAACATGTAGAAGCACGACTACCATGCGCAGGATAAGTCAGAATTTTACTCTTACCAAGACGACAAGTAGCACAATCAAAAGAAGTCAGAAGAAAAAAACGAATCTTTATTACCCAAAAAACCATGTTTCATAAGATGAGTCAAGACAACAGAATTAGGGTGACCCAATTTCTTATGCCAGGCTTCACTATTATTGGTAGTAGCCGTACAAGCAAGAGAAACAACATTAGGAATTGAAAATTGTAAAGGAAACATATGTCCCTAAATCACCTTCTCCAACACCCGATCCTACAAAAGACAACCACCTCGAGAAAAATGAACATCACAATTATTATCCACCAGTTGTCCAATAGAAATCAAACTGGTAGATAATCCAGGAGAGACAAAAACATTGCAAAATGAAGAACCCAAATTACCAACAACAGTGATAGGAAGAGTATTGTCATCGGCAATCTGAATATGTTGCGTGCCCCCATACTTATGAACATCATGAAGACCCGTCACATTACCAATCATATGATTTAAAGCATCAGAATCAACAATCCAATAAGAAGTGGAGTTGGTACCCGTACCTTGCAGGCCTAAAGCAATAAAAGCATACACAATCATCTGGTGTACCATTACAGGTGTGAGAACATATGAATCAGAGCTCACAGTGGGAGGTGCAGCAGAAGAAGATGACTAGACAGCAGCCTGAAAAGCTTGGGATTGGCGATTATGAGGCCGCATCCGACAGTCCTTAATGATATGTCCTTCTCTCTTGCAGTAATTACAAACTTTCTTAGGACAATTGCAGGCAATGTGACCTAACTCCTTGCAACTGAAACACTGCAACTTGTTCCTCCCTCTTCCTTGTGCTGCATAGGCGGCATTAACAGCCTCAGAAGAGACCTTCTCGGGAATCATACCCATCTAAGTGGATAACTATTGTTCTTCACGCAATAAATCGCTCAAACAAATATCTAAAGAAGGGACCAGATTACGATTCAATAAGTTGGCCCGAACAGGTTCAAATTCAGGGCGAAGCTTCATAAAAAATTGATCGCTTTGACTCAGCATGAATCACTTGAAGAGCTGCTAGTGCCGCTAGGGGGACCTTAGCATGAGCAATTGCAGAATACTCACTCCAGGGATTAATAAAACTATAATAAAATTGTTCATTGGTCAAATTACCTTGAATGTAATTGCTAATTTCCAACTCTAATTGGAATTTCCGAGTGCTGTGGTCTTGGTGATAAATACGATGGAGATAGTCCCACATAGCCTGAGCCGTAGTAAAACATCGAAGATTTGTCACAAGATGGTGCTCAATCATCCCTAACAGCCAAGAGACCACCTTGGCATCCTTGACCTCCCATTGTACAAGTTCCTTTTCATTAGTGGGAACTTTAGCAGAGCCATCAATATGATTCAATAATTCCTTCCCTTTCAGAAACATTTTAAATTGGAATCCTCACGTAGGAAAATTCTTTCCAATAAAAAAAACAATAGTATTCTCAACAAACATGATGAAAGCCACGTAAAAAAAAAAGGACAGAAGCGTTGAGCACCACACAGAGCCCCGACAGCCACCAAAAAAAAAATTTGAACCCACAAGTTTAATCACTACAGAAAATGCCGACTCCCAATCGAAAGCACCAAGAGCAAGAAAAACTTGCGAAAAACAGAGAAAAAAAGGAATTTTTTTCCCACCGGCAACTCACAAACTTCTCAAGAATAGCGATGAAAATCGCACATCAGTGATTAAGACCACAGAGAGACGGAAATCAGGATAGGGCTCTTGATACCATGTCAATTGGTCTCAATACCCTTTTCTGAGGGTTTGCATTCATTACATAGAGCAGAGAATACATCATTGTCGCCGGATTCTATGCATCTATCTACCACCAATATGCTATACAAGGTAAGTATTTACATCCTAATTGACAGCTATATACAATGTAGCCATAAAGGAAAGTATGACCAAAAATAGTAAAAATCTCCCAAATCACATCTCCTTAACAGTTCAGTCCTCGACAATCACTTTGTATAAAACCTGCCTCTTCTTTCTTTCTTCTTCATGCTAGCACTTCTCCCCTCTACAGGTTTCCTCTGTTGATTCGCTATTCTCTGTACCTCTTGCTATGTTAAAGGCCTCTTGCAAGTAAGCCGATGGTGCAAATCGCCGTCCATCATCCTCACGGCGGTCCCCTATGCGCCGCCCTGCTTCTCCTCAGCTTCAGTATTAGAACCCCAACCATAAAAAGAAGAATATGCCGCAACAAAACAACCTTCAGGATTCCACCTCCACCACATGGACCCGAGTTACAAAAGGAGCTACCCTCAATAATAACTTGCATCCTTCCTGGCCTTGGTCTATCCCACTTAAGAATAGACATTTGAGGAAATAAGAGGTTTTTTACAAGAAATAAGAGGAAATCAAAGTTGCTGAAGTGTTTTCAAATTGGAAGCACCCAATTTATCCACACAAAACACTTGAGACATCTCATCTCCAAGAAGCCTTTATCCTCCACACCACGCTTTTCCGGTTTTCACGTTTCCCCTCCATACAAGCAGAACATCTTCTTAGCCACAAACACCAACTTATTAATACAGGTAAAAAACCAACAATCAATCCCAACTGAGAGTTCCTTCTTGCTTTAAGCAACCAGAAACTAATTCTTTGAGACCAAGTTTGCTTACTCAGACATCTAACTCCAAAAACTCCAGAAAAATATCTCCTCGCCAAGGGTTTGTGCATCCCCAGGATTAGTCAGAACGAGAACGCTGTTTCCGGACACCTAGTGCCAATAAAAAAAAAAAACTTCAGAAAAATATCTCCAAACATTAGAGGCTGAAATCCAATACATGATCCAAGGATTTCCATTTCAGAAGAAACACAAAAATCACATCTTGACACCATCAGAATAAAAAATTTCTGGATATTCACTGCAAAAGGTAAACCATTATAAAAACATTTTCATATGAATACAAAAATATTGTTTGGAATCAATTATGCCAAACCATTTCATACCACGTTTTAGAGGACTGAAAAGTTTTGGTCCGGTCCACGATCCAGGGTTTTTACGGACCAGACCGGACCGAATGAAAAAATATATATACACTTTATATATATTATTTATATAATAATTATACAATTAACAATATAAAATTTTAAATATGTTATTAATACTTGTTAATATTCTATAAATTAAAAATATTTTATATATATCTTCATCTAACCTATCACTATTAACAATATAAAATTTTAAATATTTTATTAACACTAGTTAATATTCTATGAATTAACTAATATATAATATCAATAAGTTAATTATATAGTAATTATATAAATTAATAATGTAATTTTCATTTAATTTATTATTATTGATCATATAAAATATTTTTTTATTGAGTTTGTTACATAATCCACATTAATAAATCACTTAGTTTAATTTAGTATTTTAAATAAATTTTTTTTATTAGTTGATTTTAAAAAAATAAATAATAAATAGGCCGGACCGGACCGGATTGATAGCTACCAGTCCGGTCCGGTCCCTATGGGTGTTCAGTCCAGTCCGGTCCAGAAAAATGATGGACTGAACATTTTTGGTCCATCGCCGGACCAGACCAACCGATTTGCACCCCTAATGATATCTAACTAACCCCCAAGCTGATTTTATAGAAAAACTACCACTTCTCTCTGCCTTCCATATAGGTATATCTTCACCTTCCCTTATAACTCCAGCTGAAACAGATATTTGAGAAGCCAAGTCAGGGCCCACCAGTTAAATCATCCTTTCCATATCCCATCCAGCAGCAGACAAATTTCAGAGACACAGAAACTGTCCTCTCACCGTCTCTACATTATCAGCCAATAAACCCATCCCTGACCAATTCTCAAACCAAAAATTAGCCTTTCCTTCTTTGACAAACCACCGAGTCCCTTTAATAACCTTCTTCAAAATGGATGCGCACAGCCTCGAACTGTTGCAAGAATGAGAAACAAAATAAGGATGAGCAGATTTAACATGCTTTGCTATGAAAGTTCAGACCATAAAGTAGATCCATGCAACAAATTCCAAGCCAACTTCACGTTCAAAGCTTTCTTCACTTCACCAAGATCCCTTATCCCCAAAGCACCTTCCTCAATAGGTTTTCAAACTTTTTCCCAAGCCACCCATTTTTTCTTCACCGTACCCACTCTATCACCTGAAAAGAAATCTTAAAAAAGCTTCCTGATTAAAACCAGAACTTCGGAAGGGATATTCAAGATTTATAGCATATGAAGAGGCATGCTTGACAAGACATGTTTAATTAAAAACAAGTCTTCCCCCATTTGACAGCAATCTAGACTTCCATGTTGCAAGTTTCTTCTTAATATCGTTAACCAAAGGTTCCAAAACATCAGCAGTGAGCCTTCCATAATGAATTGGTGCTCCCACGTAAGTACAAGGAAAATGAGCTTCTTATAATCCAGTGGCAGTTAGGACAATATTCTTCCTTACTGCTGATGCTTGAGAGGGGGAAAATAGCAGCTTTCATTGTATTTACAACCTGACCAGATAAAGCTTCATAACTATTTAACACTTCTTAAAGAGCTCGAAAAGAACTTTTAGCACCATTTACAAAGACAACAATGTAATCAGCATATCTCAAATTTCTTACAACTGGACAGACTCTAGGACTAGAAAAGCCTTTAATTCTACCTTCAGCAAAAGCTTGATGCAACATTTTACAAAGTGCCTCTTGGCTCTTAAGCCAGCATGAACAAATAAGGAGATAGTGTATCTCCTTGTCTCACTCCTCTTGAAGATTGAAAGAAACCTTTATGAGCTCCATGCATTTTTAAATCAAAAAATAAGGACTTGTCACACAATTCATCACAAGCTTTGTTCACTGAGCAGAGAAGCCAAAAGCCAATAACACCTTTTCCAGAAAAACCCATCCCGACCTATCACACACTTTAGCCATATCAATTTTAACCAAAATATTACAGCCCTTGATCTTTTTATTCAAACAGGTCACCATTTTCTTGGGTTAAAGAAATATTCTCCACTGTGTTGTTTTCATCCATACACACGCTTTATATTAGTCCAGCGGGATTGGGTTACTTATAGTTTCCAGATTAACTCATCTGTTAGTTGTTATCATCTTACTGTTATTATCTCATTAATTTTCTGGTCATCAATCACGGACATTTTTTTTCTGTTCTCTCTGTTTTTTCCCTTTATGTGCGTAAAATTCATGAGTACTCTAAATTGCCCATTATAGTCGGTCTAAATTTTCTGTTTGATACCATATGCACTCAGATGCAGGTTCCTCCCCAGAACTACAGTTGACGAAGTCAGTGCACGTCTATATTTCAGTTACAAGGTTTGGTTTGGGTCTCATACCGCCATTTTGCGCACTAGTTGGGGTGGCGGTTACATACACCATGAAACTTCATACCCCCTTTTCAAAACCTATAATGGAGCCCCTGTTAGAATAGTCTGTGACAATACAATTTCCTTCAAATTATACCGTAAGATGTTGGGGACTTTGCTGCCAGTTCGATTATTAAACTGAAAGAAAGCTCTATAGTGTAGCAATTCTATAGGAGAAGACAAAATATTTAGCTACAGATATGGTTAAGAATGCCACGGGAAGTTTCTTTTGTAGTTCTTTCATTTAAGTCATTGCTATCATTTCTTCAGGACATTGTTCTGTGTATATTTGTAATGTGTTATATTTCATTAACGAAAACATTCCTTTATTGAAGTTTTACAATTCTAAATGTATCCTCACAATTATGACGAAGGAATTCTATTCTGGTCTTTAAGAGAGGAATCATGTACATTTATGTTATTTGATTATGTGATCGATGAATGAACACCATCACAAAAAAGACAGCATTTTGCGATTCACTTGGAATTCCATCATATCTTAGCTCTTTGCAATGTCTTGATTGCTGTCTAAACTCTATTGGTCCTACTAGTGAAGTTTTTCTTTGCACCAATATTGCAGGGAAGTCATGTCATGTTCCATTTTTGTAGCTTGCAAGTGGGTTTCTCACGAGGTGATCCGGTAACGATTAACCATCGTTGATTGATGTCACATACTACTTTGGCATCGACACGGCAAAAATTAACACTAAAATTGATGGTGCTAACTGCTATCTGCCTATCGCCCTGCCCATTCTGCTTTCGATCTTTGGGTAACTACTTCAAAGAAAAGCGTTAATTATTCTCATGCATTGAGGCAAGAAAATGCCATGTTCCTTGTACCCTTTTTCTCCTCTGTACAGGCGTGTGTGTATGAAAGCAGACATTCCAGACGGATCTCTCTTAAGTACTTACGTAATTTCTTGATTAAAACTAAGATTTGGTAATGCGGAGGAACCAGGGTAAACAAGTGAAGCTCAATAGTTACGAGTGTACAAAGCTGGAAAGGAGAAACTCGTGAATTACTTGGTACTTGATCGCTAATGAAGTATGTGAACATAACCAAACCTCGCTGTAGAAGTAGAACATGCTTATGGTACAAATGATCAAGGCCTTGCAGTAAAATCAATCTGGGTAGATCATGAGAAATATATATAGCTTGAGATTAATTGGCTCAAACTCACTGCGTAGGTAATCAAAAGACGATCAGCCACTTGAAAAAATGCAAGCTGATAAACGAGTCCTTCATCTTTTTAATAGGATAAGAGGTTTTTTCCGGGATTCTCCCTTGGGTAAGTCGCGCTTAACCTTGATCAAGTGGCTCAAAACTTTCGCATAGCGACTTACCATTCTCTTGAGCTTCAATCCCTGAAAGCCCTCGTCTTGCTGCTTTGTGACTAGTTGAAGTTGCTTTTCTTGGGTGAAGTGTTGGCCAAGTGAATTCCTGCTGTTGATCAGCTGCTTCAAGCTCTTCTTACGATCATCCTCTCCTGCTTCATCTGGTCTCGAGGGAGAACTCTCGCCTCCTTCATTCACAACAGCTTTCCAAGGAGTACTAGTGTCATTTCTTGGGGAATCTATAATACTGCAATCTTGATTGACATCTTGGAGTTTAGACGGCCTTCTGGTTCTCTTTGACATGGTAATATCATAATGGCGTTTGCTTGGATTGGAATCGCTTCCCATTGCTACGCAAACCTGTATGAACAGGGCAATGGTTTTTTCAGCTGATATAGAAGAACAAGAACCATGAAAGCTTGGAAGAAAATGTGATTAGGGGGAGTTTACTTGGTTAACAATTAAGGGATTAGTTTAAAGGCATCTCAAAAAGGTAGAATGTCTGCTTTCAGACTGCCTATTTTTCACGACTAAACCACCTAACTCCCTCCTGCTAGCTAAAAGGGTGAGTAACAATTACCAAACTACTGTATCTCCTTGTATTCAGCGCAATCAGAGCCGCCCGATTGAATGGGAGAGGTCCCCCATACGGCATCAAATGGTCCAGGAAGAAAACATCAACTAGGATCCACCCTTTCATACTGTTAGTCACTTGCTTACTACAAGTTTTTCTTTTCTTTTTCCTTTTGATTTTCTGCCACCTCTCTTAAGTAGGTGCTTTCAAGCTTTCAACCACAGTAGCCAGTAAATTTCAAGCAATTTTCTTCACCATCATTTTAGCGTTCAATCAATGCTTTTAACAAGAAGGTCCGACACAACCGTTTTTGGCTTTCTATGAAGGTAAAAGGAACACGAAATTGAAGACATGTAGATGTTGATAGTCAGATGACAGATACATACACAGAACGCAGCAACACATGGCTGTGTATTGGGCTATTGGAATTCAAGGTTCAGTATTTCTTACTACTTTTTGGATAGGATCACTCAGTAATTTATTAAACATCAAGATGTTAGACAGTAGAAGAAACTTCTTTTGAAATAAAAAAATTTTGTGTGCTTGGTCCATATGCAATAAGGTGTACGGGAGGAAAGGGAGGAGGGAGATTGTTGAAATAGATTTAATTAGGTTAGATTTTTTAGTTAATCGGCAGTTTACCATGGATAATTCCAAATCCTCCTGCCTCATTGCTAGGGGTGATCTCGGTCCGATCCGGTCCGGTCTTGGGCCATTTTGTGGACCGAACCGGACCTATTCGGTCTATAATTTTTCCGTCTTGGACCGGACCGAGTCACATATAGGTCCAGTCCGGTTCGGTCCAAGGTCGGTCCAGTCGGTCTGGACATGCCTAAAATGGGTCATTCAGCCCATCTAAATGTGACTTTTTTTTGCCCAATTTCAATTATTTTCGGCCCATTTCAAATTTGGTACATTTTTTTAACTAAAACTATTTAAAAAACTTGATTTTGAAAAATACAATGATAAAAAAAAAACTAATCTATATAAAAAAAAAAAACCAAAAAAAATAATAATAATAATAATACAGAAGTTATTACAAATTACAAATTATAATCCAAAACTTAACAACTTAAACACTAGACATATAATGGGACCAAAATTCTAGTTGCTACTTGCTACATCCAGCTTACTAATCTTCAACTCAGACTTCAGTTACTCAGGAGTTAGGACAAGTAGGGCTGCGACAAAAAAAGAAAAAAAAATTATCAAGTAGGAACCAAAATTCTAGCTGCTACATCCAAACTAGCATAATCAATAATGTCGGTAGAATTTAGAGATTATAATCTTCTCACCTCTTTAGTCTTTAATTATCATTGGGTATAAGGCCAGTAAGCATTGAATTTGACCCCTCCACAGAATCAGCAAAGTTCGGGTCCCGAACAAGTTCTATCCATAAAAATTTAAAATAAAACAAATTAAATAAAGTTACATAACATAAAAGATAAAACAAAATAAACCACAAAATATATCAAAGGTAATTTTATTACATACCCATATCCAGCTGCTTCTCAAATTCTTCAACTTCATCCATTAAAGTCCTAAAGCTTATTGGAGTAGAAGAAGAACGAAGCCAGTTTTGTGCACATATGAGACCCTCAACACTCATTGGATTTAAACTATTTCGGAAAGGGTCAAGTATACGACCCGCAGTGCTAAATGTAGATTCAGAAGCCACAGTAGATACCGGTATTGCAAGAACATCACGTGCAACCTTTGAAAGTACGCGATATCTAACTGAATTCACCTTCCACCAAATTAGAAGGTCAAAACTATCATCTTCATCCTCACATCTTTCAACTAGATATCTATCAACCTCTAACTTACTTTCCAAACTATCTTCCGACTACAACTGTTGCTTAAATTCAGCCATCATTTTTATCTTTCTACTAGCCACATTGTCAACTGAAAGAACTACATCTTCATGTTGGGAACTTGTGCGCTGAGGAGAATGCCCTTCTTCATTTTCCATGTATGCATCATATATGCGGATAAATACATTTTTCACCTTCCAACTAAAATCAAGTTTTTTTGCATGATCATGTGCATACATTTTCCCCAACCCAAAATCAAGATATCGCATCTTGTAGCGAAGATCAAGAAGAACACAGACATAGAGCAACATATTTTGATTTTCCAAGTTCTCCCAATACTTATCAAACTTTCTCTTCATATTTGTGGCCATTAATCCCACCACGGGATTTCGTTCTTCACACTCCATATTAATGGCATCTTTAATAATAACCAATTTCGAGAAAAAAACATTACAAGTTACATATTCACCCCCCGAGAATTTTAAAGTTGCATCATGAAATAATGCAAGGAACCTCACAAACAACTGTACCTTCACCCAATCGGATGCATTGGGAGGCCCTAACTTCTTTGACTTTCTCGTATTTACCACATGGTCTACATTTTCATCATCAACATCGTCGTCGTCATCATCTCTAATACTACTAAGGAAGCATGGATCTTCTTCCTCCAACCGATCAAAAGCCCTTTTAAATTTTGAAGCCCTCTCCAACATAAGATAGGTGGAGTTCCACCTAGTCGGTACATCTAGGCAAACTTGACTTTTAGATTGAATATCTTCCAACCCCACACATTTCTGATATGTACTCCACCTTTGAGGGGATGATTTAACATACTTCACAACACCCCTCACCTTCGCAATAGACTCATCATATTCTTTTAACCCCTCACGAACAATTAAGTTCAAAATGTGGGCACAACATCGAACATGCAAGAATTCATGTTCCAAGATCGTATCTTTCCTATACTTTATTTTTTTTTTTTCAAATAAGAAACAGCTCCATTATTAGAACTTGCATTATCAAGTGTGAGTGCAAGTATTTTTGGTCGCCCCCAATCATGCAAACACATCTCTATACCCTTACCAAGGGTATCACCCTTGTGATTTTCAACCAAACAAAATGAAAGAATCCTCTTGTGTAACTTCCAACCATCATCAATAAAATGTGCTATGAGACACATATAGTTTAGGTTTTGCACGGATGTCCATGTGTCCGTGGTGAGAGAAACTCGCTGCCATCGAAGAGCATTTCTCAACTTTTATTTTTCTTTTAAAAACAAATTAAAGCAATCATTGGCAACCGTCATACGGGATGGAATTCCTACCCACTTAGGGCAAACCACAAGCATAAACTTCCTGAAACCCTCCCCTTCAGCATGCCTAAAAGGCAACTCATCAAAAATAATCATCTCTGCTAAGGCTTGTCGGCAAGCCTCAACACTAAATGCAATAGACACAAGTCCCCTACTACCACTACCACTTCCTCCCTCCACCTTCCAACCTAGAGTCGTCTGAGATTTATCCGTCTTCTTAAACGGACATTTCTTATATTGGTGCTCAATGTGATACTTCATATTTTTCATACCATTGGTCTTCGTATCACATGCATACGAAGCGCCACAATAATTACATGAAGCCCTAGGTTTACTTGGATTACCTTTTGAAATTTTTGTAAAGTGATCCCAAACAAAAGACCTAACTCTACCTCTTTGTGACCCACCAACTGATTGATCACTTACAGTGGGTGGGGGTGGCCCGAGTGGGGGTGGGGGTGGGGGTGGAGGTGGAGGCATGTTTGGTCTTGACTCTTGCACATCACTTGTAGAAGACTCCATCTATAAAATGGAGTCGGGACAAACAAGACAAAAAGACAAAAGAATAAAAGAATTAGAAAACAAGCATTAATATATAGTGTTAAATCCTTGTAAATTCATGCATCTCAGATTCTCAACTATATAATATATATGAGCATATATATGTAACATATATATATATATGAGTGTTATTCTTCTACAAAGTAATTTTTCTCAGATTCTGAACTATATATATATATATATATAATATATATTAGCATATATAACTTATGTATATTTATATATGAGTCAACAAGTTCTACAAATTAATGCATCTTAGATTATCAAGTTCTCAACTATATATAATATATATATGAGTTATATTTTTCTACAAATTATATGCATCACAAATTCACAACTCATATATATATATATATATATATATATATACATACATAAATAATTTCCAACAAAGCCTAAAATGCAAGACAGCAAGAGTGCCAAGAGTGCCAAATTTTCTACAAATTATATGTATCTCAGATTCTCAACTTATATATATATATATATATATATATATATATATATTACATACATGATACATATATTGATATATATGCTCATCTCAGATTCCAAATTTCCAAGAAATCATAAAGGCTAAAATGCAAGAGAGCCAAAAATCACACAATTGACAATACTATCAGTCTACCATTATGCTTCGACCAACAAAACAAAATTTTGCTTCAACCAAAAAAAAAAAAAAAATTCGGAGTCCCTGACCCGTAAGTAACCCTAAAATCACTTTTTTGCCACACATAACATAAGTTCACAACAAGTTCACAAATCACAACTAGAGTCAAGAGTCACCGTCTCACAAAACCAAAATCGGCGTCCGGCGCCGATAAATACCAAAATCAACACAGTCAAGACTCAACAATCAACATACGCGAAGATTAAATACCAGAGAGAGAGAGAGAGAGAGAGTACCAAAATCTCGATGGAGGGAGGCGACCAAGGGGCTGGAGGAGGGTGGATGCGAGTCGAGACGGCTAGGGTTTTTCCGAATCGCACAAAGCCAAAATCGCCTTTCGAGGGAGAGGGGGGGCAAACTGAGGAACTGGGAAGTGGGGGGGAAGGGGGGAAAAACTAATGTTGAAACGGCGCCGTTTGGATTGAAATTGGACCCAAACGGCGGTGTTTCAACAGACGGTTTATTAAAAAAAAACTGAGTTGCGTAGGGTTTTGACATTTCGCTCAAGCTAACAGATGAGCGACGTTGAGCGAAACTCTTGGACTTCATATCGCTCGAGCTGAGTGTCGAGCAATGCTTGAGCGAAGCTCTCGGACTACATTTCGCTCGAGCTGAATGTCGAGCGATGTCAAGCGAAGCTCTCGGACTTCATATCGCTCGAGCTGAATGTCGAGCGATGCTTGAGCGAAGCTCTCTGACTTCATATCGCTTGAGCTGAATGTCGAGCGATGCTTGAGCGAAGCTCTCTGACTTCATATCGCTCGAGCTGAATGTCGAGCGATGCTTGAGCGAAGCTCTCTGACTTCATATCGCTCGAGCTGACTGTCGAGCGATTGTAGAGCGAAGCTCTCGGACTCATTTCGCTCGAGCTGAATGAATCTCCACTCGAGCGAACATACGACATAGCACTATTTCAACTGAATTCAAGCCACCTCTTAACATAGTGTGTGTATATAATATATATATATATATTAATGATATGGTGATACTAATACTATATATTATATAATAATACATTAATACTATAGATTTATAGTGAATCATATAAGTTATAACTATATAATAGATTAATAGTATTAGTACTAGACTATTAGTATATTTTTTTTTAATACCATATTAGAGTCTATTAGTATACTAATACTATATATTATATAATAATACATTAATACTATAGACTTATAGTGATTAATTATTATCAATCATGATTAATATAAGTTATAACTATATAATAGATTAATAGTATTAGTAATGGACTATTAGTATTTTTTTTTTAATACCATAGGTCCATATTAGAGTCTATTAGTATACTAATACTATATAGACTTATAGTGATTAATTATTATCAATCATGATTAATATAAGTTATAACTATATAATAGATTAATAGTATTAGTATTGGACTATTAGTATATATTTTTTTAATACCATAGGTCCATATTAGAGTCTATTAGTATACTAATACTATATAGACTTATAGTGTGTGTATATAATATATATATATATATTAATGATATAGTGATACTAATACTATATATTATTTAATAATACATTAATACTATAGACTTATAGTGATTAGTTATTATCAATCATAATTAATATAAGTTATAACTATATAATAGATTAATAGTATTAGTACTAGACTATTAGTATTTTTTTTTAATACCATATTAGAGTCTATTAGTATACTAATACTTTATATTATATAATAATACATTAATACTATAGACTTATAGTGATTAATTATTATCAATCATGATTAATATAAGTTATAACTATATAATAGATTAATAGTATTAGTACTAGACTATTAGTATATTTTTTTTTAATACCATATTAGAGTCTATTAGTATACTAATACTATATATTATATAATAATACATTAATACTATAGACTTATAGTGATTAATTATTATCAATCATAATTAATATAAGTTATAACTATATAATAGATTAATAGTATTAGTATTGGACTATTAGTAATATAGTATAGCTATATGTTAGTAATATACTAATATTAGTTATAGTGATTTAGTATAAGTTATAACTATATTACTATAAGTCTATAAGTCTATAACTATTAACTATTGTCTTAGACTCTTACTCTATGTTAGACTATTACTAATTTACTAATATACTATTAGTATATATATTTTTTAATACCATATTAGAGTCTAGAAGTAGAGTCTAGACTATTAATATAATACTTGTATTAGTATAAATATTAATAATTTAGTATTACTATAAAATTATAAATATTACTATTAGTATAAAATTATAAATATTAGTATTAGTTAATAATTACTTAATGATGAATTAGTGATAGGATTAGGTTAATTAGTCAAATGAAAATTATATACTTAATATATATAAATTATTAAATTATATATATATTTAATTCGGTCCGGTCCGGTCCGAAAAACCACCGGATTGGAACCACTCCCAGTCCGGACCGAATTGGTCGATCCGGTCCGTTTTTCCGGTCCAGACTGCCCGATTCTCACCCCTACTCATTGCCAGCTTGTGAACAATTATCTAACGAAAGCAACCATCGTCGACACGGGTTGAGAAGGAATTAATTATATGTTCGGTATATTAATGCTCTCTCCATTTGGTACTAGAAAGAATATAAATACTTGTCATTATTTCAAAATTTATGATATCTCCGTAACTTGTAAGGTTGGCTTTACAATTTAAATGCTAAAATAAAATAAGAGTTTTGCTATGTACAAGTAAGTTTGCGTACCAATCTGCATATTAATATTATTGCCTTCATATTCTAAATTCAAATTAGCATTATTTTCAATAAAATTTACTTTCTGACTAATCATATTGAATGAGTGTGCGTATTAGTGTGCAAAATCGATTGTCATTAGATTTTTCCATAAAATAATACATGTAGTTTGGTCTTTACAGATTACTTTCTGACTTTTAAAAATGGTTTTTTTCATCCTTGTATTCTCAATTTCAATTTTTTTTATTATCTTGTTTTAAATCCACTCATTCACGATGGCCTAGCCCCTCCCATCTCTCACTAAGGGAGATTTGTATAGTGAGTTGAGATAAGATTAAAGTTACAAATTGAATAAAATATTATTTTTATTTTGAGATTTGAAAAACTTAGATGGTTTATTGTATTTTGTTTGAAAGTTTAGAAAAGTTATATAGCCTCGTTTGTTTTCGCATATGAGATGAGATTAGATAAGATAAGTTGAGATTAAAATTAAAAGTTGAATAAAATGTTGTTAGAATATATTTTTTTAATATTATTTTTGTTTTAGGATTTGAAAAAGTTGAGTTGTTTATTTTATTTTGTGTAGGAATTTAGAAAAATAGTAATAATTAGATTAGATGAGTTGAAAAAAAATGTGAAAACAAACAAGACCTTAAATGAAATGAGTTGAGATATTTTCTTAATCCAAACAAGAAATGGTGGTCGTCCTAAAATTTATCGTGGTGTGCCCTCGGTAGGTTTGGAGCTATAAATGAGACAAAATTTTCATATGATCTCATTTCATCTTATCTCATCTTATTCCTAAACATAATTCAAATGCAAAATTTTCAAACTAATCATTACAAAATTTTCAAATTAGTCATTATAACTTTTTCGAACTAAAAAATAATTCTAACTTTTTCAAATCCCCAAACAAAAATAATATTATAAAACTATATTATTACAATATAGTTTTTCCAATGGGAATGATCCGACCAAATTGACCCCCCCGGGCGAAGGGCCATGGGGAGGTGATGGAGGATAGTTTTTCTGGTGGGCAGTGTGGGACTTGGGCTCATGCTTGACACTAAGTATATCTTCTGGCAAACTATTTGGCGTCTCTGAGAGAATTGGGCCAATGGTACCCTGTCCTTAGGGCTTTCCTTACTAAGGCTTTGCCACCCAAATGGTTACTACAGACCCCCTCGTGTATTTCTGCTAGGGCATACTGTACTTCCTCAGGTGAGATACACCTTAGTAAGGGGGTTACGAAACCTTTTTTTGTATAAAACTCCATCGATTTTGACAAACTGCGTCGCCTTCCTCCTGATCTTCTTCGCCACCTCTTTTCCTTCGGGGAGCTTCCCTGTTTCTAGGTAGTTTTCTATCTCGATGGCCCATTCTGGCATCCCAGGGCCCACCTGTGTTACTGGTATCCCAAATGCTAGTACCTCAATCAGCCTCCTATGTACCTCCCAATGTAATTATGTGTCATCCTTCGCTGACGCCGCCCTTGCCAACCTATCTGCCACTGAGTTGTCAGTCTTTAGAATTTGTACTATAGAGAAGTACTCGAACTGGTCGCAGAGCGCCAGTACCTGCTCGAGATACTTCTTCAGCTTCTCCCCTTTGGTGGCATAGGCCCTTGTTACTTGGTTTACCACTATCTGGGAATCCGTTTTTACCTCGACCTGCTTGGCGCCTGGGCGACGGATAGTCTCGCTATCAAGGCCTCATACTCTGTCTCATTATTGGTGGTCCTGAAGGTAAGCATTGCCATACAGTGGTGCTCCTAACCTGCTTTTGTGACAATATGGATCCCTATGCCGCCCCATACTGGATAGGCAGACCAGTCGACAAAGACTGTCCAAGGGGTGGCACTGCAGTATCTGCTGGGAAACCGTTGAACTCGACCACAAAATCTGCGAGGGCTTGGCCCTTAATTGCGTTTCTAGGTGCATAGCTGATTTCGAATTCACTGAGTTCAATTGACCACGCGACTAGCCTTCCTAAGGTGTCCAACTTTTGTAGCACTCTCCCAAGAGGATGCTCTGTTAATACTTTTATTGGGTGAGTTTGGAAGTATGGTCACAGCCTTCTGGCTGCTATCACTAGTGCAAACGCCAGCATCTTCATCCGTGGGTATCTGACTTCAGCACCCCTTAGGGCACGTCTCGTGTAGTAGACTGGCACTTGGTTCCCTTTTTCTTCCTTCACTAGGACAGCGAACACGGCCTGAGGGAAGACCACCAGGTAAGCATACAGGATGTCTCCTTGATTTGGCTATCTCAATAGAGGCAGATTGGTTAGGTACCGCTTCAGTTCTTGGAAGGCCTGGTCACACTCTTCATTCTAGGGTGTACTTTCCTTAGAACTCGAAAAAAAGGGAGGCATTTATCCGTGGACCTCGACACAAACCTGTTCAAGGCTACCACCTTTCATGCCAATCGTTAGGCGTCTTTGATAGTTTGTGGAGGCGACATGTTCAAGATTACTTCTATCTTCTCGGTGTTGGTTTCAATTCCTCTCTCTGAGACTATGAACCCCAGAAATTTGCCCGAGTTCACTCCGAACGCACATTTAGCTAGATCCAGCTTCATCTTGTATTTGTGTAACACTATGAATGATACCCTGAGGTTGGCCAAGTGTTGGGTGGGTTCCTTGTTTTTCACCAGTAGGTCGTCTACGTACACCTCCATGGTCCTCCCAATTTGGTGCTTGAACATTCAATTAACCAACTTTTGGTATGTTGCCCCAACGTTCTTCAATCCGAAAGACATTACTCGGTAGTAGTAGAGCCCTCTGTCGGTTATGAACATTGTCTTCTTCTCATCTACCTTATTCATCCTGATTTGGTTGTACCCGGAGTAGGCGTCCATAAATCTTAAAAATTTGTGCCCGGTTGTGGCATCCACAATAATGTTAATTCAGGGGAGTGCGAAATTGTCCTTGAGACAAGCTTTGTTGAGGTCAGTGAAGTGTACTAAACGATATTTTCTTCTGCCGCACCTTTTTGGCCTCTGGATTCACACAGAGGTTGTGCTCTATGACCAAATTATCGATCCTAGCATGTATCCATGACTCTAGACGAATACATCTCTTTGTTCGACTAGCAACTGCTTTAGTTGCTCTAGGTATTCCGGCGGGAGCTTTGTACCAACCCTTGTGGTGGTGGTCGGGCATTCTGGGTGCATCTTCACTATCTCTAAGGGCTCATTGGCCTTGACTTGGAGCAAGTTGTTTTCATCCCTGGTTTATATGTCTTGTTCCTCATCTACCCGAGGCGGTGGCGGCGGCTATTCCCTTGAGTTACCCACTGGACAGACTGTCGGCACTCCCGCTTTCAACTCCTAAACGAAACATTCTCGGGCCAGTATATGCTCGCCTCAAACTTCACTGACTCCTACTTCTATTGGGAACTTCATTTTAAGATGGTAAGTGGAGGTCACCACCTTCAGGTTGTTAAGGGTCGAACACCCTATTATGGCATTATAGGAGGACAAAGCTTTGACCACCAAGAAGTCCGTCATGTTGGTGACCGTATGGGCGCCTTGCCCCGCCATAACCAGAATCGTGATGGCACCAATGGGTTGAATGGCTTCTCCCGAAAACCCTTTGACCGGAGAAGGTGATGGTCACAATCTATCGGAATTAATACTCATTCTAGTGAACGCATCCCAAAACAGGATATCGGCTGAACTCTAGTTGTTGACCAAGACCCGCCTGGTCGTGTAGTTGGCAACTAGTAGCTTGACCACCAAAGTGTCGTCATGGGGGTACATAACCCCCTCGCAATCTTCGTCCCCAAACAAAATGGTTGGGGTTGCCCCTGTCTTGGGGTATTTGTGCGGCCTATCTGCCATGTATACGTCGTGATAGCTCGCTCTGTGGGTGTGGGCTTTCCTACTTGATGTTGTGGTGCCACCCCCATCAAAGACGCTCGCTATTGTTCGGATTTCTCCAATGGGGGTCTGCTCTTGGTCCCTTCTTGGCCGGGGAGAGTTATTCCTTCCTCGCCTTTCCTACCTCTGGCGCTTAGGGCTTCTACTTCGCCTTTGCTCTAGTTGGCGATTCGTCGCCCCTCTGTGACCTAATGTAATCAGCTAGCATCCTTTCCAATTCCCCACTCCCGGACAACTCATCGACTCTCTTCTTCAAGGTGACGCAATCTTCAGTCCAGTGGGAGTTGGTTTGGTGATACGTGCAATGGCGGCCCTATTGTTCTCTTGCACATTGTGGTTGTTGTGAATTAGGCGACGCCCTTGGTCTTATCGACTGGTGTATTGGTCGCGTTTATCATCCTGGTGCCCTCGGCGGTTGGCTCTTTTGTCTTTATCTTTGGAATTGTTTTGGCTCTTGTTTCCGACTTGGTTTCTTGCTTATGTGGCTCCACGAGAGCCTGTAGTGTGTCCTCCAAATTAACGAAGTCGTATGCTCAGTCCATGAACTCCCTTAAACTCCCTTAAAGTGGACAGAGTTCTTCTGGCCAATTCAGCCATGAACGGGCTCCAAGGCCATATTCCTCCTAAGAGGGCGGCCAAGGTGATCTTCTCATCTTGGTCATCCGTGGTGAGCCTCTCTTTGTTGAAGTGCGTTAGGTAGGTTTTGAAGTTCTCTCCCTCCTTTTGTTTTAGGGTCAGTAGATAGGCGGTTGGTTTACGGCGCCTTCTACTTGCCATAAACTGCGTAAGGAACTGTTATGCTAACTCCTCAAAATTGCAAATGGATCCGGGGCATAAGGCTCCAAACCAGCCTCGTGCTATCCCCTTTAGTGTTAACAGGAAGGCGCAACAAGCCACCTCCCTGGGGAAGCCATGGAAAGTCATGTGTGTTTTAAAATTCTCAAGGTGGTCAACAAGATCCTTGGATCCGTCGTATAGGTCGATCTGGGGTACCTTAAATTTGGGTGGTAGTGGAACCACCATGACCTCCTCGCTGTAAGGGAGGTCTGTACACATGAGGAGCTGCTCCAAGGAAGAGGAACCACCCATCATCTTATCCATCTCCTCATATTTGTCAACCAAACTGCATAGCTCGTCGTGCATATTTTTCTTTTCCATCTCTTCACTATTTACCCACTCTGCATTGTGTGCATCTCCTTCAAATTGTATGTTCTGTTCTGGGGGGTTATCCTTCTAGCGTTTTAACTCTTCATTCTCCTTTTGTAGTTGCTCAACAACTGCCATCACTTGTTTTAGCCTTGCTTCTGTTTCTTCTGTGACGATTGGCATGTAAAATCACTTTAACATCTGCAAAAAAATTCCACAGACGGTGCCATTGTAAATGACGTGTTTTACACCACCAACTGTACGAATGATCTGTAGCAACAAAGGGCGGCACTAGTTGTCCTAGGGAAACTCCGATGCTTAAGTCAGTAATATAGTATAAGAATTAAGTGTATGTAAAGATGAAGATGATAATGTTTGTTACCTCTTATAGGTTATTTATAAAAGTGCATGGACGTGGCGTGATGGTAACTGACTCTAATCACCATTTCCAAGTGTATATCCTTCATGATCCCTTATTAATCAGAGGGGGGATAACTCTTGTTTTATAGGAGTTATCTTCCTTAGGGTAATTGCATCCAACTGTGGATCAGACCTCCTAGTTTACGGGAGTTATCTACCATGTAGTTATGGTCGCAGGCTTTTCGGTTGTGGCTTTCTTAACCCTAAGCTAAAGCTTTGGGCCGGTTTCATAGTCGTGGGGCTGGAAGCCCAATGGATCCAACTATCCCCTCCAGAAATAAAAACAAACAAATAGAATTTATTTATTTTTAATAAATATACCATTCCTGGTGGGTTGCCCCCTTTTTTAATATATAACTCTTTTTCATATGAAAATCTATTTACAAGCCTATGTTATTATCATTATTATTATAATTTTTATTTTGTATTCAATTTGAACTAGAGCATTTTAAAGACAATTTATTCAAAAGTTTTTAGGGTTACGTCTAATTGGACAAAAAGAGCAACTACAATCACAATGTGGTGTAAAGTTTGCACCCTTCAATAAAATGTTGACATGTTAGTTTAGTACTATATTATAGAAGTTGAAATGTCACCCTTGAAGGCTTGAAGGTGTGGCAGGACCATCCTGTGTGGCGTCCCTTGAGTGGCCGGCTGCACCGCAAATGAGATTGTTAGACCACTAGTCAATAGTCACCCTCCCTTTTAATAATATTTTTTTAAGGTTTTATTAAGTAAAGATATAAACATTCAAAACTCATTGCATCTTCACCATTAAACATCTTGCATATTGGTTGGAGGTGGCAATTTGTGTTTGCGAGTTATGTTTATGTTGTGTCAAGTTATAAGTATTAAATTATATGGATCAACCGAACATGATCAGCTTAATGAAATGGGTCATACCTTAAAACCCTAATATCACTCATACAAATAACCGGTGACACAACACGACTCGTTTAACCAGTTTAATAATTCATTGTTATTGTGTTAACCTTGACACAATCCATTTAACTCGTTTCATATAAATGGGTTAAACTTACCCGTATATTTATTTTTTAGCTGAATTAATATAATTTCATATATAACACAAAAATAACTATATAAATCATTCATAATTACAACTGGATTTATAATTAAATATTTTCTCATCAATATCCAAACTAGTAACATATAAAAAATTATTATTTTCATAAAATAAATTAAATATTAACAAAAAAGGCTTAGTAGTCTAATATATTAAGTAGTCAAATATTAATATTAATATTACATCCTAACAACAACAACAACAAAAAAACATATAAAACAAAATATTTATCAAATTTGAAAATATAATCTAATCGTATTATACGGGTTGATTATGGGTTTCGCAAGTTGACCCGTAATTGACCTGTTTATTACTCGTGTCTTATTGGGTCAATCTATGTTGACCGAAACTCATTATTACGAACGTGTTTCATATTCCTACTAACAACTTCCAGTAACCTGCAACAAGAAAATAAAGGTGGCTTGTGTGGTGGAGGACACCTCCGATGCCTAAGTCAGAATAGAATATGGAGAGCGCTTTAATTTTCAAATAGTTCAAAAGTTACCTCTTGCTTGTATTTTTTGACCTTTATTTCTATAGGCTAAGGGCCTGACTGGAACGACTTATTTTCAGGCTTGGCATTCTCTAATCCTTGATGGACAGAAGATTGTTAGGGCTTCAAGTCTGCTGCCAGTCAGAGAAGGAATTAATATGCTGGAAGAATATCACGAGCGGGTATCACACTCGAGATTGCTCGAACGCTACATCAATTAATCACAATTAATTGTGCTTAAGTTTGAATTCTACAAGAGTGTATTTTGTCAGTTGGAGCTTTGGTTTTACTGAGTTGGCCCTTAGCTTTGGGTCCGTGGGTCTTTACGAACGTGGGATTGTCCCATTTACTTTAAGGAATGTTGGACCCAATACTCATTTATATCAAACTCGTTTATTTTGTGTCAAATTCACGGGTCATGTTATATTAAGTGATGTTGGCAAATCTTTTACTATATATAAAAGTGGAATCATATAATTTCGATGTAGCATTCTACCCATTAAATTTGAAGTGTTATGTTTATGAAACTGTAAACCTTTTAAAAATAATGTTTCATTATGAACCATTGTAACTTTTAAGTTTTATTTCTTTTCTTACATATAAAGATATAAATCGATTCAAGACTCCACCCAAAAGCATTACTTCAACATTTATATTGTTTTGTATTTTAAGCGAAGTCATATGACTCCAATGTGGCATTCTACCCATAAAAGTAGACATTCTACCTATTAAACTTAAAGCGTTATGTTTATGGAGTGGTAATCCTTTAAAAGCGATGTTTCATTATGAACTGTTGTAATTTTTAAGTTTCATTTATTTTCTTACATATAAAGATATAAACCGATTCAAATTTCCACCCAAATGCATTATTTCAACATTTATATTGTTTCGTCAAATAAAATGCCCTATAAACCGTTTCGAATTTCTCCACTATAAAATCCGATCTCTCTAAATCTCTCTCACTCATACATAACATACACAACAATCCACGCATTGCACGGGTTATAGGCTCTTAAAAATCCAAAAGCTTGACCACTATTTGGTTTTCTAAGCATAGTAGACATATACTATTTTTGAATTGTGTTCATTGGTATTTTAGTTTGATTTTATTTTTGTAGTTTTTAATTTTATAACTTTCAAATTATTTTACTTTTCAATTAGTTTAAATTTTATATATATATATATATATGTAAGAGTTTTTGTTATATATAAGTTGGTCTGATAGCACATTTCTTATAGTATAATCCATTATAATTTAAAGAAAAAAAAATACCAATCATTTGTTAATATAGTTAACGGAGAAAATTTCTACAACAATAATACGATGAATGTGGTTCCAGTTTCACCTACCAAAAACTCTCTCCATTCGCTCTAAACTCTCCTAACAACCAAATTCGACTAGAGGGGGTGGGAGCTTCGGCTCCTACCGCCCTCCCTTCACCTCTGTCCACTTTTCTTCCGGTATTGAGCTTTGCTTTTTTGTTTTATTTTTTCAGGTCAAATGAGGGAGAATCGTCGATCTGAGACTTTTCGGCGACCAAAAGACTATACACGCCCCACCACGGTGTTCCCTCATATATGTAAGACTACACACTCCCCACCACGATTGAAGGTTGGCGCATGGCTCTCACGCGCTACTGCAAGAGCTTTCAATCGACGCCATGCGCGGCGTTTCTGGGGCCTGCGATGCCGGGACTTTCCAAATCTACCGTCGGTCTTCCTCCTAGAGTGGCGCAAGTCCTGCACGCGCCACTACATCCCATTATCTTGTGTCTTTTTCAGTTTGTTTGCATATCCGGGTTTTTCCCGATTTTTTTTTATGTATTTTACAGTTTTTGTTGTTTATTTTTTTAGTTAAAAATAATAAGAAATAAGCTATTGGACTTGGTGTCTATAGCAACAGAGTCCTGTTCCTCCTTTGAGAGGAGTCGGAGAGATAGTAATCCTCATTTTGAGAAGGATGAAGATAGTACTTCTCTTTTTTGGAAGATGTGCATATAGTTCTGTTTTTATATAACGATCTTCTCTGTTAGGAGAAAGTTTATAGAAGTTAAGAAAATATCCATCATAAAGAAATTTGTGTGAGGGGTCCCTAGAGCAGATGCGTTATTTGACTTGTAGATCGGATTTTTCCTGTATTGATAAGTCACAACTATAATTTCGGTTTCATTGAATGAAATGAAGTCTATTGCTATAAAAAAAAAATGATTGATGATAGGATTATCAAAAAAAAGAAAAATGATAGATGATAGAGTTACCATCTACACACTATTAATTACAATTTGAGCAGTGCTACATCTCCCGAGAGATGTAGCCCGAAAGTTCACCGAACAAGCAAAACATATTTTTTTATTTTTTATTTCTTTTATTTGATGTATTTTTTTAATCATCATAAACATTTATGAAAAAAATAAAAAATTTATAATATCACTAAAAAATCCTTCTTTAATCACTAAGTAAAAAAAATAAAAAATAAAAAAAGATTTCAGGACACATCTTCAATATATATCTTCGAAACACATCTTCGAATAATTTAACATTTCTGTTACAATTTAGCATGTGTCAATTGATAAAGTACGTTTAAAAAAAAATTTTGATAAATTACGTGTCATTACGTACGTTAGGGAGAAAATCTATTTATAATGGATAAATATAGATAAAAGTTACTATTAAGAGTATCTATTTTATATATATGATGTGACATCATTTAGACCATACATCTCTTCAAATAAGTGTTGAAAATAATCAATTAAAAATAATCACATAATAAATATAAAATATACACTACTATAATAATTTCCCTATAACATTTCTCATTTATAACTCTTATATTTTACGTTCTATAAAATTTGCTTTTCTCTCCGACACAGAAAAACGATGTTTCAATTTTAAAAAACCCACCCACCATAGCCACCTACCATCCCACGGAACTGTAAAAACCTGGCTTTCTGTTCTCACAAAATCCCCGCCACCGCCACCAATATGGCCTTGGATCCCAACGCCAGCGCCACCCCCACCGCCACTCCAACAATCACTACTGCAAGTACAATCACCCCACGTCCCTTCGCAAACCTAAACACATACCCAAACCCAACCCCACCATCCACAAGACCCATATCTCCACTCCCCCACCCCCACCACCACCCATACCCAACAGCAGCAGCCCAATCCATCCGAACAACCCTAACCCATCCTCAGCAACAGGGAATTCTCTACCCTGTCGCCTCCTCCGGACGCGGTTTCATCCCCAAACCACCCATGCAGACCGTCACAGTCGCCGCCAACCCTGCTGCCCCCTACGCTCCTCGCCCGCTCGTTTCCTACCCCCACTCCCATCCTCTCCACCTCATGAGGCCTCCTAACCCCCACCACCACTTACACCCACAGCTTGGCGGGCCGGGTTTGGCTTCTGGTTCGGTTCCGATTAAGGGCATTCCAGTTTCTTCTCCGCAACCTAAGGTTGGGATTATTTATAATTGTCTTTTCTTATATATTATCTCGTATTTATTGGGTTCTTCTTTAGAGATTAATCGATAATGGGTTGGGGTTTTTATCTTTCAAAAAGCTTCCTTTATCGATTTTGATTTTTCGACGCTTTTTTGTGTGTTTTCTATATTGGATGGAATTTCAATTGGCATAATTTGATTAGTTATTGTTCTCTCAGAATAATCGAACTCTTCTGCAGTTTTCTTGTTGGTTCTTTTAGAGTAATCGTACTCTTCTGCAGTTTTCTTGGAGTTGATTGCCAATGACTTTAACGGGAATTCAAGTTACTAACTTTGTTGAACATGGATATATTATTTGGTTCTTTTATTTTATTTTCATTTTTCTCAACGTCCATTGGCTGTGGCTTCTCCTTGTTGTAGGTTCCTCCATCGCTTTCTGACTGTAATGGCTATAAAGACACGAGGTAAATATTTATGAAAGAGCAAGTTTCACAAGTATGGGATTATGTAATTTAATGGATCTTTTGTTCTGCATCCTGTAGGGATAGAAGCAGAGATGACTCTTTGACCACTGTTAGAGATCGAAAAGTAAGTCCGTGCTTTTTATCTGTAAATTTTTTATAGGTTAAAAAGATTTGGCTGTACACATGATACTTTGCAGTATTATGCTGCTGTGATGCTTGAAAATTTATTAAACAATATAAATAATGAATTAATCCAAGAACATAAGACCCTCCCAGACCTGCAGAACAATCACATTCCTTTGGAAAAGCACTTGGAGAAATAAGGCGCCTCTAAAGGCGGGGGTTTTTTTTCCGCTTGGACAGCTTCTTTGGGCAAGATTTTGACTATGGATAACTTACGGAAACGCCGGGTGATTGTTGTGAACTGGTGATGTATGTGTAGAAAGAATGGTGAGACTATGGATCATCTGCTAATACATTGTGAAGTCGCCAAGGCATTATGGGATGATGTCTTTAGAAGATTTGAGCTTGCCTGGATTATGCCTGCTACTGTGATTAAGCTTCTAGCCAGCTGGACGAATTTGGGCAGTAGTTCACAAATCACAGCTATGTGGAAGATAGTTCCTATCTATATTCTATGGTGCATATGGAAGGAACAAAATGATTAGAATTTTAAAGATAGGGAGCGCTCACAGGAGGAGATTAGATTGTTCTTTGTAATACTTTAGTCCTATGGGCTAAAGCCATAGATTCCAATGGCCTAGATTTTCATAACTTTATTGTCTCCATTTCTTCCTCCTAACTAGGTGTTACCTCTTGTACACTCCCTGTGTACTTGGGCTATACCTATTCTTATAAATATAATCTTTTACTTTTTGAAAAAAAAAAGAATCATTAATAAGAAAGGATTTGGAAGGAATCAACGCTGTAAATTGTTTTCTAGAAGTAATTGGATTGATAAAAGAGTATTTTGGGTTGTTTTTTCACAAGCTTTTTGGGTCATTAGGGGCTTTTTGGGTCATTTTGGGCAAGGCGTTTTCTTGTATACATTCAGTGTACTTAGTTTATCCTTTTGATATATATAATATTTTAACTTATAAAAAAAAATAAAAGAGTTTTATTTTTTATTTTTATCTTTGTTCCGGCTGATATGAGAACAAAAACCTGCGATATAAACTTTTCTTTTGCTTGAAGTCTGTGTGTTGCTGCCCCATTGCCATCCCTATCACACCCAATATCTTCACCAGCCAAATACTTTAATATGTTTTTAATCAATGATATGGTATGTTTATCTTTCATATGGACTTTTGCATATATCATAGAACTAATATTCACTTACAACCTAGAACTTCAACCAAACTGCTGGCACCCGTTTTCCTAGCTAGAATCTCTACTGAAAGACACTGAGTTCACATTTTGGCCTTGGTCACAATAATTTTGCTGCTGTTTATTTATGTAGGTGAGAATAACTGATGGGGCTTCTCTTTATGCACTTTGTCGATCATGGTTGAGGAATGGTTTTCTAGAAGAAATTCAGGTGTTCATTATTTAGATTATGGATTTCCCTTTTTATTCATTTGAAATAGGCCGTTTCTTCTGTGCTTTATTTTTTTCTCCATAACATACTGTAGCAAAGTTTCTGGGGGAGATATTTTGTCCGTATGTTAGGATCAAGTTGATGTTATATTTCTGTGGAATAATAATCCATAATGGTATTTTTGTCAGATACTTAATGTACTTGATTTTTTGATAAGTCAGTCAATTTTATTAAAAGTGTGAACGGGCATTACCCAAGTACACAAGAAGTATACAAGAGAAAGCCCCCAATTAGGGGATGAAAAACAAAAGGTTAACTTTCGTAATTTTCTGAAAAACAAGAAGGTGAAATTCCCTATGATTGGTGGGAATTTCATGTGGTCCAATAACTGGGATCCCTCTACGTGGTCCAGAATTGACAAATTTCTTAATGTACTTGATGATATATAAAAGTGGAAGAAGTGCGGATTTTTGGGAAAAGGTGATGGCATGTGTGCTAGTAGGCCAGTTGCATGGATTTCATGATAAGCAAAATATAATGCTAACAATTTCGGTGGCATTTTATGCAGTTCTCTTTCCCCCGCTCAATGCTTTCTCTCCTTCTTTTGGAGATCCACATATGATTCCTGTTCAGACTGCTGTTAGCATTATCCTCTCAAGTTAGAACTGTTCATTCGTAGGCTTCATTGTAAACTTCGAAACGCCAATCTTTTCTCCCACTTCCCCACTTCTATGCATACATATTTCAATAGGGTTATCAATTTTCTCTTTCCTCGATTAGCTACTTATAAAATTAAGTTTGATATGGTCTTTTTTTCTCGGTAAGAAAAATATGTGAGAGGGTCTTTGAGAAAACTTCTGCTGAATTACCAAAAATCTCATTTGTGCATTTACATGGGTTTTTTTATTCAGAACTATCTTGGGTCTATCTCCTGTTGAAAACACCATTATATCATTTTCCCACTTAAAGTCACATTCTTTATTAATGTCCTGTGTCTTTATAGTCATCCTTTGCTTAAATGGTTGATGATTTCAGCTTTGTTTGAAAACATTTAGTGTTAAAAGCATTATAATGTACCTTTCTACTCAACTTATTTTCTAATTTATTATTCTATAATGTTTATGGTGGCTGGTAAAATGAAAATTTCTCCCCTGCCTTCTCCAACTCCATCTTTTCATTATAGTGTATCTCTCAAGATGGTGCATGTTGGAGGACCGGTTAACATGATGATCAAACCCCCTTCTTGGACCTTTGTTGACGTTAAATGTTGAAATCAAGAATATCCTTTGGGCAGTCCCGGTCATTATCTGCTGTATTAGCCTTGCAGTAAAGCAGGCTATCACCTGTACTGTATAATTTCCTTGTAATTTCTTTGGTACCCCAACCTTCCCCTTGGGGCCATCATAGTTAGATGTTGGAGGTATACTGTTTTAGAGACTTGTGATTAGCATTGTTCTTTTCATTATTGGCCCCAGAAAGTGCTTTGTAATTTTTTTCTCCAATTGACAGCCACAATATGGAGATGCTGTGAAGTCTCTTCCCAAACCTTTGCCTATGCCCACCGGAGCCACTCACCTGCCAAAGAGAGAGGAAGCTGATGAAGAAAAGGCAGCAGATAAGGAGGTTGTCTTTTAATTTTATTGGTCCTTTTTTTCTATATAATATATTTGTTAGCAACAAAAGCATTATCGTTTTTATTTTTTAATCTGTATTTTGATATTACTATGATTGAGCTATTTTTTGTTATTATTAAATAAAATCTAAATGAAATATACTTCATAGGCATATGAGATAACATTGCCATGCTATTAGTGAGAATGTTCAGCTCCATCTGTTGTGTTGTGTGTCTTTTAGCACCTGTGTACATGAAAAAAGGTGTTTGGTGAATTATCAGTTGTGAAAAAATATTGATGCCATATTTCCTTTCAGACTAATAGTTTTTACATATTATGTAACAAGAGTGTGGATCGGTGCACTATCAACATCCACCTTTATATGGTGACCATATGTTTATGCTTGGATTTTTTGTGAATATTCCCAATAAATTAATGTGTTTGTGTGCCATTATTAAAAGAAAAAAATAGAACTCATTTCTGATTTTTTTATTTTCGTTTACATCTATTGATATGAGGCTATTTCTGTTTTTTTGGGGTAGTTCCTTAAAATATGTCACGATTTCATGAAATAAAAGTGATGTAATATGTTTTGTAAACTGACAAGAGCAGTAGTTACAGTCCTAGATTAGTGAGATGATGCAAACTTTATGTGGGGGTTCTTGGTAAGTCTGCCCACTTCTCCAAGTTGCCACTTATATTCTCAGACTGATAGTCATCCTTCATCACCATACTTAAATGTGATAGTGCTTCATCTTCAGTAGTTCTTTGATACTCTTGGATGAGTATCATACACTTCACGATATGACCTTGGTAAGTATTGGATTAAAAAACTATTTTTTGACTAGTATATATTATGGATGCTTGCATATGATAAACTTGACACACAATTTCACAACAAATTAACATACATCTGTCATCTAACGTGGATATGTTACCTATAAAAAAAATCTAATGTGGATATGTCTCAAAATTGAGAAGCTTCCAAGTGTGTTGTCTTAATAAGAGGCTTAGGAATCGAAGTGAGAGTTATTTAGTTATAGAATTTGAATGTTATATAAAATAAAATAAAATCTATAAAGAACTAATGTATGTAACGAGCTAAAGAAAAGGAATTTGAATTAGCCATTATAACTTTTTTTGTTTAGAATTTAAAATTCTTCCCAATTCTTTTCTATTATTATTTATTATTATAAATTTTTATTTGAAATCTATATAAATAAAATCTACTTTTTTTTATTATAGTTATATTAGTAATATAGGGCTATACAGACACGAACCATAGACCTTCTTGGTAAAACAAATCAAACTGATTATTATCAAAATGATTTGAACTGTTTCAAAGACCCAACATGCTCGGTTGAAAATTTTAGATACTCCTCTAACTCCTTCAAACTAACTTGTCTGTTTTCAGGATGAGGAATCTGTTGAGCATTTATCGCCACAAGACCTTTTGAAAAGACATGTAAAGCATGCTAAAAGGGTTCGAGCAAAGTAAGTTTCTCGATTTCATATTTGGTGCCATTTTTTTTCAAGCTCACATCTTTTAACAATATTCTTTTTATCGGACTGAGATCTTAAAATCCGAAATGACATAGGGCTGTTAGACCGGCCATTTTCTCTTAACTCACAGTCATATAGAGGCGTTTTAACTTGATTGTAGTTGAAGTAGGACCCTGTGATAGTGCTTCCTATGAGCAGTCTAACCTGAAACCTCTAGGTTCTAAAGTATCCCTCCAAACTTCAGGCTTAGAGTTAGTTCTAGCTCTAGTCTCATCAACTAATATAATAGCACCTGCAAAAACTTTCATTAAGGTATGGGGTTTGTCTATTTGAGGCTTGTACCTAGCATTACTCTTCATCCTAAATTGACTAGTATAAGTAGAATTATAAATGAAATGATAGAAAACAACCTGGCAGTCAAAAGATACATAGAATGATTAGTTTTCATGTTGGATCATTAATTCTTAACAATTGGGAAACTGATGAAGTTGTGATTTATGGGCTAAAGCAATGTAGATGAAATGGAGAAGTGCATTGGAAGTAAGCTGTGAACCTAGATACCTAGCAAGTTAATGGAAAAATAATATTGGACTTCCACAAGACATGTTTTTACACTTTGACATGACTTTTTATCACTAATCATTCAAAATAATTTACAACTTTTTACTGGTATAGTAAGTGCAGCTTTTTGCATGGCTGTTGCTTTCTAAAAACTACAATATAGAATCTTTATAAGTGGGGTCGAAGAGGGGAAAATGAAGAAAACATAAACTTGAAGAGGCTTGGAAGATTTGTGGAATCTGAAACGCTCCATTATTGTTTTAATTGGAATTTGGAAGTGACGATTTTCTCAAATAAGGGAGTTTCAAGACACATAAGGCATAATCACTTTCATGGCTGTGTGGCCTTTCTTAAAATGGATTTATTTCATGTCCATTCCCATTTATGCAACGGTTCCATTTTCCCCCCAATAGCTTATGTAACCTCTACGAGACATTCATTGTAAATGGGATGTCTAAAGGAGCCATTAGAAGTTTTCCCCTGTTTGGAAGTTTTTTATGATCATTTCCCTGTTTGCATTTGAATGCGATAAATGACTTGGATATCTAAGGTTTTGCTGTAGATTAAGGGAAGAACGGTTACAACGAATTGCAAGGTATAAAAGTAGACTTGCTCTTCTCCTTCCTCCACTAGTAGAGCAGTTCAGAAATGATACAGCTGCTAGAAACTGAATCACATCGAGTAGATCAGTACATCTTGCCAACATTGGGCGGGCATGCTTCTGCAACAGACTTGGGGAGGTCTTGTCAGTCTTCAGGGATGCTGAAGGAAGAGAGGTACTCAAATTTGGAGATCATTGATCAAGATGAAAGCCAGTAGATAGGGAAATTGGTCGGGTTCTTTGCTGATGAATATGCTGCATAGAATTGTTGGTTTTGCTATAATGAGGATTTTTAAAAGAGGGCAAAGATTGTTCTCCTCGCTGTAACTAATTTATTTCTTTTTCCTCTTTATTTGTTCAAAGAAGACGTTCTCTGCTACCCCCAGGATCACGCACCTCTTGAAAGTTGTATACTTCGTTGAAAGCATTTCATTCGGATCTTTTTTTCTTTTATATATATATATATATATATATATATATATCAAAAAGAGCAGCTAGGCTATCTAGCTGAAAGTATCACCTAATATAGCTATGAGAATCTGTCTCACTCAGCATTTTTCCCGTCATATGTAAAGGTTTATTGATAAAGTTGGAGCTATTCTCTTAAAAAAAAAAAATGTCGCAGTTTGACGATGATAGACCATGGGATGTTGATTGCAGAAACAAGACAATTTGGCCTCTTCGGAAAGGATAGATAAAGCGAGACCAAAGTATGCCGTTTCTAATCATTTTCTTGTATTCAACTGTGCTTTGGCATAAGAAATGAACGACGATATACATAGTACCGAAAATTAGTCAAAATAACATTCATTGGCCTTTGATTGTAACTAACGTTAAAAAGGAAAGATAACTTTTGAGATCACCTCATAAATCGTTACGAATTTAGGTTTCAGAAAGCGACACCTTTAAGATGATTCTTTTTGTCGAATGAATGACTCCCACAATCCTTTTTTAAATAAGTTAATTATAACATTCAGTTATAATTAAGTTGATACATTAACACAGTTCTTTACAGTTCATACATTAAAATATATATATATATATATATATTGCTACACATAAGTTGGTGCATTAACACAGATCTATTATAACTTTAAAAAAAAATCAAAATACCTATCTTTTTTTAGCATAATTGATACGAAAAGCTTCAACAGTAATACTGTAATAGGGTGTTGGGTATGTAAAAAAATAAGCTTATAAATAGATATATATATATATATATATATATGAAAAATATTAAATGTATTTAATAAAAAATTATAAAATACTTAATTCTCCACATGTCAGTTATTGATACATTAAAAATCATAAAATTTGAAATTTAAAATTTAAACTTAAAAAAAAAATTAATAAACAGAAATGCTTTGAGATCCGAATTTAGGTCTCGAATTTGTGTCCCAAATAGGATTTTTATTTTTTATTTTTTTTTTATTTTGTGATTAAGGAAGTATTTTTTATTGATGTTTTGAATTTTTTATATTTTAAAAAAATATTTATGATGATTCAAAAAATACATAAAAAAAAAAAAAAGAGAGAGAAAATAAAAAAATGAAATACACAGATATTCGGTAGACTCATTTGGACCAATTATTCGGTGGCCGTAGCAGGGCTCAAAATTAGTCGTCCTACTCCCATTCCGTTCATCTCTGATCTCTACTCCCCACCCCCTTTCTCCTCCAAATTAAACAGAGTTCTGCACCCCAAAAAAAAAACCATGATTTTTGTTGGTGGGCTACCATTTTCCACTGACCCATCGTCTCAGGTACTTTCTTCACTCTGTCCTCTATTTTCACTCCTTTCGTGCATTTTTTTTGGCACAACTTTCTGCTTATTTGCAGAAGTTTACTATTTTCTTGTCTCTCCATCACTTCGTTTGGCTTCCCAGAAAAACAATCCGAAAGGGAAAGAAATTGCATAGCTATTATTTGTCTCTCTGTTGGGAGACTAAGTGTCCATGACTTTGTTATTTCGGTTGTAAATTCTAGTTAGTTGTTACTCATCCTGTGCACTTGGGCTAGTCTATTGCCTTATTAATATAATTTGCTGATGACCTATAAAAAATGTCATCCTTTTTTTTTTTTATAAGAAGTCAGCTTTCATTCACAAAAGAAATACCATGTACAGATTACAATCTACATGTCAGCGTCCAATAATACTCTATTGGAAACAAATTCTGGACAAGAGTGCCACCATTGTTCTGTATCATCGATCATCAATGCATGTCTTGCTAGCAAGTGAGCAGCCTCATTACCCTGTCTTCCAACATGCAGAACCTCATAATTTTGAAAGCGCTGAAGAAGAGACTGAATTTCTATTATCAAAGACCCCTGTTTAGAGAAATTAGGTGCCCTTGAATTGAGAGCTTCTATAACTGTCAAAGAGTCCTCTTCTAGGATCAAACCAGAAAAACCCAAATGGAGAATCATTTGCAATCCCCTTAAAGCAGCCAAAGCTTCAATATCATCTTCAAATATTCTCACTTCCTTACGACTCATAGCAAAAACAACTGCACCATTATGATCCCTTAAAATGATTCTCACCCCTGCAGTATCTGATTTTCTAAATAATGCCCATCAAAATTCATTTTCACCTTACCACATGGTGGAGGCTGCCACTGAAGTACCTTCTCCTTTTTTTATAATCAATCGATTATGTTTGATGATATTGTAACAATCCACATGATGGTACTATCAGAATTCTTAAATAGTCTAAGATTCCTATATTTCCAAACACCCCAAGAAATAGTAAGGAAAATAGGAACAACTGACATATCCACTCCCATTAGATTCCATGGCCAAACGTCAAAAGCATTATCAGAATCCAAGAACTTAAAACATTAGTGCACTGAGAAGCCCATATCTGCCAAACAGTTGTACGCTTAAACAATGCATGGCTGCTGTCTTCAATTTGCAAATTACATTGAGCACAAATTCCACTGGTTAAAATACCCCTTTGCAACAAAATCAGCTTTGTAGGGAGACTATTAGTACATGCCCTCCAAGCAAAGTTCTTCACTTTATTTGGTAGTTTCAGATTCCACAACTTCCTCCAAAACTCATAAGTGCTTTGTGAATGTGAACTTCCAATCCTTCCTCCATGTCTTAACAACTCCAAAGCAAAATGATATTCTAATTTTACTGAATCCATTCCACTTTTATGAATACTCCAAACAAACTGGTCTGCAAACCGCAAGTGAATAGGAATTCTAACAATCTGCTCACTTACAAATGGAGGAAATACAGCTCTTATCAAATCTATATTCCAGGTTCTTGATAATGGGTTAAGCAACTCATTTATAGTAGAGTCTACAGTTAAAAACTGAGAGGATGGTTCGATACAAGGGATCAAATTTGCTGAAACCCATCTATCCTTCCAAATGTTAATGGATTCCCCTTCCCCACCTGCCATATACACCCCTGTTTAGTATATTCTTCGCTGCATAAATGCTTCTACATACATATGAAGGCTTACACCCTAATTGTGAGTCCAAAAAAGTTTTGTGGAAAATACTTAGCTTTAAAGAGCTTAAACAGCAAAGATTCAAAATTTTGACTTTTGAAGTCCATTCCTTTCCTCTTTCTTATGACTTTTCATCTTCTATTTCCAGCACTTCTCGCTGGGAATAATCTTTAATCTATTTCCGTTTATCATGTTTCATTATTCTGTTCTAGTTCCTTTCTTTTGTCATTCTTCCTTTTGCTTTTGGTGGTTGGTTTTGATGGAGTGCAGTTTTTTGGATTGAAGCAAAACAGTTTGTGATCAGAAGGAACAGGGGGAATTTCTTTTGTATTATAGAGAAGTGTAGGAAGTTCACAAAGGAAGGCTGAAGTTATTTGTTTTAAAATAACTAAATTGAAAATAGTCAATAAATCGTTGATTAATAGTTTATGGAGTTGCCAATGTGTGGGATGGGTTGAATTAGTTTCAAATGGAGCTTTGGGAGCTATTATTGCAATGTGGGATAGGAGGGCCGTGGAATTAGTAGACTATTATGTGGGAGAAATTTTGGTGGCATGTCACTTTAAGAATGTGGATGATGAGGTAGAATGGGCTTTTGTTGTTGTATATGGGCCAAATTCATGCTAGTAGAAGTATTTTGTGAGAAGAAATCGCGGGAATCTTCAGCTGGTGAGATCTTCCATGGTGTATAGGAGGGAATTTTAATATTACTCGTTTTCCTTGTGAGCGAGTAGGGGATTCTATGATTTCTAGAGTTATGTCCAAGTTTTCTGATTTCATTTCCGAGCTACAGCTGGTTGATTTATCAATGGTGGGAGGGGACTATACGTGATCAAATGGGAGAGCATGGTCACGGCTGGACAGATTCTTGGTTTCGGCTTCTTGGGAAGCACTCTTTCCCAAGTTAAGACAGAAAAGACTGCAGCGAATTGTTTCAGATCACTATCCTATCATGTTGGATTGTGGGGGCATTATTAGTGGAAAGAGATATTTTAAATTTGAAGCGATGTGGTTGGAGGATGAGGGTTTTATTGAAAGTGTAAGGAGGTGGTGGGTTTCATATCAGTTTTCTGGTACACCAAGCTTTGTTTTGGCTGGTAAACCCAAGGCATTAAAACAGGATTTGAAAAGATGGAATGTGGAGGTTCTTGGCAATATTAAAAATAAAATAAAACAGCTTATGGAGCAGCTGCATATTTTGGAGGAAAAGGAGATGAAGGGTGAAATATCCTATGAGGAAAAGGAGAAGAAGAGAGGGGTAATGGCAGAAATCGAAAAGTTCACTCTTATGGAAGAAATTTCGTGGAGGCAAAAATCAAGAATTCTTTGGCTGAAGGAAGGTGACAAATGCACGAAATTCTTTCACAAAATGGCTAATTCACACCGTAGACATAATGCTATTGAGGTTCTTCATGTAGGTGATAATTTTTCGGGAAGAATATTCTTGGAGACCTAAGTTAGATGGGCTGTCTTTTGAGTCCATTGATCATCTCAGTGCAGATTGGTTGGAGAGGAATTTTGAGGAAGAGGAAGCTCTTGATGTTGTTAGAGATAAGGCACCGGGTCCGGATGGTTTTTCTATGGCATTTTTTCAAGCATGTTGGGATATTGTGAAAGAAGACATTATGAAAGTTTTTGGAGAATTTTATTCATTCTTAAAATTTGAGAAGAGTTTTAATACTACATTCATTGCTCTTATCCCTAAAAAGGCGGGCATTGTAGATATGAGGGATTTTCACCCTATTAGCTTGGTGAATGGGGTGTATAAGATCATTTCTAAGGTGCTAGCTAACAGCATGAGTGTGGTCATGGACAAGATTATTTCGAAGACTCAGAATGCATTTGTGAGGGGAAGACAAATCCTGGATTTGGTTTTAATTGCTAACTAATGCTTGGAAAGCAGAATTAGAATGGGTAAATCTGGAATCTTAGTTAAATTGGACATAGAAAAGGCTTTTGACCATGTCAATTGGGACTTTTTTCTTTATTTACTTGGGAGATTTGGTCTTGGAGAGAAGTGGTGTTCGTGGATAAAACATTATATTTCGACAGCCAGATTTTCTTTATTGGTGAATGGCACTGCGGTGGGTTTTTTTAGTATCTCCTGTAGACTAAGGCAAGGAGACCCTTTATCTCCTTATCTTTTTGTATTAGTTATGGATGCTTTGAGTCATATGATCGAAGCGGCTGTGAAGAGGAATTTTTTGTCGGGATTTATGGTGGGAGATGACTTACGGGGCAGCATTACAGTTTCATATTTTCTTTTTGCAGACGATACTTTAATCCTTAGTGATTCAAGTCAAGATCATCTCCGTGCTTTGAGAGCCTTATTGCTATGCTTTGAAGCTGTTTCAGGACTTAGAATTAACTTATCTAAGTCTGAAATTGTTCCAGTGGGTATGGTCAGGAATATTTTTTATTGTCTAATATCTTGGGATGTAAGGTAGCTTCTTTACCTTTGAAATATCTTGGATTACCTTTGGGTGCTCCTCAAAAATCACTTTCTATATGGGATGGGGTTATTGAGAAGATTGGGAGTCTGCTAGCTGGTTGGAAAAAACTCTATTTGTCAAAAGGGGGAAGAGTTACTTTGATTAAGAGTACTTTGTCTAATCTCCTCACATATTTCCTTTCTCTTTTTCCTTTACCCGTTGGGGTTGCAAAAAAAAAATAGAGAGGATTTTTCGAAATTTCTTGTGGGATGGTGGGGAGGAAAGAAAATTTAATTTGGTGAGTTGGAACAAGGTTTGTCAACCGGTTTCATGTGGAGATTTGGGTGTGAGAAATTGCTTTTCAATAAAGCTCTACTTGTGAAATGGCTTTGGAGGGACCGTTTTGACAGTAATTGATTGTGGAGATAAATTGTGGATATTAAATATGGGAAGATGTGGGGGAGCTGGTGCACAAATGAAGTTAAAGGGGTTTTATGGGGTGGGCTTGTGGAAGTCCATCCGGTTAGTATGGGGGGATTTTGTTAAAAACATAAAATTTAAAGTGGGGGATGGGGCAAATATTTATTTTTGGCATGATAATTGGTGCAGAGATTCAGCTCTTAAGTACATTTATCCTAATTTATTTAGGATTGCTAGAGATAAAGGGGCTGCAGTGGCTGAGTCTTATAAGATTTCTAATAACATGCTTCAATGGAATGTGGATCTCAACAGAGACGTGCAGGACTGGGAAGTGGGTGAGGTATCTGATTTTTTGGGAAGATTATATGATATGAAAATTGATCAGAATAGAGAGGACAGCCTGCTGTGGTTGCAAACAAATAACTTCAGATCTACTGTAAAATCTTTTTATAAGGCATTAATTAGTCAGGGAGTTAAAGACTATCCCAGGAAATGTATTTGGAGGGCAAAGGTGCCTAGCAAGGTTGCTTTTTTCTGTTGGTTGGTGTCTCTTGGGAAAATATTAACCACAGATAATTTGAGGAAGAGAGGTTTATTTGTGGTTGATTGGTGTTTTATGTGTAAGAAGGATGGTGAATCTGTTAACCATCTTTTTCTTCAATGTAAGGTGGCGACAATATTGTGGAATGAGATTTTAGCAAGGGTAGGTATTGCTTGGGTGATGCCTATGCATGTGGTGGATTTTTTGGCTTGCTGGCAAGTTCAGTGGGATGTAGAGGCAGTGCAGCAGTGTGGAGGATGATTCCCTTATGTTTGTTTTGGTGCTTATGGCTAGAAAGAGATGGGAGGTGTTTTGAAGATTGTGAACGCTCTATGGGGGAGTTTAGGGATTTTTTCTTTAGCACTTTTAAGTTTTTGGGTGAAGAATCTTGTAAGGGACGGGAATATTTGTAATGTTTTATTTTAGTACTGTTTAGCTTTAGCTTGTATTTAGGTGTACTCACTTGTATACATCTTGTGTACTTAGGCTATGCCTATTTACTTGGAATAAAATCTCTTATTAACTATCAAAAAAAATATTCAGAATTTTGTAACAATTTCCACCCTTGCTTTGCAAGTAAAGACATATTAAACACCTCCAGATGACGAAAACCCATTCCACCACGCATTTTAGATTCACACAACTTAGCCCAACTTACTCAATGCATTTTACGTTTAGAGCCACGCTGACCCCACCAGAATCGAGCAAACATACTCTCCAAATCCCTACAAAATGTCTTGGGAAATTGGAAACAACTCATGGTGTAAGTGGGTAAGGCTTGAGCAACTGCTTTAATTAATATTTTTCTTCCAGCTTGTGAGAGCAGCTTTTCTTTCCAACCTTGCAAGAAAAGTTACGACTTTGGCGAAGTTTAATGCTTGGCTACCTTATGGTTTTCTAGCATATTGTTTAATGTAGTGGTAAAAGAATCACTGTAGGAGTTTAAAGTTCTAAGATTTTTCATCTGGGGAGGGTTAATAGTCTGTTCTCTATCAGTTGTTTTACTGAAAACACTCTGATTTATCAGTTCATAATAACATGATAATTTAAGGTCTTTGACATGAAGTTTGTGATCGTATTTGTTGAGATACTGCCGAGTAAAAAGAGTTTGAGCTGCTAACTGTGCTAGGTTTACTTTCTCTCTATTATCTTCTTATTGGGTTTTGAATTTCAAAACTGGCTACAAAAGAATGTATGCATATGCCATTGATTAAAATATTACTGTGAGCATCGGATGTCATAATTCGCATTTTTGTTATATTTTGTCTACATAATGGAGGTGTTTTTCACCATTTAGGATGTATAATAGAGCAAATATGACACTTGAAATACCCACATTTTCTTACTTATCGAAGAAGAAGAAGTTTTCGCATTATCTCATAAACGAAAATTTCTTTAAAAAACTGTAGATCTGTATATTATTTGACAAATACATGCTCGCAGGCTTTCTGTGTTATATTATGTGAGCAGGTAACGGACTTGTAAACTTGTGCTTATGAACAGGGAAGTGATACCCTCTCTGCTTTGATGGAACACCCCTTTCTGGTATCTGTCTCAAATTCTCTCAAGGCCATCCCAGTGAGGAATTTTTCAGTTAAAGAAGAATCTACCCAGGAGAGAGCAACTAAGACTAAATGGGTTTACGCGTTCCAAAGAGAATATGCAACCGTCGATCCTGCACTTGTCGATGTGTGTTTATTTCTTAATTTCTCGCATAAAATACCCATAAACTACTCAAAAATTTCTGACAATATTTTTTTTATAAGTAAGAAAATTTATTGATCCTCATAATTAGGCTTAGCCCAAGTACACAGGTAGTGTACAAGAGAGAAACACCTAATTACAATCTACGAGCTATAAAAAGCAGCATAAAAATCATTAAAGTTAACCCCCTCCAATACAATAGCCTTAGCACAAAGAAACAAAGTATGAAAAAATATATCTCTAATCCCCCCCAACAAACTTTCTCTATTTTCAGTCCATTCCTTCCATTCCATATGCACCACATAAGACATAATGGCACCATCTTCCAAATAGCCGCTATTTGATGATTGCCCTGAATTCTATTCCAATAAGCCAAAAGGTCCACCACGTATCACCCAAGCAATATCCAACCTAATAAAAATCTTGTCCCATAAAGCCTACACCACATCACAATGGAGAAGAAGATGATACACCAATTCTCCATCTTCTTACATAAGAAATAGTGGATTGGAAGCCTTTATATGTGTATATGCCTAATTTTTGGTTTCTCTCGAGCTTTCATGTTAAGTTGGATTCATATATTTTTTTGGCAATATGAACTTCTTGACCCTGCTTAAAAGGGTTTGTGTATACAATGTGTAATATGTTGAACATTCATGTACTTGAGAAATGGGTAGCATTTGCTTTAGAATCACTTATTAGCTCCATGTCATGCATACAAAATTACCTCAATTTTGACAATTGTGCACCTTACAAATTCTAGATGCATAATCTGGACTATCCGTTCCTTTCATTAATTTAATAGGAGAATCTTGGTAATTGGTGATTTTTGTTGTGTGCCATGTACTTACAATGTACAGGAACAACTGTTTTAGATGGATACCGGCCTTTGTCACCTTGTTGGTGAGTCACATACCCTGATGTCCCCAAAGTCTAAGGTACAATGAATGATAGAACAAAGAAGAAAAAAAATAGATTAGATGGATGGCAATGATATACTGATGGATGTATCAAAACTAGGTGATTGGCCACCTCTTTCTGTTATGCAAATTGGAAGTTAACTCTTTTTCATGCCTATCATTGTGCATTGTATATTCTCTTGCTACTCTTGTAGTTATCTGAGTTCTGTACTGGTGACCGCAGCATGTTCAAAATGGAAGGAAATAACGGCTTCTTTTCATTTGAAGCTTTGGTGTTATTTTCAGTTCTGTAAGAATATTGTGCATGCAGGGCAATATGATCCTCTTTTGGAACTGCAAGCAACAATTATTTTTCAGTACTTTATTGTGATACCATCATACCACTACTGTTGCCAGAATGTTTTTTTTATTGGCACCGGGTGTCCGAGAACAAAATCACGACTAATCCTAGGAGTGCACAGGCCCTCGACAATGAGTTTACTTCAAGTGCACATCGGGTAATTTAAGGGGAATCGAACCGATGGCCCCTATAAATTATTTGCACCCAAGAGGAATCGAACCTTAAACCTAGAGGGAGCTTTCCACCAAGACCAAGGCCCTTACCCCTTTGTGCCAACCCTTGGGGCTTCTATTGTTGCCAGAATGTTGTTCTCTCTAAACCCCATTTTCTTTGCGAGTTAACAGGAAGATTTTTTTTCCTTAAAACCGAAATAAATTTTTCTGTTATTAAATTCTCAAGAGAACCCAATTTTAAATTTTAGATATTAATTTGGAAATATTTTTGAATGGGATTCACATTTCTGCTCTGCATCTAGACCTGTTCCTGCTGACTTCCTTTTAATTAACATCATTACTTTTTTCCCTGTTAACATGGAAAGTTTGTTGGCACTGATGAAGCAACGACCTGCGTGGGCCTTGTTATTCGCAACAGAAAAAATGGAATGTAAGAATTGATTTATCTGGGATATTGGTTTTATTAATATGTTTTATAACCATTGGTATAATTTTCAGTGTTTGGTATTCTGTCTTTCTAATGTTTTTTCCTTGTATGCAGGACCTCAGTTGCTCATATGGATTCTCCAGATATTGTAGATATGGGCCTCTCCCAAATGTTATTGCTTGTTGTTGATCACAATTTGGATGCTGAATTAGAGGTATTCTTCTCTATTTCCTTTATAGTTTTATTTCTAAATGATGGTTTCAGTGTTACACCTATATACCTTGATTACTGCCACATGGATTGAAAACCCTGTTCGATGATTACATTATGCAGGTGCATCTAGTTGGTGGTTTTGAAGATGTTTCACCTAATGTCTGGCTTGGGATCCTCATCTTTGTTATTGAATTTTCAGAGATGTAGTTATCAACTCAAAGTCATATAACTGAAGTTGAATGTGTTGAACTTTCTCTGCAGTTTCTTAAGTCTTGCACTGGATCAGAAAGCGATGCAAAGTTGGAGGGTTATTCCTATCCTTTGTGTGCCAAAATTTTTGAAACTTTGTGCACAAGACGGGAGAAGTTTCATATTCAGACTGCCTTTATTCTTGGGCATAACACCAGAAGGGATTCTGAAGGGAATGCATTCCCCATTTTCAATGGGTTAGCGGTCAGCTTACACTTTATGATTCCTTTGTCTTGGCTAGTTTCTGGGTTGTGCATATATATAAATAGATTGAAGATCTACTTGGCGGGAACAGTTTTTTTCTTTCAAGCTATGAATTTAACTTGTATTAGCAAAGTACTAGTTGTATTCTGCTGCAAACAAGGTGGTACAGGAAACACATTATTAACCTGCCCTTAAATCCAAACAGTCTTAGCTTGAATCTCATATGGCAAGTTCTCATGATCACTAAACAAGTTACATGTGTGAGACAGTTTTTAGCTTGGACTTAATAGCATGATGAAGACATGTAATCACTGACTTATACATTTCTTCTTATGGTTTTATGCCAACATGTTGCAGCCCTTGTATTGTCATGTATAGATGCAGTTGAACATTTTAGCAAGATTCTAAAACAGAGGCTCTTGTATTTTTTTCAGGTAGAAACTTCCACTGGATCAGTTATCCCTGCCTCTTTTGATGGAGCAAGATGTCCGGATGAAATTGTCAGGAGAATTCGAGTAACTGCATCCTATGAGGATTGCAGTTGGAACGGCAAGTTACTGGATACATATGATACTCGAACTGATCAATTCAGAATTGCTTCCTGTTGCTGGTAAAATTGTCAGATGATAGTTTACAACCACAACTTCTATTATCTCTAGACTTAAAAAGTGTTAAGATATAAAATAATAAAATCTATTTCTTCCCATCGGCTTAAGCTTTTAAGACAAGTGGTGATTTCACATGATATCAGAACAGAAGTCCTGAGTTCGAACCCTGACTTTACATTCTATCCTATTTAATTAAATATTTCATTTATTAGGCCTACTCATTAAGGGGAAGTCTGGTCCACAAGTGAGGAGGAGTGTTAAGATATAAAATAATAAAATTTATGGAGGAGTGTTAAGATATAAAATAATAAAATTTATCTCTTCTCATCGGCTTAAGCTTTTAGGACAAGTGGTGATTTCACAAGAAGAAATTAAATATCCTTCGCTTTGGAGTCAGCTTAGTATTTGTTGATGTCGTTCATTGCTCGTTTTGTCCAATTTCTGTTGATGCTTTGTGCTATTCTTTCCGGTGATACAGGACCTCTCGGCAAAGACATACTGCTTTGACACTACGACGTCTAACTGATTCTGAAATCCTCCTCACGTGTTCTACTTCACCTTCTGCTGAGGGCCCAGATTTTGTGGATAATTTAAGAAGGTACTTTGACCAAGTTAAAGGGTGGATTTTACAGCTTGTGTGAACTTATGAACTACACAGTTTGCATGCTGGATGCCAAGATAAGATACCATTCCATATGAAATAACCATTGACTGGATACTTGGGAAAGAAAAAGGAAAAATATAAATATTATAGTGGCGTCACGTCACCTTCACACGTGGTTTGTTTATTTATTTATTTATTTATTTATTTTATTTGTGCTTGATTTTACTTTCCAGGCAGTGTGAATATCTGATTAAATACCCAGATTGGATTGAAACCTTCCCTTTGAAGCAGCCACGTGTCTTCGAAAGGACCAGCGATGGAGAATGGAAAAGGTGCTGATTACAGTTAGGAGGTTCTTAGCACAAAGGTCAATGTTTAAAGCTACTACTATTATTGTTATTTCGAATGGATGGTATTGGCTGAAATCTGTTATCTGCTGTCATAAACCCTAGGTTTTAAGGGATGTTTGCTGTAATTTTTCTAATGGAAGATTATGTTTGAAAAAAGGGAAATGATGGGAAAAGATAGGGAAATAATACCAAGAACTAACTGTTCGAGGTACTCGGCATCTCCCACCAAAATGCCCTTGAATTAACTTTTCTGATAAAATTGACTTTTTTTTTATTGGCACCAGGTGTCTAGGAATAGCATCCCAACTAATTATAGGAGTGGAAGTTTTCTGCAAGTACACTTCAGTAATTCAAGGGAAAAATCTTTCAATCCGATGGTTCATAAAGATTGTTTGCATCCAAGGGGATTTGAACCTTAGACCTGGGGGGAGCATACTCCCAAGTCCATTGTCTTTCCCACTTGAGTCAATCCCTAGAGGTTGATAAAGCTGATATTATGCTAACACGGATTATTTATATGACTACAGTAAATTCTTAACAAATCCCAACTATTGTGATCGAGTTAGTACAACTAATTGACTAACTACACAACCCAACAATTCTGACCCATGAATATTCATTCTTGGAAATCCAATATAACCCCTCAATTTTATTCATAATTCTATGTATATAGAAAATACTCCCAAGAAAAACTTATAATCTCTATATGCTCTCTAGATTGTTATAAAATTTCAATATACATAAAAATACCTCTTTCTAATTTTTTTTCTTAGTCTCAAAATTTTGTATCATCTAAAAAAATGTGACTCCACCAAAATTAAATTAAAACTAAATTTAAGATAAATAATAAACTTATTAATATGGATCCTAAAGTTTTGTATTATAGAATATTAGGCTTCTTATGTATATATAAGAAAAATTATTTGAGGTTGATAATCTGCATGAAAAATAGTTGAGAGATTTTATCATCTAGGCTTCATTGAGCAAGAAACAATTTATTTAAGGTCTTAATTGTTGTATTATATGCTCAAGGCAATACAAAAATATTTAGATTTTACATGAATTTTTATAAATTGGTTTACGTACTAGAATGAAAAACGACCTTGTAAAAGAATACTGGATAATTTCTATGAAGAAAATAAATTATAAATATTTTATTATAAAAATAATAAAAAATGAATATTATTCAATGAAAGCATTGCCATGATAAATCTGAAATAAATATTTAAGTTGTGTTTTTAAAATTTTGTTTATATGTATATGTAGTAAATTATCAAGATTTAATTTTATATATAATTATTTTATTATGATTTTTCATGAAATTAATATTAGGATATATCTTTTTTATTGTAGGTAAACGATCGTAAGGTAGAAAAGTTAATCCATCTGAAAAATTGTTGGTTCAGCCACTGAAACCAGCAATGCTGGATGCGCATGGATTGTCCACAGGCTGACATGGCAGTTGCCATGTTAAGCTGCCACATCAATCCCATACAATCAAATGTTGACCTTTGATCGGTCAAATACTCGTGTGTTATGTCAGGTAAGCAATAGTAAAAAATATGCCATGTAATATAATGATGTGGCAGTGCCACAATGTTGACTGGCCAACGAACAATCTGCGCACAAAAATCCGTAGAGCACCATTCTTAGGTTTCATATTTAAACACTCTAAAATATTTTAAAATTTTATGAATAATAATGAAATGATTTTAATTAAAATATTTTATTAAATATTAAAAAAACTTATTTAAATATAATTTTTATTGTAAAATTTAAAAAAAATTATGCTGCTTTTTGTGATTTATTTTGAAGTTTGAGATAGTTGTATTTGGTTTTATATTTGAATAATTATTAGTAAATAATTAGATAAAAAATTTATAAATTTAGAATTAGAAAAATATTTTATGTTTGAATAATATTTAAAAATAAAATTATTCAAACATAAAAGTATAAAAAATTTTAAGAATATATGAATGTCCAAACATCCACTTGGGAATTGTCGTGTCATACAATTGGGATTGCAGAACACTGGTATTGGTTGGGATGTGACTCGAGTTCTGGGTCATTGGGCCAGATCGAGGACAAGGCAGCCCAGAATTTTGTAGGGTCCCGGAGAAGTCAGTCCATTAGAGAAGGTGGGCTCTAAATCTTAGCATCTGCCGGAGACTCAGATACTACCACTTTGATGAGTCTGACCAGTGACCACGCCATCCTCCGTAGTCGTGTAACCAAATTAAACCACGGTGATAGAAAAGAAAAGAAAAGGAAAGAAAAGAAAGAGAAGAGAATTAATTAGAAGAAAGACAGGCCCAGGAATTGAGATGAATGCAAGGGGATGCAATGGTAATTAGGCACGACGAAGCCCAGTTACGTGGTCGCTCAAGATCCAGATAGATGGTTGGATCACGGATGGATGCATGGATGGATAGATTATCATAGATCAAAACACAGGAGAAAAAAAAGAAAAGAAAAACGCAAATGGTGACTCGTGAGAATGTTTGCGAGACTCGGCCCCCAAACCGGCAAACCCCATCCTAATAAAAACCTTACCGATAACTCAAGTAAATAGAAAATGGAAGGGAAGGGAAACAACCAGGGACAGACACTACGACGAAACTCGAAAGCTTATGTTATTATTTAACCAAATCAAGCCAGCCCTAGCTTTTTCCTTTTACTTTAATGAATAATCTGTACTAAATTTGAGTAATCGCAATCGGAATCATCAACCAACCAACATCCACCTCATGTTGGCCATACCACATAACCAAACCTGGGGATCCTGGGAGGAGCTCTTGCTAGCATGCGCCGTCAAGCGCCATGGTCTCACCGACTGGGACTCCGTCTCCCTGGAGCTCCAGAACAAGACCTCTCTCCCTCACCTCTTCATCACCCCTACCAACTGTCAACACAAGTACCACGAACTCCTCCGTCGTTTCAACCCCACTAACCACTACCTTTCCCCACCCTTACCCAACGGAACCGCCGATGTTGATCATACTATTCCCTGGCTCGACGAGTTGAGGAAAATCCGCGTTTCCGATCTTAAGCAAGAGGTCCAACGTTACGACGTTTCCATTCTGTAAATCTTCTTCTTCTTCTTCCTCTTCTTCTCCTCCTCTCTCTCTCTTCTTTTTTTTTTTTTTTTTTTTTTGAGACTTTCAAAATTTCTAATTTCGGATCTGAGATTTATTTTTGTTTATTCCTGACCTGAGGAAGGTCCTTGGAGCTGAAGGTGAAAAGGTTGGAGGAAGAGCGGGAGCGGGAGCGGGAGCTGAGCTTCAAAGATAATGGAATTAGTCGCCAAGGAAAACCAGATCTGGAGGACGGGGAAGAGAGATCAGAAAACGACAAAAAGGACGAACCGGAAAGAACCGGAGACGACTCGGACCGGGACAATCGTTCCGTTAACGAGTCCAACACTACCTGTTCTAAAGGAAAAGATGGTAAAGAAAGCGAAAGAATGGAACATAAAACGTTTAACACCGGTTCGCATAGAGCGGATCCGGGATTTAGCGGTTCAAAACCGGTTGTAGAGCATTCGGACGACGGAAGCTCGGATACTGTTGGGAAAAACGAGTCAGAGTCCGTCGAGCCAACTCATGAGAGAAAAGGTGGCAACTTGTCGGACTTACCGACTGACTCGGCGGCTCAGTCGAATGGAGGGAGGACGAGGGAGAGCAGCGACATGCAGAGCTCCGCGAGTTTGACTCGGAAGAGGAAGAGGAAGAGGAGCCAGAGAAAGGAGATTGCGAGCGGCCAGGAGCCGTCGGAGATCATGGACCTCACCGCGAAATCGCAGCCGTTGGTTAGGATTTTGGATATAATCAGAGGGCATAATAATAACAGCTCATTGTTCGAGCGCCGGCTTGAAAGCCAGGTAAGGGTCCATTTCTGCTCAATGGGGGGCATATTTAGAATTCCACGCATTATTATTTATCATTATTAGTTTTTTTTTTTGTGAAAATAAGTTTTTTAGAAAAATTAAGTCATTTAATTGATTGCCCTTCTTTATATATCGTTTTCCAATTTTGTTTTGGATAAATTGACTACTAAAAGCAGATTAGTTGAGAAATTGAGTATTTTGAGGTAATTTATTTTCAAAATCTAAATTTTCAATTTAAAAATATAATTTTAATTCTAATAGATTTCTTTAATCATTCTAGCAATTAGAGGATTGAAGGAGAAGGTAAAACATTCAAGATTTTAAGACCCAATCTTTTTTTTCTTTACCCAGAAAAAGGGAAAGTAGTATTTGTTTTGTTTGTCTAGTCTTTTTGATATGTATTGGTAAGATTAAAAAACATACCTTTCAACTTGGACTTGTCAAAATCAAAATTTATATTTATATTTTTTGTCTTGCCTACGATCCTCTCTCTATGTTTTTAACTTCGGATTTACCTATCAAAAAAGTGTATTGATTTATTTATTTTATCTTTTTTTAAAAAAAAAAAAAGTTACGCGACCTATCAAGTGTCATAGGTGGTTCAAATAAAAAGAAGGTTTGTCTTAAAAGTTCCATATGCATATGTCATCTACTAATATAGGCCAGCGCAAAGTCGTAGGTGGTTTAAATAAATAAAAAGTCGTTTTATATTAATAAAAGCTCAAGTAGGCGTTTTCCATTTTTCAAGTTTCTGATGTAGTTTCGTATGACTCTGCTGCTCTGGACCTTTGCTTCCGTAAATTTCCGCATTTATGAGAGCGAAGAAGTTAATTTGTTATGGTAGCGGGATTTTAATTTTGTTTGAAAAGAATTTTCTGCTATGTTTATTTTTAACTGTGTACTTAATTAGTAAACAAATAGGTTTTGATTTTTCCAGGAAAAAAATTATAATTTGTCTTGTGCAAAAGGCGACAATTAGCTATGCACTTCTTTGTTAGGTTTAGCTTCAGCCCATATCTAACCAACACAACATGGCACGAAATCACTGATCTTTTTATTTTAGGTCGGTTCATAGATACTTTGCGAGATCTTACCTATTCTTCGGTTAACATTCATTGATGATAACCTTGGTCTTTGCCCAATCCAATACTGTGCAGGAAACAGACAAGTACAATAGTGTGGTCAGGCAGCACGTGGATTTTGAAACGGTAGAAAGCAGACTCCACAAGGGCAACTATTCCACATGCACCCTCGCATTCTACCGAGATCTCCTGCTCCTCTTCAACAACGCCACCCTTTTCTTTCCCAAGTCCTCCGTTGAATCAATCGCCGCCCACCAGCTTCGCCACCTTGTGTTGAATGAAATCCCAAAACGCTGTGACTCCTTCCCAACGCAAAATTCACCAACACCAAATACAGCAGTATTCCAACCTAAAGCTGAACCAGAAAGATCTCATTCATTGCTTGCAAAGCCCAACGCATCCGCTCCCATTATCGTTTGCCGTAAACGAAGCTTCATTTCGGCTAAATCAAGTTCCTCTGCCGCTACCGTTTGTCAGAAAGAGAATCAAATAAGCGATGAGAAGAAGCCAGCTCTTGATCCAAAGACACCACCCATTAAGCCCTCTACGGATGCTGCAGTGGAAGACATGATGAAAACCAATGCCAAAGACAAGCCTGTAACTGGATTCCGAAGCTTGAGAAGGAGCAACAAGAACCCAACAAACAATACTACTAGTAGTGCTTCCAGCAGGAGACAAATGAGCACGAGCCCTAACTCAAAAACCAGTCTAGCCAACCAAGTCGAGACTACTCCCAAAACCGACAAGAAGAAGAAAACGGAAGCATTGGCGTTGGAAAAGAAAAGAAGTGCGGCAGATTTCTTGAGAAGGATTAAGCGGAATTCTCCCGCGGAAACGTTGAAGAGTGGTAGTAAGGAGCAGAAAAGGAGGCACATTGGGAAGGGGCATAATAGGAATGAGAGGGTGCTAAGGCAAAGCAGTAATAAGAAACATGCGGAGGAGGAGGAGGAGGAGGAGGAGGAGAGTAGCCCATCAAAGCGGAGTGTTGGTAGGCCACCAAAAAAACTAGCCAAGGCCAATGCAGTTTCAGCGAAGCGTGGAAAGGAGAGTGGAGTAAAGGAAGTGGTGGCCTTAAAGCGGCCTAAAAAGCGTCCTAGGAGGTGAGGTAAAACTGACTACCACTTTTAGTTGCTTCTGTATATTTATGTGACTCTATATTTTAACTAAGAAAAAGGGTTTACACTACCTTCTGGTCTTCCCTGTAAGATGGATCTTCTTCATTTGCCTGTTACTTTGTACCATTTGTCTTTCGCAAGGAAACCATACCCATCGTGTCCCGTGTCCATATATCATTTTCGCCTTTGTTTATGGATTATCTACCATATTTTTTCATGTTCATTTTAAAACAAATATCACATTCGTTCATAACAAAGTTTAATGTAAATAACTTATCAATCATGGGCAAGCCTAATAATTCATTAGAAGCAATGAAATATGTCTTTCCTTCGTTTCCTGCCATACGCAATAAATCAATTGATTTGGGCGAAAGAAATGTGTTTGTTTTTCTTGGTGGACCGATGCATCAAGCCCAAGTTCACCAAACAAAAATAATGGAAGGTAAATGAACCAACAAAGGTCAGAGCACAACAAATTTATTTAATGGCGTCGATCCGCAAAAGTTGGGGACTTAAAAATTCCCAATTCCCTAAAAGAGCATTTTAATCGAAACAGTTTGATCTCGATGATTTTAAACAAAGTTGCACACTTTGTTTTACACCCGAATCATCGAACGAAGCTGAGCTTGAGCTTGAGCTTGAGCCAGGCCAGCCAAAAATCAAAGGTCACGCTCCCATTTGCACTTGTATACTGGTGACTTCATCGTAAAGATCGTACGAAGTGGTAGGCCGTCCAATGTTATTCCGCTTCAAGCGTCCCAACTAACATCCACATTAGTCCACTGGATTTTGATCCACTGTCTTGCAACTGTCAATAAGCTTCTGATGAAATTCTAAAGGACACTACCCACAATTGAAAGGCTCATCTTTCTTATAGGTAGCAATGCCTGATCACAGCAAACTGCATCAATTTTTTCTCGTTTCAAATTGCAACGTTCATCAATCTACTCCTTACGAATAACCACATTTAATTTTAATTTACTCCTTGAGATAATCACCGGAGCAAAATGAAAGGGAGCCCTTTTTGACCACACGACGTGCATCACAATTAAGAACTGTTTCCTTTCATTAAATTGCGTTTTAGAGAGAGAGAGGGGGGGGGGGGCCCGAGTGAGAATTTTGTACATGATCAGTTAGTCACTAATCAAGCAATGTACACCAGCATCAGCCTTTCCTACGTGAACTCTTGCTGTTAACAAATAAATTACTACCCAGCTAAAATAAATTTAATGTTTCCTTTCATTAAATTGGAAGATTGGCATTATCCTAGAAAGTAGCTCTAATATCAGATGTTTGATTTTAGTCTCATCACTGGCCATCTTATAACCCTCCAAACCTTTTATCACCACGAGCATGTGCCATGCTGCTTACTGTCAGAACCAGTCCCTAATCATTCTCGATCCATTGACTGCCGAAGCGAGAATTGGTGGCCACCCTCATCTGTTTAAAGGGGGAAAAACGAACAAATATGAAGCATTAAGAAGGAAATCAACTCAGATAATTGGCTTTCATTACAAGAAAAGGTATGAACGTGTTAATAAGGGGGGTAAAAAGCTTCTTTTCAAGTACAAAATCATTAATCAACGTTTATACTCCCTGCACATATCACATTCAGTATTATATTTCACATTCATAGAATCAGAAACAATTCCATTCTATTTCCAGTGCTAAGAAAGAGGACACGCTCAATATGGACAGCTTAAACCGCCTTCATTGCTGTAGGCATTTCTATCATTAGCTTGGCATAGGGCAACTTAAGCTCTTAAGAATGATGCAAGGTCAAATGAAAAGTACCACTTTCGCCATCAGAAATCTCATTAAGCCTTGAAATTGCATCAATAAGTGCTTGTTCTTGTTCCTGCAGTTTAGAATTTGTAAGCCAGATTTTAAACAGAGCTAGAAATGTAACAAATCTCAACAAGAAACAAAGGAAAAGCGAAAGCCTTCCACGAGGTACCATGGTTTTCCCTTCTTATACCTTCAACATTTTCTTGGCCTTTTCAATTTCAAGAGGATCTGGATGAATTGCACCAAAAACTCTCTCTACCTGTCCAAATTCACCAGAAAATTATACAGACGGAAAGAAATTAACTCAACTAAATATGTATCGCCCTGCTTTCACTTACCTCCTTGATCAGAGTATCTGTCTGAAGAATTTTTATATCCTCTGGGGCCTTCTTTCCAATGCCATTTTGTGATGGCAGAAAATCTTTTCTGGAATGGCCCTTTGTAACCCCCCTACCTCGTCCTACACTTGGAATACTGTCGTGGCCTACAGATCTATTAATCCCATGACCGAATCCACCATAACCAGATCGATGGGAGATTCCAGGATCCTCCCCTACCCATTGAATATCTTCAGGAGAGATCTGCATTAAGAATAATGACTCAGAATGTGTTTGCAACCAATATACAAAATCTTCGGGAAAAAGGGGTAAAAGAAAAGAGAAGAGAGCTTCATGAAAGTAGCCGGCCACAAGAAAATCTAATTTGAACATACAAAGGCAAATCAGAATATATGATGCATAAACAAGTGAACTACTGAAGTTAAACCAAGCATAAATCCTAGAAAATAAAGAGTTAAGTTGTAACAATAAGTTGAAGAATGTATGATAAAATTTGAGTAGTTTCCTGGAAAATGGACCATATCAATTATCGTTGTAGCATATACTACCACCAATAAATGATGTCGAGTGTTCCTTTGTAACGAACCAAGATTACGATTGGCGTCCCTTGAAATCCTTATAAAGGACAAGAACTTTTCCCCCCCAAGTAATGTGGGATCCCATTCACCATCTTCATATACTCAATCCGGGGTATTATAATCTCCACCCTTAAATCCCTAACGTTCTCGTCAGGCCATTCCACCATAGGTGACATGGCTCAACTATACCTTTAGTTGAACCTGTTTCTAATACCATTTGTAACAATCCAACGAAAGCTCAAACCATATTTAGGCCTATACTCTAAAAGGACTATTCAAGGCTACAATTAGAGTCTCTAAGGGCTTGTTTGGGATTGTTGTAGGTAATAGAGCTTTGTTAAAAAGTTCTACTATTAAAAAATTGTTTATTGTTTGACAAACATGTGGCTAAAGCGCTTTTAAAGTTAGTTACAGTGGCTTTACGTTATCTGTAGGAGCTTTTCAACAGAAGTTTCAATTTGGTGCTTTTTAAAAAAAATAAATAAATAAATAAATTGATTTTCAACCTTTCTTATGTGCTTAAAACACTTATAAATTTACCAAGCATACCATTTTTTCTATAAAAGAGCCTAAAAGCACTTTATAAGCTTCCAAACTCAAAACCAAACAAACACTAAGAATCATTATAGAGGGTAAGACCTTATCCCTCCCAAGCAATGCAGGATCTCATTCACCATCTTCCTATAATCAATCTTGAGTATTACAAAGAAGCACTAGACATAGACTCCATGAAGGGTGGTACTCTTTGAAAGATAGATTATAACCACAACAACATAAAACAAACTAAGGCCAAGTGGATTAAATTGTTCCACTAAGATCAGCCCAGTAATTAGCATAGAATTTTCGATGTTGTCAACCATAATTAGATGCGCAGAGAAAGTGAGGGAATGAAAGGAGCTCTCCCTCTCGGCGGGCCCTCTCTTGTGAACAATATCCAATCAATATGTGAGAGATTTCTCTCTATCTTTGCCCCCCTTTATTTTCTCTATGGAACTCCAAATCAGTGTATTAGTGAATTGAAAGGCTTAGACTAAAGTGAACCTAAAATAAGATTTGGGTAGAAAATACCGTAGGCCATGGTTACAAAGCATCGGATATACCTCTGAAAGATTGACCCACTCCCATGTCTCATTCGCTGAGCCAATATCGTAGACCAAAGCATGTCGCCCCTGACAAAAAGGGAAATCAGCCAACTATATCACTAGAATCTAGATTAGCAGCAATCAAGAGCCATATATACACCTCAACAGGATTGTAGTCAGTTATGACAGCTTCATAAAAGTTATTGTCATCTGGCCACCTGGTCCTCACTCTCCTCCCAATCAATGGATCCAATGTTGCTCCTTCAGGAGGCTGACTCGCAACAGCAGCAGAAGAAACTCTATTCGCAACTTGACCCCTCCCACTTGGACCGGACAGAGGGTACTGCTTCATTGAAGACGCAACGGGTAAGACTGTACCCTGTAAAATAAAATGGAATAGCAAGGAAACAAACCAATCAAAAGAAAAAGTTCCAAAAAATTTATGGTATTAGTCCAAACTTACATAAACGAATTAAGAAGGATCTTTTGCATGTATAATTCCAAATTTCATAACTTCACAAAATTTAACTTACAGCTTTCTGCTTCTTTGCCTTGGGTCCTGGCAGTGATCCTCGCTTTGCTGTCGACGAGGATGGCTGGTGAGATGTAGCAATAGCTGGTTGGTGAAATGGTGGAGATGGCCCACCATAGGATTGTGAAGGTACCGAATGGGTTATCTTCTGTTTCTTGCGAGATGCAGAGACAGTGGGACTGGGTACAGGATCATGAACAGCTTGACCTGTACTCAGCATGCCAGATTGATGGCCACCTGCCTGTCTCCACTCCCTATTGGAATTACCCAATGCAGTGCCCATTATCAGACAAAAGAGATAAAATCTTGCTACAATTTAACAGATTGTACTTCTCAAATAAACAGTGCTTGTTTCATAAATCTTAAATCTATCAGACCTTATCCTCCGTATGACGTCATCTGCATTAACCCGTCCTAAAAGCTCTCTGTGCTCCTCATTTGATAGTCTCAACTCTTTTCTGAGTTCTGTTATCAAACTTTCCTTCTCCTGCAGTAAAAGATTGCATGTGGCGGTAATTTAAACTTGATAAAAAAGAAATTCAAATACATTAGATTCATGAAAGCAAAATGACCAAAAGTACCCAAGTAATGGCATCGGCTTGAGCTTTGAAGGCTCTTAAAACTGAACTGTATGCTTCTTGCTCAAGTTGGTGGATTTGGGTTTCCATATCAGTTTCACCATATATCCTGGGATATGGGACGGAGCCCACGGCAGATCTTCCATTCCCAGCAACACGGCCTCCTCGAGGAATTCTGTTTTGATGTGTTGGAGGAAGATCATCATCTGTTCCTGCAATTTTTTTTTAAATGCAACACGGCATTTATCAAAATAGAAAATAACTGGACACATTTCCGCTGGAATTCAGAGAAGAGAAATGAAACACGACATAGTGTTCGGGATGTTTTCCAGGAGTTGACATGTTATGCATGCAATTTAATCTGTTAGTCCCTCCACAGCAAGAAAACCAGTCTCATGAAGACTATTCCCAAAGGGGGAAAAATGAAGAATAATAATAAAATAAAAAATAGTAAATAAACGGTTGACTTACGCATGATTACACTCTTTCTATGTTCTTTGAGACCATTTTGGTAACGGAAACTGGTTTAAGCTCATAAATCATACAAAAGATCCAGACTTTAGAACTTAAAAGACATTCTCCGAGCAATAAAAACAAAACTTGCACCATTCGTCATAAACAAGCTAAATTAAGAAGTCCAGAAGCAACCTAAAGAAATACAGAAACCAAATTTCCAAAAAGACTGCCATTAATCATAATCCAAAACCCTGGAACTTAAATCTTTCCCTCCAAGAAACCCATAACACCTCAAGAAGAACATACACAAAATTCAAGCTGCCGCAAACAAAACACACCGAAAAGGAGGCAAAACCCTAATCACCCTCTAAAGATATAAAGTTTTGCGGAAGCATTTACCACTGCTATCGTACGGCTCGTAATCCATAGCCAGTTTACCACCCAAATAATGAAACCGCTACCAATTCGAAAGAAGCACCCCAAAAAAATCCCAGCCAATCGGAGAGCGAAGCAGGCCAAAGATTGCTCGGTTCAGCTTAAACAGACACTGAGAAATGACGCCGTTGCAAAGCGAATTTCCGATTCGTTAACCGCACTGAAGACCACAGAATTGAACGGTGATTACCGAAGAGAAAGAGAGGGAGAGAGAGCAGTGGGAGCATAATTGGGTCTCGGAGTGTGTCAGAGACTCGCGAGAGCGACTTCCATCATCTTCTTCTTTTTTTCCCCTTTTTGTCTGGTGACGGATTTGAAACTAAATTATAAAGTGGGGATTTTGTTTTCAATTTACCGTTTAGTTTGAGTTCCGCTCTTCCGTTTGTGTCATAGTTTGTGCGTCTCTCTGTCTTTGAAAAAAGTTGCTGAGATATCTTATGCTTCTTATTGAAATTAATATATATTCTAAAATTATATTGAATAGTATCAACTTATAAATTTTGTTATTATTTACAGGATTATTATTTTTTAATACAAAATCAATAGCTAGACTGAAGTCCACGTTTTTTCAAATAAAAACTTCGAAACTCTTCCGTTTGTGTTTTTTTTTCACCAAAAAATTATTTGTATAATTTGTGCAAATATGTCCATTTTCTTTTTAAAAAATAGCTTTTTTAAAAATAAAAAAAAATGTAAACCTTATACATTCTAAAATTATATCTAATATTATTATTTTTTTAATACGAAATCAATCTGTTCATGTTTTTTCTAGCAAAAACTTTTTTCTGAGATTCTGTTTTGTAATGGTCAAGGACAATGACACGATTATCTCTCTTACAATTATGGGTTAATTCAACATTAGTACTTAAATTTTTATTTTTTACATTTGGAGTCTTCAGTTTTCAACTTGTGTAAAATTTAGTACTTGAATTTTAAAAAACTCGCCTTACTTTTAATTTTGCCATTAGAAAATTAACAGTGTGATTGACGTGTGGCAGTCGATGCCACGTGTTAGTGCTTGATTCGCTAACATGAATATTGATGCCACATGTCTATCAATCACAGATTGACACGTAATTTGCCGTTAATTTGTTAATTATAAAATTTGAGAAATATTAAATTGTAAGTCTCTTAAAGTTCAAGTATCAATTTTATAAAAGTTAAGAACTGAATTCTTGAATTGCAAAAATGTGAAAATCCATATATTAATTTCGCAATTAGCTGTACAATTATTTTATAACCTATTTTACGATCAACCAATACAATCATCTCACTTTATTAAAAATATCTTAGATTTTGATTATTATGAAAGGAAATTTTCGTCCAAGCCAAGTCCATGTCCGGCGGTAGATGTGAAGAAAAAACCTCTGGGAAGCTTATAGCCACGTTGAAAGAACCATCATTCAACAATTTACCATTATGTTTACCTTCTAGGTTGACGGTCTAATGCGATGAGTTTAATTGAAAAATGAAGCAAACCACCATGATTCCATCCAGCTTTTCAAACATTCCGAGAAGGATATATAGGTTCAAATTAACGACCATTAATACATCCCAAAGTCTAAATCGATGAAAATGATAATATGACTCTCAAATATGTCCATGTATTTTAATTTTTTTTTTAATGATCGAGAAAATGATTATTAGTAAATTTGTATTTTTCTTACCTGGCAGGAATGGCGGTTTGAGTGATAGGGGGGTTTGAAAATGTTGCAGTTTTTATCGTTTGGGGGCATATCTTTACAGAATAACACTACAAACAGCTATCTGCTATGCAGCCCACTAAAACAGGGGTCAAACCTGTGCAAGCACAACTTACACAACAACCCCACGTATCCCTTGCCTTCCGTATGCCAACACCATGACTACCAACAAGATGGACAGAAATTGATTATTTTCTTAACCACCAACTGAGACACACATAAAAGTATATAATTGTAGTGTACACAAAAGCATGTGTAAATGGTCACCGCATGGCAAGATCTCCAACTCACAAGCACTCAACAGCACGAATCAATTCCAAAAAACCAAATATCTCTAGAATTTCTCTATCCTCAGTTTTTGCTACCAGCACCAAAGGGTGCAACGAAGGATGCCAAGGTTCTCACGAATACCTCCATTATACCCTTGCCCGATCGGCCAAGTTAAAAACCAGCCCATCCAGCAGGTTGAGAAGCTGGCTTGCTCTCTGTCATCTTTGCCTCACCAAAGCGCTGAGAATTATATCCTTCACCGTTGGGTCTGGATATCTGAGGGCTGGCAGTCGAAGCAACAGAAAAATTCTCTGTTCCAAAACCCCAAGTATCAAAACCAGTATTTACTAGAGCAGCCTGCTTGTTCTGGCTAATATTTCTCGTCCTAACAGATTTTGAAGGGCTGTCCGTTGAAAGCGGCTGCTGCAGCTTAGGTTCCTCAGCAAATGCATCCCATGGCTTTGGCTCCAGGCTTGCAGTATTCCCATCCGATTTCTCTCGCTGTACTTCCCAACCTGCTCCTTCAATCTTCGCCCCATGCTAAGAGGAGAACGAATACCATAAGAAAACAAGCATGATGGAGACAAAACCCACCAAATTCAGACAATTACAACAATAGCAAACAAAATTCAAAGAATACATTACCAAATGGGTTGCAGATCGTATTCCAGACAAAGTTTGATTTTTTGAAGCATCTTTATGTGGTGGAGTTCTAGCCGTGAGTGCTTGCTTCAGCTCCTGTATCTCCTGCCTTTGAGATCGACAAATGGCAGACAGCTTTTCAAATTTGGAAGTTATTTCAGCCTTATCCAAGTTAGCTTTCTTCAGCTCCTCCTTCAACTTCTCTACCTCGGCCTCTAATGCTTCCTCTTTTCCTGATTTGCTATTACTAACTCCAGAGCTGAACTTATTCGTATCAAATTCAGCAACAAAAGTGTTAAAAGCCTCATCTTGAAAAGCAGATGTGCTCTCAGTTTTAGATGGTTTTAGCCTCTCCAAGCCCTGGTCTGTATCCCTCTCGGAAAACGTTATCTCGAAGTCCTTGGAAGGGCCATCCCCAGGCTTGAGCGTATTTCTTCGGACTGCATGGGTTTGCATATTTACCTCTTTAGCAGGGGTAGTGTTCCTAGGCAAAGGATGATTCTCTGGGTATTGATCATGTTTTGATGTGCTATAGCTAGTTGGCTCTTCATCAAATTTGGGTCTTGTTGTGTCCTCAGCAGCAACCGAGTCCTTTGCATGCTGAGTGGACCAGAAAGCACCAAGCTGCCCCTGACCTCCCCCAGTCCTAGATAAAGGGTGTGATGTGTTTCTAGTTGGTTCTGCAGATGAAGGTGGCGGTGGTGGACTTCTACGCGGCACTGGATGAGCCTTATTTGCAGGCTTTGAAATACCTATAGGATTGCCATCAAATATCAATATCACTTCAACTGAAAGCAATCTCAAACATTTGTGGCATTCGCCAATTTCAAGCACTAACAAAAATATTTTTTTCTTAACCTCAGCCATGCTAAGAAATTGAATTTAATCAATCATACAGAAAGAGAATAAAGTTGCATGTGAAAGTACACATTTGATGCCCTCACCTTCATGTATGTCAGTAAACTGCATTTCAGGTGGTCTATCTGGCAAAGACTTGTGTAAATTAGCAGGTAACTGCTCGTTGACACGAAACCACACCTGCCACCATCATATAAGGTCCCAGCATAAGTAAGCAGAATGATGGTCTATGCACCTAAGATTGCCATGGACAATATAATCTAAAACTAACCTAAATTCATGGAGATGAATGGCCAATCAAGCAAAGCGCTTGCCTGCGTGATGTCTGGTCTGTCATCTGGGGAAGCTTGAAGCATGTCGCTGATTAGGTCTGTTACAGCGGAGCTATATTTAGGTAGTTCTGGAACGCGATAATTCCCATTCAAGATTTGTAGCTTTGACTCTCCATCAAACGCATTTTTGAAGTAGCATATCCGGAAGAGGAGGCAACCAAGAGCCTGCAAAGTGCCAGAGAAAAAAATTAGTTTCCCAATGCACATTTGAAATGATTATCTAATTGTTTATAGATTATACACTGAATTGAGAGTTTCACATTGACTTACCCATATGTCTACCTTCTCATTTATAAGTTCTCTCCGGAAGAGATCCCACATCTAAGTCAATAAAAGGAGGAAGCTAAAAATCAAATAACTTTACTACCAAATATCAGAACTATAACTTTGTAAGAGAAAAGTTCCTTGTTCAACCTCAGGGGCCCTGTAGGCAGGTGTTGTGTGCTTCCTGATATTATCTTCTTCAATACCCATTTCTTCAGGCTTCTCAAAGCGCTTGTGATTAGTAGAGGTACTTCCAAAATCACACAACTTCCATAATCCATCAGGCCCCAACAGAAGATTCTCGGCTTTCAAGTCCCTGAAAATTAAATTGAAGAAATATAAACTAATAGCATGCATTCTTTGGCAAGTCACAACAAAAAGAACCCAATTAAGTATCTTCCAACAAGTAATGCAATTGATAAATCTTTTCTTCGTGTTTACTTGTATGATATCCCTTTTTTTTCTACATGAAAGTAAAAAAAAAAAAATACTAAACGAGATGTATGGTTGAAGCAATATATGTGTATGTATCCATGTATGCATGCATGCATGTTTTTATTACAAATAATGCAACTTAGAGAACAGGTTGAAGCGCTGTCATGCACCCTCATCGGTAAAAGTATGGTTTACAAGCCAATCCAAGAATCGCCATTATGTAATCATTAACTACAGATGGGGGGCTAAATGCACATCTATATTTCATTGACTATTCCAAGAGAAATGCATGAATGGTAAAAAAAGTTGTATGCTTTAGGCCTGGTTTAGATACTGAGGTGAGTTGAAATGAAAATTAAATAAAAATATTATAAAGTTATAATATTGTTAGAATATTATTTTTGTTTCAGGATTTGAAAAAATTGAATTTTTTTATTGTATTTGAAAGTTTAGGAAAGTTATAATAATTAGATGAGTTTGAGATGGTTTCTAAAAACAAACGAGGCCTTATAAAAAAAGTAAAAAAGAAACAACTATAGAAGAAGAGTATCTAACTTTGATAAATATTAGACTTGAAAGCACCTAGTTAGAATCCTTACCTATGCGCAATAGGCGGTGACTGACAGTGCATTGCAAAAACAGCATTGCACACATCCCTAAAGATTGAGAGGACCTGTTTCTCATCAAAAAACCCAGCTCCTCTGCTCTCTAGCACATTAACTAAGGACTTCTCACAAAATTCCATCACAATGAGTGCTTCCTTTGTTCGTCCCACATCCAAGATGGTGTGTGCAAAGAGTGCAACAACATTTGGATGTCCTTTGAGGGATTTCATCACTGAGATCTCCTTCATCACCAGATCCAGTGATTCCTCGTCATTACATATTATGTGCTTTAAAGCATACTGCTTTGAAACATTCACAGCATCCCGAGCTAAATAGACACATGAGAATCCTCCCTCGGCAATGGAATTCCGGACATGAATCTTAAGATTTCCGACATCAATAGAGCGGCCTTCAAGACCAGTTGCTTCTTTTTGCATAAATGGTTTGAACCTCCACATGATCAAAACAAAAGGACAAAAAAGCACTGCATATGCAACACAACCAATTGCAGAAGTTTTTTTATAAGTAACTGTAACATCAATTATGGAAAAAACACTACTCATAGGAAATGTTACTACCATCATTCATGTTACATAAGATGCAAAGTCTCAAATTAAGTTACTATATTATGGTTGGGATATATAACTCTCACTGCCTCAAAATTTCAACTGCATCGATGCTTACTCGACTTGTAAATTGATAACTCCACAGGCCACCTCTAATCACTAGGTAATTGATTGAAAGGAGGCCAAAATAAAATGATCAACAAAAAAGGCACGAACAATCTAACAATTGTAGAGTTGAACAACAAGCGAGTAAAACTAAAACATTTGCATATCCTCTATGTTTAAGAAGTCATTTGTCAGAACAGTGCCAGATGGGAACTCAGCTACTAAGACATAAACATAAACATACCAGGCAAATTTAATAAGGCGGAGAATTGCGTAGATGCATTGAGAGAAAAAGAGAAAATACTGTCATCATTATTAAGATCAAACACTGACATTCCCAGGCTCCTAAAACTAAAGTTCGGAATAAAAAGTAATGGATATCATTAAAGCCGATAACATTCATTCAATAATACGATCCGCACTACGATAAAAATATTTAGCAGCAAATAACCAAGATCTGGCTCATACTCCAGAAGCTGATCCTTCCCCACACAATATCAAAATTTCTAACTTTATTTCTTCTTCTTTTTTCCCTTTGAGCATTGAACATAAAAATAAAAGTACAAAATCAAACAAATCGAAGATATTTCTTTGCAACATAGCTCAAACAATACGCATCGAACCCCGGCACTAATTGAATAACCAAGCTCAAATAAACTCCAGCGCATGCTAACAATCTTGAGCTAGAATTTTAAGAAATCGAATAAACGTACAAGAAGCAAACGATTGAATCCAAGACTTTCCAAAAGGCTCGATCTATTTTGTAAAGATTTCTAGGAAACCTAAAAAAAATCTAAACAAAAGCAATGAAAAGGAAAGCTTGTAGATGGTTATACCTGGTAACCAGAAGCGGATTTGAGTTAGCGAACGAGAGAGAGAGAAGCGTGTGGTGGAGGCTGATTCAGAATTCGATAGTAGAAGACAGAGAAACTCTGGAAGTTGAGATCTGAGGGTTTACGACTTTACGTGCTGATCCGAAACTCTCTTGAGCCCTTTTCTGATTCCCAGAGACGGAGATAAAGGTGGATGAAGGGCGAATTATATATAGTTGGAAGAGTAGTGAATATTTGATTTTTTTTTTTTTTTTCCGCATAAACAAACCTACGAATTTAGTTTTTAGGTAAAATACTACAAATTTTATTTACAACCACAATATTTAACAGTATAATTGAGGTTTTTTTCCTAATTCCAACAAAATTATCTTGATTTTAATACTATTGGCGTCTAAAATGCTAGAAGAGAATGTAATTAATTTAAAATACTAATATTAATATAGATGATAAATATTGAGTAAAATAAAATGTAGAAAATTAGAAGTGAATCGCAATGGAGCCATTGATGTAGGAGGGGACAGACATCCATCGGCCGAGAATGGGTGATGTATACGCTGCGATTGCATGCATCGAATATAAGCCCCTGGGCTGTGCTTTTCGGTGGTTTTTGGAGTAGCACGTACGTGAACGTGACTTTCCCGCTCTGGGAGCGGTGACTTTCCTCCTGCTGGCGCCACGACATTCTAAACTGCTACTTGCTGTGTATGCACACCACGTGTTACGCTCTTATTGCTCTATTAGATGATCCTATCAAGTTGGTGGATCGAGGCAAATACAAACTGATGTACGAGATTGATACGAAAATGAGAGCGGCGATCCGGTAAGAGCACAGTAAGCATTTGAAGAACGTGTGGGAATGGAAAAGATCATCAAATAATACATTAAAAATGAGATTTATCGCGAATGACAATACGTTAAATGCATATAAAGCATTTAGAGGATGTGTGGTGAACAGAAAATAATATTAAATAATACATTGAATATAATACTTATCATGAACGGTGATTCATTAAGTGTATAGGAAATATTTGGAGGAAGTGTGGTAAACCAAAAAAAAAACATTAAATAACACGTTGAATATAAAATTTATCACTAATAACGATCTATTAAGTGCATATGAAGTCTCTAAAAAACGTGTGGTAAACGAAACGAATACCAAATAACACGTAAAATATGAATCTTATCATGAACAAAAAAAATGTTGTGAGAAAGGTTAGGAAATTGGTGGCTTTTATGCTAAAATGCTAACGACAACTCGCACAACTAATCGGTGCTCTGATATGAGAAAAATCAAATTGAAAATTTGATGTAATTGAAAAAAAATTATGAGAAATAAAGCTAGCGGAAGAAATTTAAAATAAATAGTCCTCAGAATCAAGCTTGGCACTAGCCAAGGTCTCTGATACTATGTAGAAAATAAAATACAATAGAAAAATAGATGGAGAATAGAGAATGAGGGATAGAGACTATGAGGGCTACATCTTTACCATTCTCAATTATTTTTTAATACATAACATTTGTCAATATTTATAGGTTAATGAGGTTAGAAATATAATAAAAATACAATAAAGCAATTATACTAATTGATATTGAATGATTTACATAATAAACTAAATATTATAGAGAATAAGTCATATTACTATATATAAGAGAATATTATAAATATTTATTCTATTATAAGAAGAGCCTATCCAACTTGAACAGTAATAAACAACAATTTTATTGTCCTTCTGTGTGCAATTTGTGTGTTATGTGGTTATTGTTTATCCTTCAACTTTGTTCGTGTCCGTTTATATGAGGTTTTATTTGTCTTTTTACGGTTCTGTGTCAGTGTTGGGGTGTGTTAGTGGGTTATGATTTATTTTATCTTTTTGTGTTTTACGTTTGCCGATTGTGTCAATGTAAAAGTCTGAGTCTTATGTCCGTTTGTCAGTTTATCAGTCCGTGCATCTAGGTAATTGTGTCTGTCAGTCACAATTTATATATAAAAAAATTTTATACACCATACTATCAATTTATTTTTATTCTATTAAATATAGTGTAGCATATTTATCATTATTAAATGATTAAAATATAATGAAAATATCGTATATAATATTACTCTTATATATATATATCTATTATATATATAAATGCGAATAAGCAGGTAGGAGTTATCACATTTCTTTTCGATTTTGCCCTCCACTCTCTATATATTTTTCTGCTCTGTCTTTCGCCTCTTGTATGTTCTGGATTTCAGTTTTGCAGAATTATTTTCCAATTGTTATCCTATTGTGATTCTGGCCACAAACTGAGAGAAGAGAGAGAGAGAGTTGATGGCAAAAAGGGAAAAAAAAATCAGCTTTTGTCAGGAAAGAAAGAGAGAGTTGACGACAACCAAAAAAAAAAAAAAGAGGAAACATCAACTTTTTCAGCTTTCAATCATCCATCTACAAGAAATGAATTCACCAAATTCATGTTTGGATGGTTGAATGAGTTCATAGCGGAGGATATCGGGTTTAGCTTGGGAACCAAAATAGCCTAACTCTTTATAAAAATTTTATAAAAAATATTGTACTCTTGAAAAAATAAACTTTAATCTTGGACAGTATGTTATTTTCTTTCATTTAAAACTATGTGATTATTGAATTTATCTGTTTCATTTCATTATTAGACATTATATAGCTTTTGCTTCATAGTATTTTACATATAATTAGTTACAAATTTAGAATGAAAAAGTACTCCTATTTTACTAATGTTTTTTAAAAAAAGTTATCAAAAATTAACTTATGTAAATCCTTTGACTTTTTTAAAAAACTTTGTTACTATACTTCTTCATTTCCACCTATCTCATTAATTGTCAATTTATTTTCATATTTTTGCAATTGGGCATAACGTGCCATTACTAGAATTTATAAACACGCGAATGTTGGATGAACAACATTTTTGTCTAACATTTTCTTTTCTAATTTTGCCTTTAGTTTTGTTCCATTCTTCACATAACTGACTTACTTTTTGGTCTTCTTCTATGCAATGCATATCCTGCTATTTTATCTATTTACGCATCATCTTCATATATAGTTTTTGGTCTTCTTGAACCTGCAGATGCATGATGGAAAAAAATAACAAAAAAAAAGGGAAAAAATAGAGAAAATGAAAGCGAAGAAAAAATTACAGATAAATGAAAATTTTTAAAAAATAATAATTAAACCACTAAGATCTGAACAAGATAGCTTCAAATATATGAAGATCTGTTCAGATCTATAGAAAAAACAAAATCAGAAATAAAATCGACCTAAAAGAAAAATATACATGGACTCAGATCTATAGGAAGAAAAAGATTTAAGATAAAATATATATATATGAGAAAAAAATGAACATCGACTCAGATCTGAAGATTTGTAGGAAAATAAAAAAAAAAATTCCACCACTCAGATCTAAACACAATGTCTTCAAATATATGAACATCTATTCAGATCTATAGAAAAAAAATTTCAGAGATAGACCAACTTCAAAAAAAATTTATGAGAAAAAAACTTCGGATAAATCAAAGAAAAAAACAGTTTTAAAAAAATACAAACCAACAAAAACATAAAAAAGAATGGATATGAAAGAAATAGCTTCTGTTAGAGAGAGAGAGAGAGTGTGTGTGTGTGTGTGAGGAGAGGCCTTCTTGATGTTGATCCGGTTGAGAGAATAAGTAACAATTTGTAGTCTAATGGTGAGGCTACGACACAGATGAGTGAAAACGAAAAAAAGATTGAACAGGAAGGGAGACTTTGAAAGATTACGTGAGAGAGAGTTTTGTGGAAAAAAATAAATAGAGGAGCAAAAAAATACTTGGATTTTCTCTAGCTTCAAATGACGTCGTGCGGGGACTTAGAATATTGGTATTGAATTAGGTAAATATATTTTCATCTTCAAATTTAATAAATATCATCCATATTTTCTTTACATTGAATTAATTAAATTGTTTTCATCTAAAATATAAGTTACGGTAAATTCATTCTTCTTTTCAAATATGAAAAGAACTATAACAAGTCTAAAAGTATTTTTTGAGATTATTATATTATATATATGAGATTTTTATTCATATGAGATTTTACCATCTATATACATATGAGATTATTATATTATAGATTGTTGGATTGTGAAAATGAAAATAAATATGATTATTGAAGGTTATTAAATATTATGAAAATAAAATAATAATTAATTAAAAATATATAAATAATAAAAAATAATAATATTTTATTATTATAGAGAGCGTGATGACTAATCTAATATAGACTTCAAATTTTGAATGATTAGTTAAAGATGAAAAGGCTACATATTAGTTAAAATTTGAAGAATAGAATGACTAATCTAATGCTAATGCTTTTGAGTGTCAGGGACACGATTTTTCATGTGAGGATTTGAGTTTTTTTTTTCTTTTTGGTCTTTAGATAGAAAAAATACATAGGTGTTAAAAATAATTTTCAACCTAACTATTACCTAAATGTTTTTCTAAATTAATATATCAACTGCCCATAAAATTGTTATAAAAAAACTAAAATCTTAAAAAAATAAATTTTATTTCTTTTCTGCATTTTTTTCCTTTAATTCGTACTTTAATGACTAATCCAAAATTAATAACCACATTTGAGAACTTTTAAAATTTGTAATGTATTATAATTTGTTCAAATTGCTTCTTGTAGTTATAACTTATGAAGATTTATATTATAATTATACGATAAAATTATTTAACACTTAGTAATGTACTTTCTAAGTTTAAATTTAACACATTATATATTTATTTTTGAACTAATAAATATATGATATATGCAATCGATTATAATTATTAATATAGATATAATGTTTGGAATTTTTTTTTGAATTTACAAATTTGTTGCTTCCGTTCTTCAAGCTGACTATTGTCAATTTCCTCTATTTTTACTGTTATTTTACTTGTCATATACTTTCTGGTATGTTCTTTTCTATATCATTTGATAAAATATTATTCAAATTTTTTATAGTTACATAAATACATTTATAGCTAAAATAAATCATTGACATTATACGTTTGTTATATGAATATTTCATTTTCTCACCGTATTAATTTGTCTTAATAGATTTGTTATGTTCTAAAGTGTGCTATTTCATTTGGTTCATTTAATGTAATCTATATGAAATTATTATTTGGAATTAATTGACTTCTTTTTCTGCTTTAGCTATAAATGCTTATAATATTTATTATATATCATCTCTCTTTGTATATATATATTTACTTACATTTTTTATATGTTTTCAAATCTTTTTTAGATTGCATTCTGAAATCAACACAGAATTTATAACCTTCTATAACTTTATGCTGATTGGTAAGACAAGATTATTAAAAACAACAATAGATTTTAACATTATTAATACTAATTATTTTAATTTTTATCTAACTACTTTTATGAATAAACCTTGAAGAACATGAAGAATACTCAATAAGAATAAACTGATATGCTGCCCAATCAGAGGAGAAAAATGAAGACATCCATCGAGAAAAGAGAGATATATGCTAAGTTAAAAAAAACTCCAAATATTAAAACTCAAAAGCAAACGCAGTCTCAGCATACTCTCTATTTTCATTCAAACAACGATAAAATAATTTGTAAAGATAGATTGGATCATCTTCGAATGCTAATTTTCTCAAACTAATGTTCACAATGATCCTTCCACTTTAGTGAATATAACACTTTCTACTTCCAACAATATTGCCGAAACTTCAACACTTCGGCAAATAAATTTATGTTCTGACAACATAATTACATCTATTTCAATATTGAGCGATCATGTTTATTCATAATTATCTATTACTAAAAAAACACTTTATTCATTTTATTTCCTATTTATATCAATATATATTATTTATATCTATTTAAATTTAATATACCAAAGCATTCATATTATACGTTTATTCCTGTCTTTTTAATGTAGAGACCAACATTCTCAATTAAAGGAAAAATTTCATTAATCGATTTGCATCAACAGTTATACTACATGTCCTGTGCAAATTGTAACGAGGCCACTGGATATGATCACAATGAAAATTTTATGTGTTATAATTGTAAAAATACGAGCATCGCACAACCACAATAAGTATTTTATTTCATCATTTGAAATGATTGTTTTTGACATGATAAATATAACATAATGATTGTTAAATTTAGATAATATTAATATTCTCATTAATTTTAGCCATTGAGTCTAGATGGAAGTAGAGGGCGATACTGGATCTCTAATAGTTGTTGTCTTTCGATTGATGGTAGAAGAAATATTGAATTCTACAACTGTTGATCTATTCGAACACACATACGAGGTAAAATGTATATTCATAAATTTATTTAAAAATATTTAATGCATCATGTTTTTATATTTTCTCATTATTACAAGAATACCTACCATATTTAACAAATATTGCAAGTACAATTTCATAAAAAAAAGAATTATATACTCGTGTGCAAAAATGAATCAATATGAATAACTACGCCAGAATAAATTTAACATGCTCTTTACCCATTTTATGGATGAAGCTATATCATGAACATTGAAAATCTCGTCTTCTTAACATTTTTATTATTGTAATTATATATTAAAATATAACATTGACTTGTATATAAAGTTTATCTTTATTTCTTCAATTTTTTTTTACGTTTTATTCAAATTTTCTTTAAATTCCAATTTTCACATTTCTATTTACTATTTCTTAGTAATTTTATCTTCTCCTTATAGTTTCATTTGGGCATACGTACAGCACCACACATTACCCCTAGTTATGAATAAGAGAGGCTATCCGAATAGTGAATTTCCGACCATTTCTTCATTTTCAATTTTATCCCTCTGTTTTATTTATTTTCTCTTTTTATCCCTCGGTACAGCTCTCTTGTTTTTCTCGTTTTTTCATTTTTGTCCATTTCTTTGTTTCCTTCTCTGTCCCTGATCCGCTGAGAGTAGTGATTTGAGACACTGTTTTTGGTTTTTCTTTTTTGTCCCTGTTTGATTGACTCATTTGATTTGAGTTTTTGTCTCCCTTGTTTCTAAACAGTAATTTTTTGCCAAATTTTCATTTTCATTTTTGCCAGTTCAATTTTGTTCGTTTCTTCCGTTTTATTGCATTGGTGTTTCCGTACAGATAAATGCTTTCGGGATAAAAAAAAAAAAAAGTTTCGAATGAGATTTTTTTTTATTGGATGATTAAGAAAATATTTTTTAATAATATTATAAATTTTTTATTTTTTTAAAAAATATTTATAATATTTAAAAAAATTATACTATTCAAAATATTTTTTAAATTTCGAATTCGGAACTAGTAGTACTCTTCAGTATAATCAGAGTTTTTTGTTTTAGTTCTTTTAAGGATAGTGGTAGGTTTACTATTCTATTACAATCTATTTATTATATTTTAAATTTTTTTATTTTTTTATTATTTTTTTTAAATATTTTTTTAACATCTTTAATCACTAAAAAAATTAAAATATATATATATTTATTAATACACACTTTCTTAATTATTAAGTAAAATAAAAAAAATAAAATAAAAAAAATAATAAATAAGTAGTAAGAGGATAGTAATTTTATTATTATTTTCTTTTAAAATGAGTTTGTGGTTAAAGTTATGTTTGAACAGAAATTCTAGAGACAACCGAGATGTGTCCCCGCCGCGGCACCTGCTGACTGCCACGTCAGTCCAATAATATTAAAAAAAAAAGAATAAAAAAAATGTAGAAATGAGAGAAAACCAAAAACGAAATCTGCGGCTGGGTAAGAGCATTGGTAGTGGTTTATGCATCTTCATATGCAAAATCATCATTTTTGAAGAATGATTTTGCATATGAAAAAAAAATTTTACATTGGTTTATGCATCTTTGAACTAAATAATAATAAAATATTATTATTTTTTTATTTTTTATTTGTTTCCTAAAATTATTTTTTTATATATATTTTACAATTAACATCCACTTTGTATTATCAACTTAATACAAATTTTATGTATCAAAATCATCTTAATATAAATTCTACAAAGTTGATTTTAAGGGTAGGAGAGAGAAAAAAATAGTAAACTAATGTTTGAAGAATGAATAGTGCTTCTTCAAATTTGAAGAAGCACTATTCATAAGCTATGCAAAAATTTAGAGATGCATAAGCCAATGTAGATGAATTTAAAGACATATTCTTTAAATTTGAAGATGAAGATGAAGATAGAGAAGCCACTACCAATGCTCTAAAGATGCGAAACCAGACTCTTATTTTTTGTCCAGACTTCTCTCTCTCAAGAATTGCATAACTTGCTGCTAGTCCAACAAAACTCTCTCTCAATTTCTCTCTTCTCTGATTTATTGCCAGTTGAACGATGTCTTTTTTTTTTTTTAAGAAAAACTTTAGTTCAACAAAACTCTCTCTTAATTAATTTCTCTCTCTCATTTTTATTGCTTTCAATCTTGAGAAAAACTTTAGTTCGGAAGAGAAATTGAACTTTTGAGAGTAGTTTGGTTCGATATGGGTTCGGATTCCATAATGTTGGAAGCTCAAGAAGTAAAATTAGAAGACGATGCTGAAATAGCCAAAAATGGAAAAAGAAAGTTCAATAAAACCATGGATAATGCGCACGCCATACCAAAAACTCATCAAAAGGATTATATTATCTTTGACCAAGCCATCTTCTGTCCTAGGACTTGGTCCAAAGACTGGCTTGAAGATTGTGAGATGGAAAAATCGCATCAGGTTATGCTATCTGTTGTGCAAGCTCGGCAAGAACTCGTGGGTGGATCTGCGACTTTCTCAAAGACGAAAGGTAATCGTGACAAAAGGGAGAAGAAGAAGATGAAATTAGAAAGATAAATTGTGGGGCGAAATGGGGGAGACGAGAGGCCCTTCTGTCTGTTACAAAACGATGCCGTTTTTATTTTTGCCACGTGGGATGCGATGTCGCAACGAAGATGCAAGACGGTTGTATATAGAATTTTTGATATTTGAATATTAAAGTGAATTGAATTGAGATGATAAAATTATTATTAAAATATTATTTATTAATATTAATATTATTTTAAGATTTGTTGCGTGTCAGGATGAAGGGATGGTTTGGCCGGCTGATGGGAGGGCTGCTGTCTGTATCAGTCTCTGTAAGTCTCCCCGTGTTTCATCACTTCCATTTTTCTTTTCCTTAAATTTTTGTCAGTCTCTCTCCTATTTTCCCTTTTCAGTTTCTTATGTTTTCCGATTTCTCAAAGAAACGTCTCAGTTCTTCAGTGATAATGAGCTCGACCAGCTCCCAAGCTCAAGATCTTTGCGTTCAAGATCAAGTTTCTGTCCTCAATTTGTCCATCCTATGTTCATCTGTTTCACCTAGAATGTAGAACTGGGAAACTTTTCTTATCTTAATGACCATCGCTCCCTAAATCTTGTGATAGCAGATGTATGTATATACCTTTTATTTTATATTTTCAAGGCCCGAATTCACTTGCATATAAAATGGTACAATGCTAAAGAAGAGATTCTTGGGAAAAAAATGAAGGTTAGCTTTATTCCCAAATATCATCAAGTTTTGTTAGAGGGCTAATGGTTCCTTGCAGAAAGTTTTTATGGTGACAGGATTGGCTGAGATATAGTGTTGCATTATGGCGCACATTCTGTGGGGCTGGTAGTGACCCATTTCGTGCACCTACAAGGTAGTTTCCATGAGAAGATGGAACAAATTCAGTGCACATGGCCAAGAGAAGAAGTAAGATTGATCGCTATGAGTTCATTTTTTGGATAGATACAAGCTGTTGAATAATAAACTTAAATAAAGTTGTCTTTTAGTGTATTCATGAACTAGAGTCTAGGTTCATCTTGGAAGAAGTAATTCATGTATTTGGAGATTCATGTATTTGGAGATTCATGTATTTGGGGTATTCATGTATTTGGGTATTTGTGTACTAGGGAAGTTCATGTATTAGAGTAAATGCTAGGTGAATCTACAAGCCTATAAATACCCATGTATGCATTGGCACAATGTAAGCCACTTGAGAAGTAATTCACTTAGAGAAATTTGAGAAATAGTCTCTCCTCTCTTCCCTCTAGAATAGAATATCAGTTTTTCTCTTCCAACAAACTGGTATCAGAGCTAGTCTTTTCTAGATCCTGAAGATGGCTAACTCGACGTTTCCGTTTCAATTTCCGCATTTGACAAAGGAGAATTATGAGAATTGGTGCATTCGAATGAGGGCTTTGCTTGGATCTCAAGATGCATGGGAGATCGTAGAGAAAGGCTATGAGGAGCCTAGAGATGAAACTTCGTTGAGTTCTAATCAAAAGGAGGCTTTGCAAAAGTTGCGGAAGAAGGACCAACAAGCTCTCACACTCATCCATCAATGTTTGGATGAAGCAATGTTCGAGAAAGTGGCCAATGCCACAACTTCCAAGCATGCATGGGAGATCTTACAAAACTCCTATCAAGGAGTTAATAAAGTGAAGAAAGTGCGGCTTCAAATGCTACGAGGTGAGTTCGAAGTCCTTCGTATGCAAGAATCTGAGACGATTGCAGATTATTTTTCAAAATTGTTGGCCATTGTGAATCAAATGAGGAGATATGGAGAAAAACTAGAGGATGTCCGGGTAGTTGAGAAGATTCTTCGCTCGTTGCATTCAAAGTTCGATTATATTGTGGTGGCTATCGAAGAGTCAAAAGACTTGGAGATGATGACGGTTGATCAACTCATGGGGTCTCTCCAAGCCCATGAAGAGAGACTCAAGAAGAAGAAGGAAGAACCTATTGAGTAGGTTCTCGCCACAAAGCTCTCTGTAAAAGAGAAGGAAGGAGAGCATGATAGAAGTCAACGAGGAAGAGGACGCGGACATGGACAAGGAAGAGGAAGAAGAGGACGAGGACGAGGAAGAGGCGGACAAAGCAATCAAAACGCCAACCATGAAGAGAGAGGTCAATCCTCAAGAGGTCGTGGAAGAGGAAATTACTCAAGGCAGAATGAGAGACAATATGATAAGTCAAAAATCAAATGCTACAATTGTCAAAAGTATGGCCACTATGCTTCGGAATGCTGGAGTTCTCCTAGCAATGATGAAGAGAAGGCGAATCACGTTGAAAATGATGAAGCGGAGCCCACTTTGCTACTAGCCTACAAAGGAGAAGAAACTAGCAAATCGAATTTGTGGTATCTTGATAATGCTGCAAGCAATCATATGTGCGGAGACAAAAGCAAGTTCGTGGAGCTTGACGAATCGGTGAGTGGGAATGTCACTTTTGGAGATTTGTCAAAAGTTCCCATCAAAGGGAAATGTACGATTCTAATTCGGTTAAAAAATGGGAGTCATCAATTTATGTCAAATGTTTATTATGTTCCAAGTATGAAAAGCAACATTTTGAGTTTGGGGCAACTCTTGGAAAAGGACTATGAGATTGAAATGAAAAATCGTAGTCTTTTTCTAAGAGATGACAAGAAGAATTTGATTGCTAAAGTGTCCATGACAAGCAATAGGATGTTTTTGCTTGATATTCAAACTGATGTGGCTAAGTGCCTCAAAGCTTGTGTGAAAGATACATCTTGGCTTTGGCATTTGAGGCTTGGGCATGTGAATTTTGGTGGATTGAAGTTATTGGCTCAAAAGGAGATGGTGAAAGGCTTGTCGCCTATTGATCATTCTGATCAACTTTGCGAAGGGTGTCTTGTTGGCAAACAATTCCGGAAGAGCTTTCCAAAAGAATCATTTACAAGAGCAAGTGAGCCGCTCCAACTTGTTCATACTGATGTTTGTGGACCGATCAAGCCTTCTTCATTTGGTAAAAATCGATACTTCCTCCTCTTTATTGATGACTTCAGTAGAAAAACATGGGTATATTTTTTGAAAGAAAAATCTGAAGTGTTTGGTGTTTTCAAAAAATTCAAAACACTTGTTGAGAAACAAAGTGGCTATGAGATTAAGGCTTTGAGATCAGATAGAGGGGGTGAATTTACATCTAATGAATTTAATGAGTTTTGTGAAGCACATGGGATTCGTCGGGCTTTGACGGTTCCGAGATCACCTCAACAAAATGGGGTGGTTGAAAGAAAGAACAGAACGATTCTCAATATGGCTCGAAGCATGTTGAAGACGAAAATGATGCCTAAAGAGTTTTGGGCGGAAGCGGTTGATTGTGCTGTTTACTTATCAAACCGTTGCCCTACAAGAAGTGTAGAGAACTCAACTCCCCAGGAAGCATGGAGTGGAAGGAAGCCAAGTGTTTTCCATTTGAGAGTTTTTGGAAGTATTGGCTATGTGCATGTGCCCGATCAAGAAAGATCCAAGCTTGATGATAAAAGCAAGAAGCACATCTTCATCGGCTATGATCAAAGATCCAAAGGCTACAAGCTTTATAATCCAATCACTAAGAAGATGGTCATAAGTAGAGATGTGAAATTTGATGAAGAAGGTTCATGGGATTGGAGTGATCAAGAAAATGAAAGATATGATTTCTTTCCTTTCCCTGAAGATGAAGATCAAGGAAATGATGTACGAGAACTAATGACACCTCCTCAATCACCAATAATTCCTAGTACTCCTTCATCATCTTCTTATGAAGGAAGTTCTAGTGAAAGACAATCCCGAATGAGAAGTCTCCAAGATCTTTATGAGGTAACGGAGAATTTAAGTGATGATCTAACTCTTTTTTGTCACTTTGCCGATTGTGAACCAATAAGTTTTGAAGAAGCGGTACAAGAGAAAAAGTGGAGAATTGCTATGGATGAGGAAATCAAATCAATCAAGAAGAATGATACATGGGAATTGACGACTTTACCAGAAGGACAAAAGCCCATTGGTGTGAAGTGGGTTTTCAAAGTAAAGAAGAATGCAAATGGAGAAGTAGAAAGATTCAAGGCAAGATTGGTGGCCAAGGGATATAGCCAACGTCCCGATATTGATTATGGAGAAGTCTTTGCCCCCGTTGCACGATTAGAGACGATCCGGATGATTATTTCTCTTGCAGCTCAAAAGAAGTGGATGATTTATCAAATGGATGTCAAATCGGCTTTCCTGAATGGAATCCTTGAGGAAGAAGTTTATGTAGAGCAACCTTTGGGTTATGTGGTCAGAGGGCAAGAAGACAAAGTGTTGAAGTTAAAGAAAGCCTTGTACGGCTTAAAACAAGCGCCAAGGGCATGGAATAGTCGAATTGACAAGTATTTTCAGGGAAATGGATTCACCAAGTGCCCGCATGAATATGCACTCTATGCTAAGGTGCGTGAAAGTGGAGACATTTTGCTTGTTTGCATATATGTTGATGATTTAATTTTTACTGGAAGCAATTCAAGCATGTTTGGAGAATTTATGAAAGCTATGATGAGAGAATTTGAAATGACCGATATTGGTCTTATGTCTTATTATCTTGGCATTGAGATCAAACAAATGGAAGATGGAATTTTTATCTCTCAAGAAGGTTTTGCAAAGGAAATTCTCAAAATATTCAAGATGGAAGATTGTCAATCCGTGAGCACCCCAGTTGAATGTGGAGCGAAATTGTCCAAGCATGAAGACGAAGAGAAGGTAGACCCCACAACATTTAAGAGTCTTGTTGGAAGTTTGAGATACTTGACTTGCACAAGACCTGATATACTTTATGGAGTTGGACTTGTTAGCCGATATATGGAGTCACAAAGCACAATGCATTTCAAAGCGGCTAAGAGGATTCTACGTTATCTAAAAGGTACTATTGATTACGGACTTCTTTATTCATTTTCTAATGAATTTAAGCTTGTGGGGTATAGTGATAGTGATTGGGCCGGAGACTTGGATGACCGGAAGAGCACTACCGGTTTTGTGTTTTATTTGGGAAATACGGCATTTACTTGGAGTTCTAAGAAGCAACCAATTGTAACACTCTCCACATGTGAAGCTGAATATGTTGCTGCGACATCTTGTGTTTGTCATGCAATTTGGTTGAGAAGGTTATTGAAGGAACTACTCATGCCACAAGAGGAAGCCACAGAGATTTTTGTTGATAACAAGTCGGCACTTGCATTGGCGAAAAATTCAGTTTTTCATGATAGAAGCAAGCATATTGATACAAGATTTCATTTTCTTCGAGAATGCATTGTCAAGAATGAAGTACAAGTCAAATTCGTGAAGACCCATGATCAAATTGCAGATATTTTTACGAAGCCTCTCAAGTATGATACTTTTAACAAGTTGCGGATGTTACTCGGAGTTACCAATAATTAAGTTTAAAGGTGGGTGTTGAATAATAAACTTAAATAAAGTTGTCTTTTAGTGTATTCATAAACTAGAGTCTAGGTTCATCTTGGAAGAAGTAATTCATGTATTTGGAGATTCATGTATTTGGAGATTCATGTATTTGGGGTATTCATGTACTTGGGTATTTGTGTACTAGGGAAGTTCATGTATTAGAGTAAATGCTAGGTGAATCTACAAGCCTATAAATACCCATGTATTCATTGGCACAATGTAAGCCACTTGAGAAGTAATTCACTTAGAGAAATTTGAGAAATAGTCTCTCCTCTCTTCCCTCTAGAATAGAATATCAGTTTTTCTCTTCCAACACAAGCTTCCATAGCCCAAACTTGTTGACGGCAAGCAGAAGCTTTGGGTAAGAAGTGGTCTACAACAAAAGCCATAGCAGCTGCATTTGTTAGGAGATCACGAGGCTATCGAAATGCTCATCTGGGAGGAAGGAGAAACTATCGAAATGTTGCTGAGAGTTAAGGATTCGATGAGAATGAGGAAACAAATGGTAATGATGGAGGCGAAGATTTGTCTTCTGATGATGAGCTCATAGAAGTCAGACCAAAACGAAGCAAAAGATGAGGAGGAGCTCGATTTTCTCAGCCTTCTCCAGCAACTGCAGAAGTTGGTGGAGGTGGCGATGAAAATGACTATGAAGTGAATACAAAATCTATGGGTACAAAATCTATTAGTGGCTCAGAAAGGCTTTGCAATGGTAAAAGTGACATGCAGAATCACAAATGATATGACAGTATGAGTGGTGGAAATGGTAAAAATGCACAGAACAGTCACCTTTCAAAATTGGCTGATTAACCATACCACAAAGTCATTTTGTTCATTGCCCTTTTATATTGGTTGAGGTCATGACACAATTTTTTTTTTTTTTTAGTCAATGAGGGTTTCTCTATGCATCTTTTTTTAGAATATTTCTTTCTTTTCCTGATTTGAGAATATTTCATTCTTTTTTAGGCCATATGATTGTTGCTCCTCGCGGTTTGATAACTGAAGCCGAGTCTTTACTTTCAGCTGCTCTCATACACGAAGTGGTAGTTTTTTTCTTGATGATCAACAAGTGTTTTATTTGCAGGTTATGCGTGTCCTTGGTTTTGATCACCATGCCTTTGCTCATTTTCGAGTTGAGAGGAAGAGACAATAAAGTCATGTAATTAGCACTACTTCGTATTAGACTCCTAAAGGTAAGAATTATTCACCAGTGTTCTTACAAAAACATTTGTTACAAAATTGTGGTTGAAGCGTATACCACAGATGAAAACTGGCAGGTTATTACTTGTTAGATAGTTTATTGATTAGTTTCTTCTATCAAAAACTAATTTAACAACTTGTCCTAACAGGTTGTAAATCTTAAAGAAGTGCGGGACTTTGCCAGTAACAAAAAGTATATATATGACTTCAAAGTAATATGCTCATTATTAATAACATGAATATTGACACGTATATCACTATATATGTGCATTGGGTGGCTTTTTATTTTTCTTTATTTCCTTTTTCAGGGTCAGCTTCTTTTGGGGTTGGGGGGAGGGATTTCTTACTCCATTTGTTTGAATTTGAATTGATCCACTATATTCACAATTTATTCTTCTAATTATTATAATTTAGATGTGGGGCAAAAGATGCTTCTTGTGCACATATTTCATTATTTTCACAATGCTAAAATCCTTGCCAAAAACTTGAATGTGAGTCTTTGTCTATTGATCTCCTACCTCACCTTAATAGGGGTGAAAAAAAGACCGGTGAACCGGACCAGACCGGTGGGTTTGGTCTAGTATTGGGTTTGGTCCGTTTCGATCTGCTATTGGTTCCATTTTTTTCAAAACCGATCGAAATCGGTCTAGTTTTGATTTTTCTTTTTTTAATACTGGACTGGATCGGTTTATATATATATTTTAGTTTTTTATGTTGTATAAAATATTATTTATATGATTATTTATATTATATATAATTTTTTTATATAAAATAATTTTGTACTATATGATAAATTATTAATTAATATAATATTAAATTTTAAAATCTTATATAAATAACTATATAATATTACTATAGTCTATTGTATTAATTGTTATACTAATACTATATCACTATATATTATAATATACTACAATATATTATCACTATATTATTATATACTATAATATATATTATATTATATATACTATATAATATACCGAAAAAATTAGACCAAACCGGTAAAATTGAAAATACCGATTTAGGAGTATAACCGGTGCGATATTGAATTTTCAAATCTCAAAATCAGTATATATCGATTAGATTTTAAAATATGTCTAAAACGAGACCGAACCGGACTCGTTACACCCTTAAATCATGATATGTTCATTGATGCCAATTTAACGTGCTTTCCGAGGGGGAAAACCAGAGAGATGATGATGGTGCAAATCGAGTTTTTCTTGGGTGGAGAGCGCTTTATATAAGGAATATCAAGACAAGCTTATATAACATAAATTTGACTTTTTAAGTTTATCCATTTATTTTGTTGAGAAAACTATTGCTAGAGTTCAGAATATCTAAATTCTTTTAGGATTGGTTTGTATTCAGAGATACGATGAGATAATTTTAGATGAAAGATGAAAGTTGAAAAAAATATTATTATTTTTTAATATTATTTTTTTTTTGAGATTTGAAAAAATTTAATTATTTATTATATTTTATTTAAAAAATTGAAAAAATTCAAATAATAAGATAGATGAAAATTGTTTATCACAGGAATGGTAGCTGCCCTTGCAGGAATGGTAGCTAGCTGATAAGGTGGGAAAGAGTCTAAGAGGGATAAAAGAGGCATGCGTGGAACTGTCCCGATTCGAAAATACGGGAGACAGGACTGTAAATATCATTTCAGCCGGTATTGAAACTGAAGTAGTAGGACTGGCTGTAGGAGAAGAGAGTGGCTGCAGCCTACACAAAAAAAGAGTGAACGTATAGGCATGAAAATAATTCATGGGAGTCTCCTATTATGGTACCTTCTACTTCCTCTGACCTCCTTTTTGGGATGCACTTTGGGTCTTAACCGTACAGATTTTCCAGCTGGTTTCATTTTTGGAGCCGCCTCCAGTGCTTACCAGGTATATATGCTACTCCACTGGCATTTATTATATGCATCTCGTATTCATATAATGTTTTGTTTAGGGTTTTCGTTGTTTCCTTTCAAGTACGAAGGAGCCGCATATCAAGATGGAAAAGGGTCCAGCATATGGGATACTTTCACCAGCGTACATCCAGGTCTCTCTCTCTGCATCACTTTCTTTTCCAAATTCAAAGACATTTTCTGAAGGTAGAAACACAGAGCCCAACACACAGAAAATCCTCCCAAACAAGAACACAGCCATCGTTCTTAAAGGACAATAAACGAATATATAAAAATATTCTATCATCTTATTTTCCTAGACAGTAGACGTTACATTTAAAAATCACATGTTTTTTAATTTTTAAGTAGTATGTCTATAATTTTTCATTTGCCTAACATAAGAGGCATGAGAACCTTCAACAGTTTTAAAGGGACTCCCCCACGCCCCCCAATCCAACTGTCTAAGTACATCATTTATATTTTAGCATTGTCCCAGGTAATGATCATCCCGATCTTGTTATCTTCAATTGTGTTGATAGATGCGTTGCATTTTAAGGGCCTCGATCACTTGAACAAAAAACTGTTTTAAATGTAACGCATCAGTTCGTATGATTAGAAATGAGAAATTCAAGAAAGCCACATTTTTCTTTGGATAATATACAACCAAAAACTTCAAAGTTCTATTGAAATATATAGAAAACTGTTGCCACATAACTTGCCACGGTATTAGTTGAGGTGAAAGGTGTATGGTTGAACTGGACAATGGACATTACACAAAAGGCTCTGATGCCATGGGAGCTTACAAAATTTATCAAAATAGAGGCAGAGTGCACGCACGGTGTTTGAGAAAATGTTTCAACCTCACACATAGCATTGGTGGTCGTGGTGTATCTATACATCTAATACTTATATACTACCATTTAACCGTCCAACTGATGGTTTTTGAGAAATTTTTATGTTGTCATGACAGAAAAAATTGCGGACCATAGCACGGGGGATATAGCCGATGAGTTTTATTATCTTTTCCAGGTACGATCGAAGTTACAGAATCCCTACCCTTCTACAAATCCATTATTCTGCAGGTAAAATCTGTCTACTGAAAAGATTGGGAAATGTTCCAGGAGGACATCGCTCTGATGAAAGAAATTGGTTTAGACTCCTTTAGGTTCTCCATCTCATGGTCCAGAATACTACCAAGTAAGTAGCAAGATCATTGCTTAACACAACCTTTGCCATCTTACGTGATAAGAAGAAAAAGATAGACCGCCTAAACCTTTTTTTTTCCCTACTGGAAACCTATAAGTAGAACATTTATCTACAAAGTTTTCTCAAAATACTCCAATCTACATCTGATCTAACCAGAACTTAATTTTGTTTGTAGAGGGAAAAATTAGTGAGGGAGTGAACCAGCAAGGCATCACATTCTACAATAACCTCATAAATGAGCTCTTATATCAAGGTGAAATCTCATTCTCCCTCTCATGCCACCCATCAAGCTAATCATAATTTTATGCAGAGCCTCTCCCTAATATTTGACTACAATATAAGCAGGTTTACAACCTTTTGTAACTCTATTTCATTGGGATCTTCCTCAAGCTCTCGAAGACGAGTATCTAGGATTCTTGAGCCCAAACATTGTGTAAGTTTGACATATACATGTTAAAATCGGTTCAACAAAGCTGGAGAAGAAAAGGTATACATCTGACCAAGATAACTAATTGACGATTCATCAATTTCTAATAATTAGGAATGATTATCAAGACTATGTGGACCTCTGCTTCAAAGAATTCGGTGATAGAGTGAAGTTTTGGGTCACATTTAATGAGCCAAATGATTTTGCTAGTGGAGGGTATGCAACAGGTACTGAGGCACCTGGTCGATGTTCTAACTATATCGGAAACTGTAGCTTTGGGAACTCGGCAACGGAACCCTATACAGTGGGCCATCACATGCTTCTTTCTCATGCAATTGCTGTAAAATTGTACAGGGAAAAGTATCAGGTTTGTGATGTGTAGAATAATTTGAAGTAACCATTATGAAGATTATTTATAGTGAACTTGAGACTCACGTCTTCAATCAATTATATTTATTAGTGTCCATAATTGACATCTTTGCTTATATTTGAGGTTTTAAACGGAAAAAAACTTGTGTTTTCGATTTCGTTCCCTCACATATAGATTCTTCTGTTTGTATATACGTATTATGAGTGAATAATCTTTAAGAAGGAAGCAGATAACCTGTTATATGCTTCAACATATATTCCTCGTGCATATAAAAAAAAATTGAAATCCTAATATGGGTTGCAACCATTGTCTTTCACGATAAAAATGTCTTAAACATCATATGCAATAGAAAAAAATAGTTGTGTTTGATTTTTGTAGGCTTCACAAAAGGGGAACATTGGGATTGTACTAGCTTGTTACTGGATGGTGCCCAAATTCCAAACAGTTGCTAGCACTGATGCTGCCTTTAGAGCCATTGATTTTATGCTTGGATGGTAAGTTGAACGATTTTATGTTGGATAGTTAATTTTACAAGTTGAATTGGGATTAAATTTTGTATGCACCTAACACATCTTCCTTTGAGCTACTATAAGCTAGAGTTGGTATTACATGTTGAAACAGGTTAATCTTAGTTCCCAACAACTTGAGCTGTATAATTGGTACATTTTACGAACACTGGGTGCAAATCATTTGATTGCACACAGGCTCTTTACCATACATAACGAAATTAAAAGATTCAGACGCCAGGTATCCACATAAATGTTCTAGCTTAAATTTCTTGCTTGTTTACGCAATATAACAAGGCACTTGTGTGTTTGTCTTTGGAAAGTTTACTTTTCAGTTTTGGTGAGTTGTCTTATAAACCCAAATAGCTTTAGAAATAACTATTGGTCAATGGGAAGCCCACCCAGACAATCTTGTTTTCTGCAATTTTTCACTACTTTCTATATTATTATTATGTAACTTTATCTTCAACCATTCAAGCTCAAGGGAAAAAGATGCTTAAATGTGCACTTCATCTTCATCTTTATCGCTAATTATTATCTTGTAGGTACCTTCATCCCATTACCTTTGGCAACTACCCTGAGACCATGCGATTATTGGTGGGGAATCGACTGCCCACATTTTCTGTATCGCAATCTGAAATGCTAAAGGGGTCTTTTGATTTCCTAGGAGTAACTTACTACACAGCAAGATATGCAGATGATTCTACATCTTCTAGCAGTGTCAACCTAAGTTACACAACGGATAGCCACGTAAATCTGACCAGTAAGCTCAGGATGCACAACATATATCTGCTTAGTATTATTTGTTTTCCCTTAACACTCACATATACTATTTTTTTGCCACAGCGGAAAAAGATGGCCTTCCTATTGGTCAACCTGTAATCTCTCTCTTCGTCTCTCTCTCACACACTCAAACACAGATTTGCAACATGGCCAGTTGCACGCCATGTTCAGCTACAAATTAAGAGTATAATTTTCCTCTTACACTAAGTAAACCATGTTATAAATGGTTGTGCAGACCGCTTCTGGCTGGCAATACGTTTATCCCAGAGGGCTTCTAGAACTACTTTCATACATAAATAGAAAATTCAACCAACCACTTATTTACATTGCAGAAAACGGTAAAGAAACAATCTCTAATCCTTGAATGCTTTCAGCAGTATTGTACTTGAAATCTTAACCAAACTTCTTCATTGGTTCTTTTCAGGAGTTAATGACAATGCCTCATTGCCCATTCAAGATGCACTCGATGATAGTTTGAGGATAAATTTCCACCATAGCCATCTATCAACTCTTTTAAAGGCTATTAAGTGAGTGCAGATTTCATTACTCAAACTCTCTTTTAGCCTACTTCGGGTAAACGTATTACACGTGTTCAATGGGATTCTTATCACTTCTATAATCAGAACTGCAATAACAGTTCTAACCTCCTAGATTTGGTAATATCCTTTTGTAGATGCATAACGTTTCTTTGCAAATACATATTTTTACACTAATGCTAAAGATATTAACGGGAAAAGTGCTGGCAGGGCAGGGGTTGACGTGAGAGGATACTTTGTGTGGTCATTTCTCGATAATTTCGAATGGGAATCTGGTTATACTCTGCGGTATGGCATGACTTACGTAGATTACAAAAATGGATTGAGAAGATACGTCAAAAACTCGGCTTTATGGTACAAAAATCTCCTTCGAAAGGAAAACATAACGAGAAGGCTACCTTTATTGTACACTGTGTGGTAATCAAATTAATAGCGAGTGATTTGTTGTATGGGGATGTAACTTTTGTGATCTGTTCACAGTTTAATCATATATGTCATTGAGAATTTCAGCATGTATTTATTAATGATGAAAATCAGTTGTATAAAGTGTTGTGAAATGGGGATTTTGTAGTTTGCTGTGACATTGAAGATGAAGATGGTAAGAGAGGAGAACCGCCCAATCCATATGAAATCACCAATTATTTCTATTATATTTTTAACCATCATTCTTCTTCGATGAACTTAACAAATTGATTAGATTTGTACTTGTTTGACAAACTACATTAAGGGGAGGGTTGGATATAAAAATGTCTCTTAATTCCTTTCATCTCATTTTATTATTATAATTTTTTTAAATTTTAAAATACAATAAATAATTTAATTTTTTCAAATTTAAAAATAAAAATTATATTCTAATAATATTTTATTCAACTTTCATCTCATCTTAATTTACTATCTAAATCTCTCATAATCCTACTTTATATATGCGGCATATATATATATATATATATATTTTTATCTCACTTTTCTTTCAAATCCTTTTCTTTTCTATCTGTCTATTTGGTGAGATTTCGTTCTAGATAATGTTTATTCCTTTTACATTTAATTTGTGCTTTGGCTGGCCGGGTCTGCTAGTGCTAGCTAGGTCGGAGTAGTATATATTTGCCGAGTTTCCTCCATGCTACAAGAAATATCACTTTTTGCGACACTTAAATTTCTCGCAAAACGTAGAAAATGCATCGCAAAAAGATTTTTCCGACCATTTGTTTTTTGCCGCTACATGGTTGGTAATAATGAGTCTCAAATATTCTTTTGCAGCAATTTCAATTTTGGTCGGTAATAATCATGGTATTTGCGGCAATACAAATGGTCTAAAATTTCATCGCAAAAAGTTATCAATCATGGTTAATTATGGCCGCTATAATTGTTTCGGCTATTTCGCCTAAAAAAAAGTGATTTATAATATGATTTTTGGTCGCAAATAATAAAAAATTTTCTACTATGAAGGTCGCACATATTTATTTTTGTCACAAATACTTATTTGCGTCAATTAATATTGACATAAATAAATATTTGTATTACGATTCCTAAAACAATTACACAAAGTTCTTACTTTATATTCGAAGCAATTACATTATTTATAATCCATAAAAACAGTTATACACATTAAATTACAATTCATAAAACAATTATATTATATTCTAAATTTGCAACTTTAGACTTCTCAAGGCATATCAAAGTACAAAATCTGTAAGTATGTATTATTAAGTACAATATACTAGCATAAATCTTTATATCGGGTTCTTGCAAAAATATTCAATGTCATCCTCAAATTATTATAAAACAAAAATTCTAAAAATATAAGAGGAAATGAAGGGGTGAAGGCAAGAAGCATGTACATGAAATGTTTATCTAAACTCAGGAAGCATAAAACACTTGATAGCATAAATATGTATACATGACAAAAAACTAAAATTAACAAAAAATCTCATTTACATATAATCCATGCACAAGTGATTTTATTTTCTCAATTTTCTCCTCAAAGCTATACTTCTACAAACATGATAATTCAAGTTTCCCCTCTACAAAAATGCATACACAAAGAATAGTTCCTTGACTACGTAGGCAACAAATTGACGAAAGAGAGTAGAGAGAAGCCAAAACCTCAATGGTAGTTAATGCCATTATTTGTTCACACAAAGGTTCAAATCAAGTATTCCGCCATGCTCAAACGAAATCAGATGCAATGCAATAAGAAAGTAACTTCAATGTTGATAAGAGTTTATTAAATGATATCCATAAACTTCCTTCATGATATATATGACATTTCTAATTTAATCTATAAAAGATATAAGGGATAAAAAGAGAAAAAAATAGTACGTTTTAGTGATATAAAACAAGTCTGGAGAATCAATCATCTTTTTTACTTGTGTTAGAAGATCAATTGTGTTAAGGTTTGGCCTAGTTTATGAATAATGATGGTTTAGAATATATCGGTTCCCATGCTTTGGTGCTAACTCATAAGCATTTATCACAACCTCTAATGAAACCATTAAACATATATATAAAAAAAAAAAAAAAAAAACACAAACATAAGGTTAAATATTCAACATTGTTAGAACTTCATCTCTAGAGACAGTTTTCATCTCTTGAGATGTTACCTTTCATGAACATGTTTTCCCTTTCATCATCAATCCCACTCTTCACCAACTTCACAATTGTCACCTACTGCTTGTTTCTCCCCCATTCCTTTTTCTCCTTTTTCACCTCTTTCACCTTCTATTATCACTATTATGCCCATAGCCCCAGAAAATCCCCTTACATCACCTATCCCTTCTCTCCAATAGTACCTCCTTCTACTTCCCCTCTTTCATCCATTTTAGACCTTGCATCCCAACCTATTCTTAGGACATCCACTCAAACAAGGAGAGCCCCCCAATACCTCAAAAATTTTCAATGGGGTTAATTACATTTTGCCCTCTTGAATTTTCACTTAATTCACAATGTGCTTTAAAAACTAAAAATTGCATCAAAGTGGATCTTCGAACTTTCAAAACTTCTCAATCCCCCATTCTGTTTACCAGCAGCGTTAAATCTAATGGAAATTCACTGCATGTGATGCTCATGTACATAACATTCACTGTAAAAATATAATTTTTATCTAATTTATAATCATTGACCATATAAAATATAAATTAATAATTAATAATAAATCATTAATAATTAAATAATTTTTTTATTAATTTATATATGGTTAATGAATATCAAATAATTTTATTATGTACATAGATTATTCATACTTGCTTGCAACTTAGGTATAAAATAATTTTATATATGGTTAATGATTAATGATTAATAATTTATTATTAATAGACAACATATATTATTTTATATTTTATGTGATCAATGATAATAAATTAGATGAAAATTATATTTTTACAGTGAATTTTCGTTAGATTTAAAGCTGCTAGTAGACGGAATGGAGGGATTGGAAAGTTTTGAAAAATTGAGAATCTACTTTGATGCAATTATTAGTTTTGGAAGCATATTGTTTATTGAGTGAAAGTTTGAGTGTGATACCCCGTCTTTTAGTGTATTTTTTTATTGAATGATTTTTTTTATTAATTTAAATATTGGTTCTCTTGTTTTAAATTTATCAGATTTCTCGTTGGATTTATTTTATAATTTTTAAGTTGTAAAATTTACTTTCATGTGCTTTCTTGGTATTAATTATTGTTTTATATTTAAATTGCTCTTTACTTTAAATTAGCTTAATGTTAGACTTTAAAATTATTGTATTGTAAAATTTTTATTATTATTTTATTTTAACTAGTCACTACGTTTAAATTATTTTATTTAATTTGTTGTTTTGGAATTATTTTCGTTGGATCATTTTTGTAACCCAAGATGTGAGGATTGAACCTCATTTTTTTCACTCACTTTTCTTTTTCCTTTTTTTTTTTCTCTCTCTTCCAGCGCGACATTCTCCTTCTCTTCCTCCCCGTCCGTGCGTCGTCCACCACCCAGTGCTGTCGTGCGCCGCGTGGTCGTCACTGTTCCTCCCAACCTCTTCTCTACTAGCCGGCGACCACCCCCTCCTTTTCCTGCCCCTCTCGCGCCACTGTCAACCCCCACGCACAACTTCAAGTCGCGGCACTCCTTGTGTTCACGTGCCGCCGTAGCGCCGCCATTGGCCACCACATCTTCACCACATCACCGGCTAACCCCAACTACCTAACCCACTCATTCTCAACCCCGATCCGCCACCAATGAAGTCCATCCACCCCCATTTCCGTTTTGAACTTTTTGCACTCCAATCGCCGCCAACGGCCAACCACCACCACCATTAGCTTCACTGACGTCCCTAAGTCATTCCCTAGTAATCTCGAGTCTTAATTTATCCCTGTTCAAAAGTAAGTTTTTGAGGCCCACGGCCTAGTGCATTTTGCACTGTTCCATTGTTGTGTCGCCACTTCTAGCACCTCCGTGATCCTTAAAAAATTATATTATAGCGTTGTAAGTATTTTCCCAAAGAACTTTTGAGATTTAAATATATTTTTGCGCTAACTCATATTTACTGTGAATTTGTTGGTTGTACCGGACTGAGTCCGAGGAGTAAGGGGGTCAATTGGATTGGATGATGGAGTTGTTTGTGTGATTGGTCTATGCTATGAGATTTGTTGGCTGTTTTGAGTTTAAATATTTGTGTTTTGAGTTTGACGTTGGTTATGGTGGATATTGATGATTTTAGAAAGTGATGATGTATTTTGAGATTATGAGGGTTATAAGTTTTGAGGAATTAAAATATGTTATTTTAGAAACTTAGGTTTAAATATCGAAATACATGATTGATTGAAAATTTATGAAAATTACGTGATTATTTTTATAGGTGACGATTTATAGTTGATTAGACATTTTTGAGGAAAATTCTGAAAAGCTAAGTCATCCAGGTAAGCGGGGTTCCTATACTAGACTTTGCATAAAAATAAATAAAATCATGAGCTAAGGTTGAGTTTTGGAAAAATATGCATGTTTTGTTATGAAAAGAAATTTGAAATGATCTTAGTTATTTGTTCTGCATAACTCATGAAATTCTGTTTAAGAACAAAGTACTTTCTGTCATGACTGGTGTAGACATGAGAAAAATTTTGGTATTTTGTTTATGAACTATGCAAAAGAGAGCGAATATGAAAAATTATGTATAAATTATATTTTTGTGATCTGATTCTGTTTTGAAAATGTTTTGTACTCTGATGTGATATGATGTGATTTCTGAAACCTCTGGCATGACATTCTATTTCTGTTATGTTCTGACCTTACCATGGGTGTAAAACTATGGCCTCTGTTTGGATTGGTACCAACTTATCTGTTTCTGGTGCACCCACTTTGAAAACAAAGTAGTTTTCTGCATGGTCTTTCCTATGTGCACACTCAGGACTCTGAGAATGATAAAGGGAATATTCATATTCTGTTTCTGCTCGGTTGTCTGCCGGGGTTTGCACAACCTTACCACGGGGGTTAAATATGAAATTCTGTTTTGATATGATGTTTCAGTTATGCTGTGCTAATGAATTTTGAATAAGAATATTTTTGAACTTTCGTTCTGATATTTTTGATAACATGTCCTGACTTTGCATTCTGAAAATAAAATATTTTGTTCTGCATTCTGAACTCTGTAAATGCTCATGTTTGTATACTAGTATATGTTTTCTGCTTACTTAGTTGTTGATAACTCACACCCTTTATCTTCACAATATTTTCAGATGATTTTGAATTTTCAGTTGAGAATCAAGATTATGAAGCATTGGGTGAGATGACTTAAGAATAGTTGAATTAAGAATAGAAAGTTCTCGATGAGTATTGGTGATTTTTGTTAATTATATTATCGAAATGTGAGTTTAAGTGACGTGTAGAGAAGTTGATATTTTTGGAGTTATTGTATTGAGGATTTGATATATGAGTTTGTGTGATTATTTTAAATTTGAAGTGTTTATGTTTGAATAAGAGCTTTTGGAAGTACATTAGCAGTGTTGAAGTTAATTATCAGGTAACATACGTTAACTCTCCGGACTCTCGGGGACGGAGCGTTACATCGAGGGGGCAGAATATAATTAACCTATTTTCATTGCCAGCAAGCTACTTCCATCTCACCCTCTCAATCAGTGGACATGGCATCTTCTACATCAGGTATATCTTTTCCTTTATCTTCTTCCATTTCTTATGTTAATCTATCACCTGCATTTTCTTTATTTTCTGCTATTATCTCATCACACCATGACCCACACAATTACAAACAAGCTGCCAAAGACCCAGATTGGTGTAATGCAATGGTAATTGAACTTGAGGCTTTAGAATTGAACCACACATGGATCCTTACTGATTTACCCCCGGGCAAAACTCATATTGATTGCAAATATGTCTATAAAACCAAGTATCATTCCAATGATATTGTTGAGAGAAAGAAAGCAAGATTGGTTGCTAAAGGCTTCACCCAACAGGAATGGGTGGACTACCATGAGACTTTCCCACCAGTAGTGAAGATAGTTACTGTCAGAACTATTTTAGCCTTAGCTGCAATTAAAGGGTGGCATCTACAACAATTCAATGTTAACAATGCTTTTTTCAATGGGGAGCTCAAAGAAGAAATCTACATGAAAAAGCCACCTGGCTACTATAAGGGTAAACCTAGCTAGGTATGCAAGCCAATGTTTTGAATACCGTACCGGATGGCGTACCGGTCAAGACACTGGAACGAAATATTTCGGTACCGGTACCGTTTCGTGTACCATTTCGGGATAGTCGATATATGAATAAATTATATATATAAATATATATAACAATTATATTCTAAAATAATAGTTTATATATGAATAAATTATATATAAATACATACATACATACATATAAATTATAAATAGTCTAATCTAAATTGGGGGTAAAAAAATAAACTTGTAGTTTGAAAAAAAAAAAAAAACACAGGCCGAAATATCGGCCGGTACCGGCCGAAATATAGGCCGGTACAGGCCGGTATAGGCCGAAATTTAGGCCGAATGGCCGGTACCGGCCGGTATTTTGGTCGGTACGGTATATATCTAGTACCTGTACCGGCCGGACGGCCGAAACGAAAAATTTCGACCGTACCGACCGGTACGGTACGAAATTAAAAACATTGATGCAAGCTGCTCAGAAGTCTCTATAGACTCAAACAAGCCTCGTGCCAATGATATAACAAGTTTTTTGCCTCTTTGGTTCAATTTGGTTTCACACATTCCAAGACTGATTATAGTCTTTTTACTTGCATTACTAGCAATTCCCTAGATTCAATCTCTGTCCTTAAAACCTTTTTGAATAACCATTTCAGAATTAAAGACCTTGGACCCTTAAGATATTTTCTTGGCGTTGAGGTTGCTCGATTCTCCACCGGTATTCACCTCTATCAGAGAAAATACACTTTAGATATCCTTGCTGATTTGGGTCAATTGACTTCTAAGCCTTTAAAGATTCCAATTGATCAAAACCACAGAATGAGCAAATCCATTGGAACCCCTCTAGCTGATCCTACTTCATATAGACAACTCTTTGGCCGCCTACTTTACCTCACCATAACCAGACCAAATATCAGCTACCCTACTCAAGTTCTCAGTCAATTCATGGATCATCCTTCCACCTCTCATCTTGTTGCAGCTCACAACGCATTTAGATACCTTAAAAATGCACTTGGTCAAGGGCTACTACTATCCTTTGCCTCTTCAATTCATCGACAGGGATACTGTGACTCAGATTGGGCCTCTTGCCCTGATACCTGAAAGTTAGTCATTGGATACTGCATCTCTTAGGCCATTCTCTCATCTCTTGGCGATCCAAGAAACAAACATTTGTGTCAAGATCATTTGTTGAGGCAGAATACCATGTAATGGCCTCTATCTCCACTGAATTCAATTAGCTCAGGCAATTGTTCACTGATCTTTCCATCCCTCATCCACAAGCTGCTTAACTGTTTTGTGAAAACCAAGCTACCTTACACATAGCCGCTAACCCAATTTTTCATAAAAGAACAAAACACATTGAAGTGAATTGTCATATAATAAGAGATAAAAATCCTAGAAGGCAGAATCAAAACTGCTTATGTCTCCACACATTCACAGCTTGCTGATATCTTCATCAAATCCCTTCCATCCTATCTCCTTTATTCACATCTCTCCAAGATGGGAATATTCAACATCTATTCTCCATCTTGCGCGCCCCGAGTGGTGGGGGGGGGGTATTAGAGCAACATAAACAACATGGCATCAGTACTCTCAAGCTTCAAGATCATGAAGATTCAGCTGCTCGTGGCAACATAAATGGTTTTGATATGCAGGCACAGTAATCACCAAATGGACATGCTGCTTGTGATAATTTTGTAGTGAATTTACTAGAAGGTCCTTCTCTTAGTTGAGTTGTAATGTACTTTTATGTAATTTTAGAGTTGGTTTTGTAGCTATACATAATTGGTGAAATATTCGATTATTCTCTAGTTGGTTAGGATTGTTTCTCCTCTTTTAGTATATAAACAGCTGAACCTTGTAATGTAGAATTACAAATGAAATGAAGTACCATTTTTCCATCCATTCTCTCTCTGCTCTTTCTTCCTCTTCTTCCCTTTTCTTGTTATTCTTATAGGAACTCTGCGACAGAACCCCAGCTAGCTAGCTATATGCATGGTCTCCGGCATAACATACTTCTTTCTCATGCATTAATGGTTGTAAAATTAATGCACAGAGAAAAATTTCAGGTTGGCCTAGTGATCATTAGAATTGGTAGTGATCAGGTCTGTCTTTAATCATGAACTTGTTTTACGATCCTCTCTTTCTCGCCTGTAATGAACTACTTAGCAAGAAAGAGAGAGATCGAGAGTGGTTTTGATAGCAAGAGATGATCTAGAGAGCGATTTTGATAAAAAGAGCTCCACCCAATCATAACGTTCAGACCCAATGACCCGAAATGGAAAATCTTAAAGAGTTGGTTAATGAACTTTCCACGTACGGTCTCATATATAATATCAACCTCAAGTACATGCAGTAATATTTTCGTTTGCTAATTATTTTCCATCGTTATCAAGTTTTTATGATATTATTTTCACGAGCTGTGCTGTTATTTTCAGACTTATATCTCCAGAGAATCAAAATCTTAGTAAATGGCTTGATAAAGCCATAAAGCTAGAAGAAGGGGAGGGTGGTCAGGCACAACAACAAATAACATACGCCAAAACCAATGCTAGCTAGCTAGGTAGCTGCATCGATCTTGCAAAATGCAAATATGAGTTATCACAAAAAGTAAAAGTGGTCAGACCCAACAAAGACGGGATGTTGATTGATGGGGATCAAGGGCTGCTAAAGAGGGTGACATAACATAAATGCACATGGGAAAGGGGACAATACTCACATGAAAGAAACATGGCACTCCCTTGTGCATTTGCTTCCTCATTTCAGAGCAGTCTCTCTTAATTTAATTGCTTTATCCTCGATCTGGCCTGTCCTCTACGTCGATGATCTCCTTATCTTATCCACTTTCTCAGAATTATTTATCAGATATAATATACAAGTGAAGAAAAATACAATTATTTCACTGCATGCGAGCAATCACTTTGGGACCCTGATCTCTTCTAGACTAGATCTGTTTAATTTCTAATAGAACAATATATATATATATATATATATATATAGAACCTGATCATCTTAATAATGAATGGCCAAATAAAATGTTGTCCTTTGATTGATTGAATGATACCAACAAGAATAATAATAATAATATCTAGGGATACAAAAAGCATCGATCGCATGGTCATTGCACAATAAGTGGTGTCCTATATATGTATCAAAAAGTGCCAAACCAGTGGTCCTACTGCTTGTTTTTCCTAGCTGCGGCCATCTCATGAACACAATCAGTCTGGCCATGTCAATCCCGGCCATCATTGATGAGTATTATCAAATCCCAGACACCAAGCTCATGAATTTTTATTTGTGCAGGCAATTGTACGTGGATTCTAATTAATTTGATCTCTTCCACCAAACAGCTAGGCCAGGAAACAAATTGGCTTCGATCGGATGCATGTACTGTTAACTCATCAATGTATGCAACTCATGCACATGATCATGATCATGATATATATATAATTCTCAGTACTACTGATTTAAGAGGACGTCGATCGATCGATATTCTAAGATATATATATATATATATATATATATATATCCACCTTGTCCTCCTACTGGCACACCTGTATATATAGCGATCTAATAATTTATTCCCCCGTCCTTTTATTTGAATAAAACATGAATTAAGCCTACTGTCAAGTGTTAATTAAATTACTTGTTAAACCCCTTATCACTCGTGTACTTCTGATTCATCAACATGAGTTGATCTTCGACTTCCGCATGCATATATGTACATATATTAATTCCAAAAACTGATCTTAATTTATATATATATATATAATATTATGCACGAATCAATTAAATAACTAGCTAGGAGTATTAGTACTTATACAACAAGAAAATTATTTTTATGTGATCAGTTATTTTTTATAAAAAGTAATTATTTTTTATTAAGTTTATTTTCATCACAAATAATTATTTTCATTGTAAATAATTTGTCATAAATATATATAGATTTTTTTGTAGAATTAATTTGTTCGGAAATAAATGCCTCTTTTACAGATCTGGGGAAGTAAAATGTAAATGAAATGAACATGATGAAATTTGACAATTTTATATATATCTACTTCTTTTTACCCTTTATTATTATTTATTTTTATTTTTATTTTTTGTCGCGACATGTTTAATTTACAACGATCGTTGGTAGGAAAACGTCGATATCAAGTTTAGGTGCTTAAAAGGACAACAATTATATATATTTTATATATTTATAGTGGGAGGCCAACTAAATTAACGGCCGTGTCAACTACATACTACTGAAGCTGCCAGCCACAAGCTTAAATTTTTTTTTTTTCGCAAGTTACTAGAAATATATTAGAAACATAGTAATATAGTTCAGTACATCAAAGTTAGTATCACTAAGTTTGTAATTACAAAGGTGGATCTGTCATTATGGAATTGTAATAAGAATGCTAGAATTTTGGTCAGAGGGATGTTTTCAAAAGTTTACGTTGACGTTGTCCAGTATGCTAGATTGTGCGTGCGCGCGTCGATTTTTAGATCGATGAATTTTCTTAACTGTCAATTCTTTAAATAAATTAAGATGATGTCTGATGTCATTTATGATGTAACTCAAAATCCATTTTAATTTAGATATAAGAGGTGTTAGAAATGACTTGAATTGTAACATCTGAGTCTCCTTCCACAACAATTTTTTCCAGCTATATATGCAAATTAATTTTTGACATGCAATATCATGATGTAACTACCTAGCTAATTAATTAAATTCATGATCTCATGATGCCGTATGATAAGTTATAACCAAACCCACTTTGGCAGGACCTGTTGATTAATGTTGGATATATATCAAACCCATATTGCAAGTACTACATGATGATGATTTTCTTTTCTATCTTTTTCATTGTCATGAGTAAATAATGCAATACTAGTAATTGAAGCAAACTTATTATTTCTTTGGAACCAAGCAATGGCATGATCAAGGATATTACACGTACATGATATTAATTGGCAAAGATTGCCAGCCATTACTCATTAGCTAGCTAGGAGCGATCGAGCAGTACAACAACTCTCACCTAATTAAGAAATTATATATGGATAATTAATATTTAAAAATTAATTAGGTTGTTAAGCTACCGACATTATAACCACCCAATTATACTTGACTAATTAAATTAAAATTGATATTAAGGTATGACAATTGATCTATTAAAGCTTGAATCCCTCCTTCCAAAATAATTCTTTGGATGCAAGTGGTTGATCATATACATAAGAAAGTTGAATATTTGATCAGCTAGGCCAGGCAGGCCAGCATGATTTTTTTTTTTGGTTTTGAATCTCTTACTTGCATGGAGATTCATGTTCATTACGAATGTGACATGCGAGCACGCAAGCTGCATGTCTAAGTATAATCGCCTATATATATATATATAGGTGTGACTATTATATATTATGTTGTATTATAATGACTAAATTTTGGGTGATAATTTTAAATAATGCCATGATTATCGTTTTTGAACTGCCTTAATTGGTTGGTATATATATATATATTGTACGTTCATCATATCATGTCGCATTTTATATATATTGTTCAAACGTATAGTAATATAAATTAAGACACAAATTTAATTGCTTTATGTCAAATAACATTACGCATATATATATATATATATTATTACATATAAATTAAAGAGTATTATTTGTGTACGTGTCTATCTATATACATGTCAGATGGCCGTTGTAACGAAGGTCTAAACTTGTATTATTATATTGAAAAAAGGGAGAGAAGTATAAAGAAAGTTAAATAAAATTGCTTGTAAAATAAGTCAGCAGTTTCAACAAGAGGGTCTGTCAAAATATTGGCCTATAATACTTTAGATCAGGCGATCTCATCCGTTTATTTATATAATAAAAAATAATAATTAGTTTTTACCAAATCTAATTGATCCAATTCGGATCTATATATATTCAAAACTATTTTCTAAGTGGCCCTAACGTATAAATCGAAATGATCGATCGGACTAATGATAAAAGAATTTGACAATCTAAATGAGTATGCTTTGACAACTAGCTAGTGCCACAGTTGTTACTTTTTTTTTTTTACTTGGATGTTAATTGCAATTCCATTATATACAATCATTTTTATGTATTTTTTACGCACTTTACTGATGTGACGAAATTCAATATTTATTTTATATTAAAAAAAATAATACAATCAATCACATTAATAAAATGTATAAATAATATACAAAAATAACTGCACATAAAATTTATGTATTACATAATTGACATCTCTTAATCGGATGACATATGAAGTGCATGACTGATCGCAGGTGCAATATATTATTATATGAAGTAAACACCTTACGGTTTTTAATTTATTTGAACATTATATCAAAATACAATATTTTTAAGAGTCTACCAAAAGGGATCAATTAATTATAGGCAAAATGCACCCGAAGGTGGAAGGTAGGAGGATCCTTCCCGAAAGTTGTTGACAGACTCAACCGCTGTGTATGTAGGCAGTCGTTAGTAGTTCTGGTGTTGGGTGCTGGAAAATGGCGTCCAAATAATTAAGATTTAACTATTCTTTTAATCTTTAAATTAAAGAATATATATTTATAAACTTATTAGTTAATTAGTACATCCAGCACATGAAAAATATATTACTACTTAGTCTAAAAACCTAATAATATTTTAAAATTTTAATAATTATAACGAGTTGTACGTACTATAAGTAACATATATAATTTATTAATTAAAAAAATCATACAAGCCTCTGTATTTCACTAAAATATAATAAATTTGGACAATCAAACAGGACTGGAGGGCCAATAAGCAATCGGATGGCTGAGACACAGGTTGTTTGGCACACATGACCAGCTGGAACCTTAAATTAAAAGGACTTTTGAGATGAATATTGTAGTTAGTCAGTAGTGTACGTACTCCAGTCCTAACCCCATGCCAAGATGATCAATACCGTGGTCACAACGTTACCTACTTGTGTCGTCTCTGATCCTCAGCCTCGTGGTATTTATTTTACTCCCTCCCAACATAATTACTTAATAATCCTAAACTCTTTTTATACCTAAATCATAAAGGCTGATTGCTGGAAAGCGAAGGAAGATTTGATCACGGATGGTGCTATATTTTATCGAATGGCTCACAAGAAAACAAGAAGCCATAAAATGATTGCAAAATCTTAGTGTGGATTCCAATTCTTCATTCCCCAACAGAACATGCATGATGAGTTTCTTATTGGCTACAATTTTGTGCATCCGGCCCGATCACAGATAAAAGAAAAAAAAAAAAAGAAAAAAAAGCAAAAGGAACTGGAGGCCCATGTGGCATGGGGTTGATAGGTCACTATCTGCCAACGTGGTACAGGTGCCAGCGTGGAACTAAGTGGGTGACAGTTGGCATTCAAGGGTTTGATTTTGAGAATTATTGAAGCGCTGGGGGGACAATATTGGGAGTAGGCCATTTGGGACACCAGCCTGTTGGATTAGGGCAGTGATGGAGTGGCTGGCGGCAGGGTCACATGTATGTTACTCAGTACTGCTCATTCATTGTTTATTGCGTGGCAGCCTGGCTCCTGGACAACAACACACAACACGACACTCCTCATTCTCGAGGTGTAAGACACACAGAATCTACCTCTCTACTGTTTTGACATTTTTCTGTTCTGCATTTTGAATAATGAATATGCTGTTGCTATCCTCCTCCTCCTCCTCCTCGTAACAAAAATGAGAAATGTTCCAAAGGTTATTTCCTTACCGAGCGAGATAGAAACAAGAAGAAAATGTTGCTTGCATTGCAATCCAAGTGGCAGTTAGTTATTGGATAAGTGGTGGTCGTGGCATCATTAAATAAATACATGGAGATCTGTGGTTGTATTAACAAAATATGGGGGTAAATACACCTTATGGACAGCCCCACGGCCACCAACACCTTACCAATACCACCTTGCAATCACCGTATTGGCATACAACTTTTTATTATTATCTATCTCTCTCTATATATATATATATATATATTTGATGCCAACAGAGGAAAAATTGTATATCTCTCTCCAATTCCGCGTTGAGAAAATCAAACTCAGTCACATCAATTCTGGCCTCCTTTAAGTAAAGTCAACATAAGCACTCGTAATACACAATATTGAATTATATGATTCATATAATGTGTTTATTTATTTTTAAAAAACTGAACAATCCGATTCAAACAGAGATGATCTCGATGCCTATTGAAGAATAATCTTTTTTAAAGTAGTTTTCGCCTTGAATTTTCCATTCGAATTTGTACGGTAATTTATATGAAAATACAAATAGTTAAAAAAAATGTTTGAAAATTTATATGAAAAAAAGAATTTTATACATCAATTACTATTTATTCTCACATTTTATTTTTATAGTTTTTTATTTTCATAAAATGTGGAGATATTTTTTATTTTTTTATTTATTTTCATCAAATGTGGAGATATTTTTTATAAAATAATAAATAATATATAGTAAATGAAAAAAAAAATTCCATATGAAAAAAGGCCATGGCTCTTACTCTAGCTGTCATTTTTTCCCAAAGACAATCATAAACATTTAAAACATAGCCGTGCTTCAATTTCCACATAAATAGGTATAACCAGCAGCTTAGCCCACAAAGCTGTCCCAAAACACACGCATGTAATAGTACTTTCCAACAAAACGCGTAACACATTCATCAGACTCGGCCTTCCCGCCGCCTGCTCTCTCTAAAACTCTCTCTCCCTACGCACGTCTCCTCTCCGTCTCCGTCGCCGTGCCTCTCTTTACAAAGCCCACAAAGAAAGCAAAGCCAGCAAACACATACAGAGCCTTTCTCAGCAAGAGTAACAAAAAGAAGAAGAGCCTCTGCGGCTCTCATTCTGTCATGGCCAAATCGAAGTGCTGCAACAGCAAGAGGATGTCGTACATCGCAGTCCCATCTCAGATAATCAACTCTCTGTCATCATCTTCTCTGCAGTCCCTCCTTCTCTCACCCAAAAAATCTTCGAGGACCTACTGCTGGTTCCTCAGCTTCAAAAGTCCAAGACTTTGGTTTCTCATTCTCTTTCTATTTGGCCTACTTGGCATGTTGAAGTTGGGCTACAATCTTGACCCTATGATCCCATTTGCTCCATATCCATGTAGTACAACTACTCAAACACAGGACCTCATCTCTAATGGGTATCCAAAATCAGAGGTTGGTTTCGCATCGATGAGTGGAATTGGCGGTCAAAATGCTGAGAAAGATGAAGTTTTGGATGGAACTAATCAACCACGGCCGTTGTTTTCAAATGGGTTTTCAAAATCAGAGGTGGGTAATGTAACAGACGGCGAGAATGATGAGGAGGAAGTTGAAGACAGTGAGTTTTGGAAGCAGCCAGATGGGTTGGGCTACAAGCCTTGTCTGGTGTTCAGCCGGGAGTACAGGAGAGCAAGTGATGGGATTGTAAAAGATAGGACAAAGTATCTGATGGTTGTGGTTTCTGGTGGGATGAACCAGCAGAGAAATCAGATAGTTGATGCGGTGGTCATTGCTAGGATTCTTGGGGCTGCCTTGGTTGTTCCCATCTTACAAGTCAATGTTATTTGGGGAGATGAGAGGTATTTATCCTTCTACCTTTACATTTTGGTTGAAAATATATTGCCTTTTGCCAGTAATTTTAATTTTTAGATTAATGAATACGTGCCATTTTTGTAACCGGGCAACGCCTTTCGTTGTGTTTTTACTTATTAAAAAAAGATGATTGCGTGCCATTTTTTCTCAATCGAGCAAACAAAACTATTTTTTAGGATTTTATCATGTCAATGCAATTGAATTTAGCTAGTCCCGAATTTCCTTTTATCATGGTTCAATTTGAAGAATTTCTTGCCTTACTTGTATTTATATATTTTGGTAGGGATTCTTTAGTTTCCTTGTGGACTGCAGTGCCGGGAGGAGTGAATAATTTATTTATTTATTTTCTGTGTTGTTATTTGATGGGTGTAGTGAATTCTCTGATATATTTGATATCGAGCACTTCAAGAGAGTTCTTGCCAATGACGTCCGGATAGTTTCGGCACTACCATCTACACATCTAATGACAAGGCCAGTGGAGGGCAGTCCACCACTACACGTCTCCCCCAAATGGATCCGGGCTCGTTATCTCAAACGCGTATGAACAATTTCTGTATTTTTTTTTGTAGAGTAATTATACTTGTTCCTCCTGTTTGCTTATTATATAGAAATGCCGGTTTGTTATACCAAGTAGTGGCAGCTGTATGTTTGTTATCCCACGTTAAAAAGCTTGAATTATTTTTCAGCCTTTCGGTTTGACCATATGTACAGTAATCCCAGGCGATGCTCTATTATCTCCAGGTCTATTCCCGCCATGTCCTTAAAAGTATTGCCTTATGGTAATAAGGGAGACTCTTATTATGAAGGTGCCAACATCTAGTTGATTATAGTTGCTACAATCCTCTAAAGCTTGAGTTATAATGGCATCATTTTAAGAGCAGTTTATTAATTAGCTAAAATTATGTACTTCTCATTAAATGTTCTCTCTTTGTTGGATCATCTTTCTTGAATGGAATCTTTTGCTTGTCAATTTAGCTGATTATCTCAATGCTCTTATCAGTTCTAGTTTTTAATTTATTTTTTTCTAGATGTTCAAAACAAACTGTTTTCTTTTTCTCCATTCATGTTTGCCTTATTGATATGGAATTTGGTGTCGGCTCTGTATTATGAAGAACAGTCTTGCTGTGAATGCTGGGTGGGAAAAAAACTGATGGAATCTCTGTTGGTTTCTGCAGCTTAACAGAGAAGGGGTTTTGCTTTTACGTGGCTTGGACTCAAGGCTCTCTAAGGATCTTCCCTCTGATCTGCAGAAGCTTCGATGCAAGGTATTGCAGGGTTTCGTTTTTATTAAGAGTCCTTCATTTAGACACTAGTACTTACATTTGTTTTATTCCCATCTTGTGGTCGAGATGACTCACAGATTATTGAAGGAATAAGGCCCCGCCCCATTTGGAAACACAACATATCTCAAGTATTCTTAGATATTTCATTCCCAAACATCACTTAAACACAACACTTTTCAATTACAAATCTTCAATTTTTTCATCTAATCATTACAACTTTCCCAACTTACCTAATCATCTAATCGTTACCTAATCTTCAATTCTACTGAGCACCGGTCTTCCCCTTCAAAAGTTTTAATTATATTCCCAAACTTCAGATTGTTCCATTGCTGAATATTGCTTGTCCGAATTTCAGAATCTATCCTTGCGTTTTCAATTCAGCCAAGGTTATCTGGACAGCCAATTCTAATCTCTTTTTGGTTCAACGTCAGGTTGCTTTTCATGCATTGAGATTTACCCCACCAATCTTGCAACTTGGTAACAAGCTTGCTGAGAGGATGCGGACCAATGGGCCCTATCTTGCTCTTCATCTACGAATGGAGAAGGATGTATGGATTAGGACCGGTTGCCTTCCTGGTCTAAGCCACGAGTATGATGAGATAGTGAACAATGAAAGAAAACAACGGCCAGATCTCCTAACTGCAAGATCAAACATGACTTACCACGATCGAAAGCTTGCAGGTCTCTGCCCCTTGAACGGCTTGGAGGTAGCCAGGTAAGCATAGAAAACTAATAGATTTAATTTGTGCACCTATGCTTTTAAACCTAAGTTCCTTGGCACGCTTATGCTTAAATTATTTAATATACTGAATTTTTTTGTTTTGTTTTGTGTTGTCATTTTATGGATAGGCTGCTTAAAGCTCTCGGAGCTCCAAAAACTGCAAGGATATACTGGGCTGGAGGGCAGCCGTTAGGTGGCAAAGAAGCCTTACTACCATTAACCCAAGAGTTTCCTCAGTTTTACAACAAGGAAGATCTTGCTTTGCCTGGCGAACTAGAACCACTTAAAAACAGAGCATCTTTAATGGCTGCCATTGATTATATAGTCTCTGAGAATAGTGATGTTTTCATGCCATCCCATGGGGGAAATATGGGCCATGCCATCCAGGTATTTCCATCACTATCTTTTTTTAGATTTACTGTGTCACCAGTTCCCATTCTGTGTAACATATGATTTGCTAAAGCACAGAAATCCGTGCTAAACTCATATAACCTATCAATTGCTGTCAGGCAAAAGGATTAGATCTTACAAGACATTTGAACTGGGAAGTCTTTAATTAAAATGCTCTTATGCTTTTAATATTCTCATGAAAGACTACAAGGTCGGGAATTGAAATTAGTAGAATCTGGAATCAAAATGAACAAAAATGCCTGTTCTCCTCTTTTTCAGCTTACCTGTGATTGCCTTTACCTTGACCATATGCTGCACGTGTCTTTATCTACATCACCGTTATTTTCCTTTTTCATTTGTCAATCTTTTAAGCTGTCAAGAGGATCATTAGTGATCGCAAATTTGTGACCTTTAATTTTCAAAATGTCTTCTGTACTCTTTTTGGTTGTAATGCATTTTATACTGTTATTTCCGAAAACTGAAATGAATTGTTTGTGCAGGGACACCGGGCCTATGCAGGACACAAAAAATATATAACCCCAAACAAAAGAAAAATGCTACCCTACTTTTTGAAATCTACCCTATCAGAATCGGAGTTCAGCAGCATCATAAAGGAGTTACACAGTGACTCCTTAGGCCAGCCGGAACTCAGAACTAACAAAGCCGAAAGGGATGTTACGAAGTATCCTGTGCCCGAGTGTATGTGCAATGATTCGCACACTCATTCTTACTTGTGATTTCATGCAGAAAGCTTCCAATGTGATGCTTCATCATGTTTAATGGCTCCAATTCAAAACCAAATGTGACCATGAACTGACTCCTCCATTGAATAATGGAAAGATTATGGTAAATCCCTTGAATTTGAGCCCCTGAAAACCAAGAAGTGATGCTTTCGGGGCAATGATGGTTCCTTGGAGTGCCATTCAGGCACCAACACTTGAGCTGACAGGTTATGCAAGTGTACCCGGCATGATGCTTGCGTTATGACTGCATGGCAGGATAAGTCCAAGAACCATTTTTTTTTAATTCTTTATAGGGACTGTATTTAGGATATAGTACATATCATTCTTTGTGTCACATGAATGTATTACAGAGCCATACGTGTATATATGTAGAAGTAACCAAATGAGCTTTTCCATTAATCTTTTACTACATCTTACTTTGCAAGCTCCTTTCTACATCACCGTTCATTTTTTCATGGTTCTCTAAGATTCTTGAGACATTTTTAGTTTCAGGATGATAGCTCCCATCGTTGTTTATAGTATTGTTTGCAATGCGTGATGCTCGGCAAGTTTTTCATCCTATTTCGTGCGCAATGCAAAACAGTTTGGTTTCTTGAATGAAGACGAGTCGGAAACAAAATAAAGGATATCCAATAAAAATGGAATAGAGAGAAAAAGTACTGACGGAAGATGCCTAATGACATTATTATTAAATCAGTGCTGCTTCTTCAAGGTGTGGCGGAGAATGGCAAGCATTCTCGGTACAGAGTCATATTTCATCAATAATTTAAGAGTTATATTTGCAATTTTCTGATACTTTCCGACATGCCAAGAGAAAATGCACCTACCCGTTAGAGGTGAGGGAGCACCAATCCAGTCAAGCCATTACATAAATTCTGATGTGTAGCCAGTCCACTTTACCCGCTCACCATCCCCAATGATGATACATTAGTGAGGTCCGATTAGATATAGATACGACTTCATCTCATTTGCTTTCATTTTATCTTATAATTTTTTTAAATTTTTATATAAAATATAATAAATAATTCAATTTTTTCAAATTTTAAAATAATAATAAGATTAAAAAAATAATATTCTATTTAATTTTCAATTAAAATCATCTCATCTCACCATCATTCGAGACTAAAAGATAACTTTTCAAACTTTTTTGTAAGCAAGCAATAGAACGGCTGCAATCCCAAAGCGCAATAAGCTTGCACTCCAAATTGGATGCGCAATCACACTCGTTAGAAGGAAATATTAAAACTAAAGAAATTTAAAATCTTAATTTTACCGACTCATCTCAAGGAATCAAACCAAAACTTGATGTTTATCTGCATTACAGAGTCAGGCTCACGTGTCATAATTTATAAATAATTATTACACTTCATTCAATTGAATCCAATCACGCTACCCAGGCAAAAATAAGCTTGCTCTTCGTTGCACCTTGCAATCAAAGACATGAAATTCCCTGGAACCTATTGTTGAAAATTCAAACTCCCTCCATGCTTCCCACCCAGTTTTTAACCGACCCTATCAAAGTATTCAATCGAAATTCTGGCATGTCAGCCTGCTCATCAACAAAATCTTCCACAATCTCTGTATTAACCATTGCAACACGATCCAAAAAAAGATGTACCGCATGCAAAAGTAGCAGTCAACTGAGTCTCTTTAACTCCAGTCTCCATGTCCACCGTCACACAGATTAAATAATCATAAACAGAAATTTCAAATTCCCAAAAACATCCATAGACAGCATGATTGATTGCCCTGTGCCTCAAACATGTCTATTTAGCCTCTACTAAAGAGGATGTTTCTTTCAAAGAAATTGACCATAGAGGTGAGAGCGCAACAACTTTTCCAATGATGATCAGAGTCGGTGATATTAACTGTGCTGATGTAATTTGCTGGGCAAGATCCTTTAGTTCAGCAAAGACCTGTATAAATGCAGATTCAACTATAATGGGCGAAGTGATATGGTCTTAATGATTAGATCTTAAAAGAGAAGGAAAATTGCAAGGGGGAGCTGTGGCTAGAGAAAAAAATGACAACTTTGATAGCTTGGCAATCAAATTGCAAAAGTAATAGTTTAATGGTGTAAAGTGTAATTTTCATTTAAATTGATGTATATTACACATGTAGAAAATCAATACTGTAACATCACGAACCTAGCAAGCGATGTATCATAAATCACGAGGAAGGGGGGCAACAGATTCTGAAAGCATAAAAAAGGTCTCTACATATGTTAACTAGTGTTGTTTTATACACTAAATATCTTGTGTACTCTATTATAATTTTCTTAGCAACTTAAGCAACTATTTCCTTCTACGAGATCAATTTCTGGGCAAAAACACTATAAAACTCATACACACAAGTTAAAAAGAGTAATAATAAAATTTTGTTCAACTAAGAGCCGAGGTCAGTTATTTATTTTTATGTTTAGCGATCCCATTTCTGAAACTGAAACCTCATCAATAAATCTATGGCTTTGAAGTCATTAAATCACCTTATCTATAACATATAGCTGTTGGAACAATATTCACCTTAGCTTCTTACACCCTAACTTTTTTTGTTTTTGATAGGTAATCAAGAAGTTTTATTCATAGAAGTAGGTAAAGCCCAAGTACACAGGGAGCTTCTTACACCCTAACATGGATGACAAATTTGAATACAAAAAATAGAAACGGGGTGCAAGAAGTAGAGTGCTACCAGCATTACACTATTACAGTATTTATTAGATATGTCTACTTTGAGGTTTCACAGTTTAATGATTGAGGAATGAAGCTAGCCAATCCAATGAATGCGTCGTGGCCAAATGATACCTGCAACCTCAATAAAAATGTGGTGATCAGGGAGGTCATGGGTCAAGGCAGCAGGGGTGAGAGTTGCCGACTAATTATCCACAAAAAGGGAGGGAAAGGGGGGGGGGGGGTGATGCTTCTAAATATCGCGTTAACCAGTTACAATGTTTCCTTTATCCTTCCCCTACCTCTCTTCAAACTGAAAAGTAAAATAAGTCTTTATAGTTAGCTACTAATTTAAGAACAGTTTATCATATCAAACAATGACTCAAAACAAGATAGCTTCTATGATTGTTATGACTTTAAGGCATTTAGGCAATGAATTTGAAAAAATAAGAAAAAAGCAAGAGAAGAAAGAAAAAGTCAAAAAGAGAATCATGCTTACCATGCGTTGTTGAGGTGTGGTCCCTCGCTCAACTGCAACAGCGGGTGTATAAGGGGGGAGACCATGATGGAGTAACTTTAGGGAAAGAGAAGGGAAAGTTGATAAGCCCATATAAACCACCAAGGTTGAATCAGGGTCAGCTGCATTTTCTGCCACAAACAAAGGATCTGTTCCTCCTTTCCTTGCGTGCCCAGTGAGAAATTTTACACTGTTTGCAACACCTCGTTGAGTTAATGGAATTCCAAGCTCTGCTGCTATTCCTGAAGCAGCAGTGATACCTGCAAACAGCAATCATACTATTATTATTGCCCCCACAGCTAACTTCACTCTTGAAAGAGACCAACATTCTGTATGCTTGTAAGAAGACTATGTACTAACAACAAAACAACAACGATGAAGAATTCAAGTCCCACACTATATTGGAAGGCAACCTCAAGCTAACTCAGAAACAAGATCCATGTCAATTGCTTCATTCATCACAAATTAGATCAACACATGTAATATTTTCCTCTTCATACTAATCGTTTTCCTGCACTAATCATTTTACTCAATTTTCATAATATTGATCTGTCCCTCTCATATTTAGTAAAATTTGTACCATTCTTTCAAAGTCATTCACAAATAAGGGAATGTGAAGGTGAAACGAATTCTCCACGTGCAGACAGTAAATTGTCTAGGTAAAAGGCCAACCGTACGTCAGCTGATGGAACTAAATCAATATTACGTTATCTCAAAGTGCACAAAATTCGAGATTTTAACAATCACTTGCGATATGGCAGTCATTATTCCATAATTCTATCAGGGGATCATGTGCAGTGGAATGTGACATTTAGTAGAGCGGCACAAGATTGGGAAGTAGACATTTTTGAAGCCTTTTTCAGCCTCATATATTCTGTGAAGCCGAATAGACAGCAAGCTGACAGCTTATGGTGGAACCCGACGGGTAAGGGCATCTTCTCTGTTAGATCCTTCTATAAGTCCCTTTCCCACACCACAACCATTCAGTTCCCATGGAAGAGACTTTGGAGAAATAAGGCGCCTCCGAAAGTGGTTTTCTTTGCATGGACAGCAGCATGGGGGAAGATTCTGACTATTGACAACCTGAGGAAGCGACGGTTAGTTATACTAGACTGGTGTTGCTTGTGTAAGAGATCAGGTGAGACAGTGGATCATCTATTGTGGTGTAGAGTTACCCTTCGTGATGCCAGAAACTGTGGTTGATCTGTTGGCCAGTTGGACACTCCCAAGAGGCGTTCAACAAATTAAGGAGGTGTGGAAAATGATCCCGATCTGTATCATGTGGTGTATTTGGCAAGAGCGCAATGATCGGACTTTTGAAAACAAGGAGCGGTCGCCGGGGGAACTTAGAGCTTTACTTTTCCGTACTTTAATGTTATGGGCCATTGCTATAGATTTTAATGGCCTGAATGTACATGACTTTTTAGCTTCCCTTTCGTTGACCTAGATAGGTTTTATCTCTTGTATCCATCTTGTGTACTTGGGTTTTTGCCTATCTCTATTTATAATATTATCGATTACTTATCAAAAAAAAATTATTCCATAATTGCTCCGTGTATATGCTATTTAAACTCACAATAGAGCATTAAAGTATGGAGACATCATGAATCTTTTTCAAGAGATGCTATTTGATAATGAGATTCAAGAGACTACTTAACCATCACATACCTGGTATTACTTTCACTTGAATCCCTTGCTGTTGCAGAAACTCCATCTCCTCACCACCTCTCCCAAACACCTGAATCCCAAGACACATGTCACAAAAATCTCTAAGAGAGAGCATTTCAGGGCTTATACCACTGTGCTGATTACCAAATTTTAGGTACATTTCCCAAAAAGAAACTCACCAGTGGATCTCCTCCCTTAAGTCTCACAACAGTAGCTCCGGCTTCGGCAAAACTCAGAAGCAATTCGTGTATTTCCTCCTGTAAGAAAAAATAATTTAACCTCCCATTAATCCACCAGCAAGACCCCACTTTTATAAAGCCAAATATATATGTAATATATATTTTTTTGAAGTAAAAAATAAGCACGTCCACAGTCCCAATCCAACAACTTCATGATAAAGTTTACAAAATCGGTTGAGATTCAATAGAAACGTAAAAACCCAATCAGAGAAATGCCCGAAAAAAGGGAACTGAAGAGAAATAGAGAGGCCGACTTTGTGGCAGAAACCTAGTTGAAAACCAAAGGAAACCTGCAAACCCAAATGAGAAGAGATACTAGCATATAGAGACTTTTTTACCTGGGTTCTACTATGGTAACCAGCAGTCTTGCCGACATAGAGGAGCCTAGCATCGGGGCCAATCAAATCCAACACGTCATTGGACACCAACCGATCATACAAGAGCAAATCAGCACTCTGAATCACTCTCACAGCCTTAAGTGTCAACAGCTCAGGGTCCCCAGGCCCCGTTCCCACCAAAAAGACATTCCCTGGCCCATACTTCCCCTTACTACATCCTTCACTTTCTCTCTTCTCTCTCAGCACCTGAAGCAGCTTCTTCAGCTCGGGTAATTGCAGTGCTATGTTGTTTTCCCTATTTAAGTGGGAATCAGGTGGGAAGGAGCATGATGTAATTTGCTCCAGTTGGTTCTTGTACAGCCACTGGTCCCTTTGGTACCTCTGAATAGAGTGTTTCTCAGTGAACGGGGAGGAATAAGAAGTAAAAAAAGAATCATAATGTAAAGAGCAAAGGGGGTGAATGTTTATGGAGTTGGGTTTTCTGAAATGAATCGAAGATAAAGATGGAGAAAGAAATTGGAGTCTGTCGGCAAGAGCCATATCAGTTTATAAATGTAGAAGAGAGACGACTGAATTTTTGTGTTCGAGTTTGACGTCTCTCTGGCGAATATAAGTGAGAGAGAGAGTTCGGATTTGATGTTTGAGTTTGGGGAGTCAAGAACCAGAAGGCATGGTATGGTGGCTTTTGGGCTTTTGAGAGGGACACGTTGTTCTTTCGGAACTCTGTGGGCTGGTTTTCGGAGTAAATTTCTATGATCTTTTCCGAGCAAGTATAATAACGTGGAGTTTTGCGTAATCGATTTTAAAAAAATTTATTTATTTATTTTCAGATATACGTCGCATTTACTCAATTTCTTTTAAGAAAATTGTAAGATGATTACGTATGTAAATATAATTTATTTAACTAAAAACTAATATCATGATTTGTACATAAAGTCTCAATTTTTTATAATTAAAATATGTAATTCATTTTTGATTTTGTGTGTTCTAAATTTTGGATTTGAATCCATAAATAAAGTATCCACCCTTATTGCTTTTTACGCCAACAAAAAATCTAGTAGCATAATTAAAGAAACAAAAAGGTATGGCATGTTGTATTTTTTTGACCTGAGAAACACGTCATTCCAACTTATCAATGGCACAATCTAAGAAATTTCGAAGCAAAAGACAATTAAAAAAAGGGGTTGAGGAGGTGTTATATTTTATGCAATTTCATTGTTATTATGCTTTCTAAACCGTATTTTGAGTCACTTTATAATTTTAATTTTGGATGTGTGAATTATATAGAAAAATCCTGGATAAGGTATAATTGGAAACTAATAACATACAAAATGAAGCTCGAAGAACTAACAGTCTATTCAACTGTTTTGTCAACAAAATAATCTATATGAAAAATAAAAAGAATAAATATAGATAAAAGTTACTATTAAAAATATTTATTTTGTACATATAATGTGACATCATCTAGACTATACATATCCTCAAATGAGTGTTGAGAATAATCAACTAAAAATAATTATACAATAAATATAAAATATATACTATTATAATGATTTCTTTCTATCATTATTGAAATAAAAAATATAAACAAAGCAAATACTAAATGAACCTAAAAAGAAGGCCAAAGCCCATACAGAGTTGGGTCTCCCCAAATAATTGTAAGCGCTCTCTCTCTCTCTCTCTCTCTCTCTCTCTCCCACACACACACACACACACACACAATAAGGGCGAAATTTCGCCGCCTCTCAGCCACAGCCACTCCCTCTGCTTTTCCCATAACCCTCTCCTAAAACCTCAGATAACTTTCCTTCCCCTTATTTATTTATATTTATATCTCTTTCGCCGCGATTGTATAGAACAGTTTAGCTGCGACTAGAGAACCACCTAGCGTCTCATTTGGTAAAAGATATCTTTCTACTCTGTTTATATTCCTTCTACTCTCCGTTGGGTTACCGAGAAAGCTTAGACAAAAGAAAATTATAACGTGGAATTTTGCTTCTTTATTTTTGTCTATTAAAAAAATAATAATAAACTCTTATTGGGTGTGTCAAAAGTGATTGTTTTGGCTTCAGTGAAGGTTTATTTTTGGGGGAAAACCCTCATAAAAAGATTCAAATTTTGTTTGTTTTCTATGCTTTAAGTGTTGTTGTTTTGATGCTCAGTACTGCTGGTTATGACAGAGTGTTCCATTTTTGTCTAGTTTTTTATTTATCGTTTACTTAATCTGCATATGATGGAGTGATGGTTTTGGGTTTTTGTTCGTGTGAGGCAGTGGCAACTTAATGGGCATACGTGTTTTTTTTTACTGTTTTGTTTAGTATAGATTTGTATGAGTTGGTTTATTGAAGGGTTTCGGCGTTTCTGAATTGGATCGTAAGGTTAATCTGAAAGATAATGGTATCAATGATTTATGATGTATGATGCTGTATGTATATGCTTGTTTGTGTGAGCTGTGAATTAAATGCAATGATGGTGAATTTTGATTGGTGTTACTGGGTTTCATTGTTTTGAGGAATATGGTCTTGTGGTTAACATATTTAATTGATGCTCTAAATTCAATGCTTTGGGTTTGTTTCTACTACTAATGGCTTTAGTTCTTGCATTGAAATTCTTAGTGATCTTGTTGCTGATGTGAATTGTTTGAATCAGGAGGGAAAGATGGCAGGGAAATCAAACAAAGGGAGGAACCGGAGGGGAGCACATAATACCATGAATTCTTCTGAATCAGCAGTCTCATCCGATGCTCTTGTGAATGATAACTCAAGTGCTTTAGAGTCTTCCAAGGCTGATGCAAATGGTGTTGCAACTGCGGATGAATCAACTAATGCAATACTGGAGGTAACGGAGTCTGAAACAGAAAACTCAGCAAGCCAACAGAAGCAAGGTGAAGTTAGTTGCATGAATGTTCTATTATATGCTTTATAGCAAGTTAATCTGCTGAATGCTCCAATGGAATATTGACATTACGTAAAATGTTAAATTAACTTCTTTTAATCTTTTTCTGTACATTAGAGATTTAACCATGTGAAGGAAATGAAACCAAAATTCACACAAGTTGGGCAGCATTATATTTTATTATCTTGAAAACTTTAGATGATAGTTTAACGAAAAGAAGAAGAGCATTAAAATTGAATATTAAATGGAGGATCGCGAGAGGACATGGATGAGCTCAAACTTTATTTTTTTAAAACCTTGTTCTTATGGGCCGGGGGGCCATTGATTTTCATGGGCTTAATGTCCATGATTTTCTATTGTCAGTTGTATACTCTAGTTAGGTACTCAGGTATACATCTTGTATACTTGGTTATGCCTTCTTTTCTTATGAATAAAACTTCTTGATTACCTATCAAAAAACAAAAATATAAAATGTTTTCGGCTACCTGGAAATGTTTTCGGTGTGATAGGATGAGCTGATGAATATTAGTAAGTGCCAATGCTTATTCAGATTCGTGCATACGTAATTTTTTTACCAGTAAACAAATTTTATTAATAGAAATAGGCATACATAACTCATCTATATATCCACCTGTATGTGCATATATGTGTTCACACCATCGTTGTGAAGTTTTATTAAAATTGGTTTTCTTTGGGTGTCACACATATTTCTGATACTAATATTCAATCCCAGGATTTTCTTCTCATTACTTCCAATGTTGAGGTCTATCTATCGTATACTCTTTTTGTACTTGGGTGCCACTGCTTTTTGAGGTTGCACATATTGAAAGATTTGCATATACATATTTTCTATAAGTTTGCAAATATATGTTGTCTTAGCTTTTTACTTTTCCTGTATTTAGATTATTTGGGTGTTGTCTTATCTTTTTACTTTTCCTGTATTTAGATTATTTGGGTGTTGTCTTATCTTTTTACTTTTCCTGTATTTAGATTATTTGGGTGTTAAGAAATTTTGTGTAATAAATGATTTCTGATTTTTTTTTTTTTTTTAAGATGATGAGGATCAAATTTTCCATCTATATGTATAGATAATGGACTTTGTTTGTCAAATTAGTGGCTGATGGCAGTCTACTCATTATAGTTTGTGTTAAGTTTGAGTCTTGAATACTAAAATTTTCTTCCATTGGATAATGATATATTTGGATGCATGAATTCATAACTCCACAAAGCCTCATCCCTCTACATTTCAGCGTCCGGCTGTTACGATGGATCATGACACTTGTTCTTCAGCTTGCTGTCATGCCTCTAATTCAATTTCTTTCCCTTCTGTGAATGCAGGTGATCTTCATCTTTATCCTGTTTCTGTCAAAACACAAAGCGGCGAGAAACTTGAGCTCCAAGTAAGTGAAACCTTTGCTTGTAGCTTGTTGTACTCTAAATTGGTTTAGAACACAGAACTATGCATGCATTTGGTTGGTTAATTTCAGCATGCTCAGAATCTTCCTGTTCACAATTGACAATTCAGAAGTTGTACAACTTTTCACTCTGACATTTCAGCTGTTTATTCGTGGCATTGTATTTACCTTATCCATCAAAAGTGTGAACTGCTCCAATGTTTTAATCTACTTGCAGCTGAATCCAGGAGATTCTGTCATGGACATAAGGCAATTTCTCCTCGATGCTCCAGAGACGTGTTATATCACATGCTATGACTTATTATTGCACACAAAGGATGGTTCTACTCACCATCTAGAAGATTATAATGAAATTTCTGAAGTAGCTGACATTACTACTGGAGGTTCCTCTTTGGAGATTGTTCCTGGTATTACTAACACTGCTTTGTTTCTGTAATAATAAAGCCTATTTGGTGGCTCTGACATGGAAAGTATTTTGGCAGCATTGTACGATGATAGATCTATAAGGGCTCATGTACACCGTACGAGAGAATTACTTTCTCTTTCCACACTTCATGCCTCACTATCAACTTCGCTTGCATTTCAGTATGAGACATCACAAAGCAAATCCTCTAGTTCTGGAGGTTTGAAATATTAAATAACAATCAATGCCACCCAATTATTTTCCAATATTTTTTACACCATAACACACTTAAGCTTCTGGAATTTACTGTGACCTAGATACTGCAAAGACTGAGGTCCCAGAGCTTGATGGTTTGGGTTTTATGGACGATGTTGCTGGTTCACTGAGTAATTTGCTATTGTCATCTTCAAAAGAGATCCAGTGCATGGACGGCATTGTGTTTTCCTCCTTCAATCCTGCTCCAAGCTATAGAAGGTGAATTTATTAAAGCTCCTCCTCAAGTTTGCCTTATTGCATTGCATAACATCATTATGACGGTGTGGAAAATGGTTCCTACTTGTCTCATATGGTGTATTTGGAGGGAAAGTTTGAGGACATAAATGGACGCTAGAGGAGCTCAAATTTTGGAAAACTTTGATAGACTTTAACGTGCATAAATTTGGTGATTTTGTTGTTTCTTTTTCTCCATTTGGATAGTTGCATTTCTTGTATATTTCATTTGTACTTGGATCATGCCTTCAAATGCAGTCTTGTATTTTAGCCAAAAAGAAGAAGAATTAAAACCATTATAATTTTCTTCAGTGGAAAAATTAACGGTGTTTTTGTTGACCCCAGGCTTGTTGGGGATTTGATTTATTTGGATGTAGTAACATTGGAGGGTAATAAATACTGTATTACGGGAACAACAAAAATGTTTTATGTCAACTCGAGCACTGGGAACACTCTTGATCCAAGGTTGAGTAAGACCACTTTTGAAGCAACCACCCTTGTCGGTCTCTTGCAGAAAATAAGTCCTAAGTTTAAAAAAGGTGAGAACACATGATTTAAGCGTTTGATTCTGTTGAAGTCTCAGGTGGGCTCATCTTTTTATTTTCATTGAATGATTTTGCCATCCTGTATTCTTGTTTTGAAGCATTTCGTGAAATTTTGGAGCGGAGGGCCTCTGCACACCCTTTTGAAAATGTTCAATCTTTGTTGCCACCAAATTCATGGCTGGGATTATATCCTGTTCCTGGTGAGTTCAGTTTCATCTAAATTTCTGAGCTTTTTATCCCTTTAAATCGATGTCCTTATGAATGTGGTTTTGTAGACATGGAAAGTGTCCCAATTTTCTTTGAAACTAATTCTCTGTGGCCTCCTTTCCTTGTTAATTTTGTACATCAAGTTTTGTATTTAGTTTCATCCTAGGTCATCTCTAAGACTTGGGGTTATGTTAGCCTAATCCAGGCATTTTCAGTTTCTGTTGCTTTCTTGAAGGAAGAAAAGAATTACAGTGCAAAGCATTGTAAAATAATCTATTTACATTTTGTAAGATCGGCATCTACTGAAATGTCTCTTTAACTTGGGGTACATCTGTATTGTAATACTGAAAATGAAGTTAATTTTGGTGTATTGAAATAAGAATAGAGCTAGACTTTCTTGGTTGCTTAGTATTTAATGGTGGCCCAATCATTATTCTCTAATGGTTAAGGTCCAAAAAAAACTCTTTTTTGATAGGTAAAAGAGCTTTTGATTATGCATGTATACTTGTGGAAGACATTTCATCTATGCCCTTTTTTTGTGTCTTATTGCTTACTGCACTGGCATGACAATTTAATCGATTTATCTTTCTTAACTTTGAGATTGTTTGATGTCATATTTTATTTTCTTCATTCTAATTAAATTTTATGCGCTACCATGCCAGATCACAAACGTGATGCTGCCAGAGCAGAGGATGCACTTACTCTTTCTTACGGTAGTGAGCTGATTGGAATGCAAAGAGATTGGAATGAGGAGTTGCAATCTTGTCGTGAATTCCCCCATACAACTCCTCAAGAAAGGTATCTGATCTCTTATCCATTGACTTGTTATATTGATACTCATCCCTTTGGTCTAATAATTTTGTTTGATGTAAGTTTCTTCTACATGGTTTCCACTGTTTCTACTCCTTATGAAAGTAAATTTGTTTCAGGATTCTGCGGGACAGGGCTCTCTACAAAGTGACATCAGACTTTGTTGATGCCGCGATTAGTGGTGCTATTGGAGTGATCAGCAGATGCATACCCCCAATAAATCCAACAGATCCAGAGTGCTTTCACATGTTAGTGGGACCTTAAAATAGTCTTTTTCTATTACATTTTTGTCATTATTTAAGGAATTCATTTCTAATGCTTTATAACTTGTAGATGATAAGATGCACTTATAAAAAAAAAAACTTGTAGATGATAAGATGCAATGTTTATTACTTTGTCTTCATACCTCAATGTTGAAGCAGGTCTCACTGTACTTAGCTAATTAATTTTAAGTTTACTCTGGTGGAGGGTATATAAAATGGTTATTGCACGTGATGATATATTTAAAATGATATTGTTTGTCATCCTTCTATCTTGATATTTATCGGTTTATACCTATCCTAAAATAACGGTTCTATGGATTTTATAGATGTCTCTCTACTCCATGACTTTGGCCAAGTATAACTATGCTTACTGAAGTTAGTTTTACTCAACATCATTTTCTTCGTCTCAATCTTGTTTCCTTTTCTTCATCCTAGATAGGTGTTTTCTCTTGTATACCATCTTGTGTACTTGGGCTATCCTATTATATTAATACAATCGTTTACTTATAACAAAAAAAAAATTCTTCACTCAATGAATGGGTAGATAGCAAGGGTTTTTGCATAGTTTATTTTGAGAAACCAAAGTCTTTGAGCTGAAAGTAGAGGAGGGTCTTAGGCCTGGTTTGGATAATGAAGGCCCCCCATCTCATCTCATCTCATCTCAATATCCAAACTCCACAAACACAAGCACTTTTCAATTTCAAATATTCAACTTTTTCATTTAATCATTATCTAATCATTACAACTTTCCCAAACTTCCAAACAAAACACAAAAAAAAAATTCAACTTTTTCAAATCCTAAAATAAAAATAATATTAAAATATTATATTTTAACAATAGTTTAACTTTATAATATTTTTATTCAATTTTTTTCTTTTTCCTTTCCCAAAACCCTATAAAACAATTTAACTCAAACCATTTCTAACTCATCTCATCTGATCTCAACTCAAATATCTCACTACTATTCACAAATCATCTCATTACTATTCACAAACCATCTCAACTCATATCATCTTAACTTACTAAACCTGCCCTAATTTTACCAATTTCTTAATGGAGCAGGAGGTTCATTAGAACAGTGGCTCTGAGTGAAATTAAGTGTGGTGGTTAGCCCTGTAAATGGGTTTTTATGGACCTATTCAATATTTCTACGGATAAAGAACTATCAGTGACGGACAGTTACAGCTCTGAATTGGCTATCCTAAATGGTAAAGGGATTTCATCCATGCAGCACAAGACTAATTGGTTGATTTCTTTACTCTTTATTATGTTGGACAGCATTCTTTTAGATTGAGACAGGGTGGTGAAGATACGATGTGTTGGAGGATATATAGGAGAGGGTGTTTAAAGTCAAATCGTTCTATAGTGCATTCATCCTCACGACAACAATATTTTTTCATGAAAGACCATTTGGAGGAGCAAGGCTCCCTTGATAGCGGCTTTCTTTGTTTGATTAGCTGCACAAAGGAATGAGGACTTAGACGATCATCTTTTTCTCCACTGTGAGGTAGCTAGCACATTGTGGCGACCAGTTTTTAGTCTATTTGAGCTAGTATGGGTGATGCCTAGATGGGGTGGTTGGTCTGTTAGTGTTTTGGAAGGATGCTTTGATAGTCATCAAGTGAGACCTTGTGGATAATGATCCTGATTTGTTTGATGTGATGCAATTGGAGGGAAATAAATGATCGAAGTTTTGAAGATAACACAAGGACGGTGAAAGACCTCAAGGCTCTCTTTTTTAATTCACTTTAACATTGGATGGTAGCCCACCTATGTCTCTCTAGCTTTAACTTGTAGGATTTACTTATATCTTTTCTTTCTCTAATTAGGTGTATATGATGTATGCTTAATGTGTACTTCAATAATGCCTTTTTTTTATCATTATATCAAAAAAATATATTACAAATTGTTCTTGATATGAATTTAGGCAACGCGAATGCCATTAACAGTGTTAGTTTGTTGGATTAGAGTTATGGTATTTCTTTTTCCTTGAGAGCTATGTGAGTTTGTTGGATTAGCATTATGGTTTATCTTTTATCTTTTTTTTTTGTCATAGGTACGTTCACAACAACATATTCTTTAGTTTTGCTGTGGATGGGGACCTTGAGCAGCTGTCCAAGAAACCTACATCCAATGCTAATTCAAATATTGAGAGTTTAAGCCCTGTGAATGGTTCATCTGATAAGGCTTCCAGTTCTTTGTTGCATGGAGACAGTGGAATTGCCAATGGGGAAAAATGTAGAGGTTCAACTACAGAAGAACAGGATAGTGTTGTGGATGTGACTTCTGACGTGTCAGCTGAAACACAGTTAACAGAGAGTGAGCAAGCTACATATGCTTCTGCAAATAATGATTTGAAAGGCACCAAGGCATACCAGGAAGCTGATGTCTCTGGACTTTATAATCTTGCTATGGCTATAATTGATTACAGAGGTCATAGAGTGGTAGCTCAGGTTTGTAGCTAAGATAAAAATTATGTTGCTGGTTGATATATATTTTGTTTACTAGAATCAGGTTACCAAACTTTATAGATCATGCATTGGTTACAAAGATGCTTAAAGGCATTCTCATTGATAAGATAGCAAAGTTTCCTTTTTAACCTTATCACTGATGCAAGTAGCGAGCTGGGTTGACAGGTCTATTATAGTCAACATTAGTTATGTGGCCTGTTATTTTTTATTTGCCTTTCTGTTTATATATGGTAATTCTTGTTACTTGTATACATCCTATGTACTTGGGCTATGCCTATTTACTTGGAATAAAATCTCTTATTAACTATCAAAAAAATTCTTGTTGCATTAGAACATTTCTGTACTTGGAGGCAACTGTCCATTGTTGGTAATTCTATCTTGGCTTGCTTAAATTTGTCTCCAGTTGGCCCTGAATTACTTTTGCACATTCTGGTGCAGAGTGTTTTACCCGGAATTCTTCAAGGTGATAAATCAGATTCTCTTCTGTATGGATCTGTTGACAATGGCAAGAAGATATGTTGGAATGAAGATTTTCATTCCAAGGTGAGGGATCATATGAATTTGTTGCTTTTTCATGCTTTCAGATTCTCTTATTACTTCTTTGTCTATGTGAGAGGACTTCTTGAGCTTATCCAGGTAGGATGTACATATTTTCTTATGGCTGTTTTTGGTTAAAAATATTTATGCATAATTTTCCTGTGGCATAATTTAATATTTTCAGAATATGTTATTTCAGTAGGTACCAGGCTAATCTCTATTTTGTTGGGTTCTTCAGCTCTGTATATGAACAGAGAAATGAATATCCTTGTTAGAAGTTTTAAGCTTTTGTTTATCATCAGGTGCTTGAGGCTGCTAAACGCCTTCATTTGAAGGAACACGCTGTGCATGATGGATCTGGAAATGTTTTCAAATTAGCTGCACCAGTGGAATGCAAGGGTATTGTTGGCAGTGACGACAGGTGATTACTTTCTTGGGTTGGTTATTTATCATATGAAACCAATAATGAGTTTGCTGATTTTCTCCCTCTTATTGTTTCTATATCTTTATACATGGTGGTCAAGATTTGTTAAAATTTGGTATTTGAATGTGTTTGAAATTTGGAATTCCTATTTCTCAGCACTTTTAACATGTTTTCATAAAAAAAGTCAGGACACGTAAGGATTTAAAGCTTGACCTGGGCTTTGCCTACTTTTATCAATAAAACTTCTTGATTACCTATATATAAAAAAAAAAAAAGAAGCTATATAGTTACCTATCAATCCTTTTTTTCATTGGCACCAGGTGTCTGAGATGGTTACCTATCAATCACCCTGTGTACATGGGCTATGCCTAATATTTTTTCAATAAATCCTTCGTTACTTATATAAAAGTTGTCTCATCAAGAAAAAAAATACTATATAGGTGTAACCTCTTCAAAAAAGTTGGCTTATCGAGAAAAAAATATTATATAGTTGTAATCTCTTCGTCATGTTCCTAATTCCCGACTACATTAACTTATATATATATATATATATATATATATAAAGTTTCTGGCTTCAAGAGGCTGACATGGGCTATGAATGATGATGGAGGGGAGAGGAGTGCTAGCCGGGGGTGTCTCACTCCCATTCTGGAGTTAGTAAAAATCTATCAATTCTTGGCCAGGATGGAAGTTCACGAGTGTTGGATCAAGTGTACGTGCCTCTAATGGAATATCCATGAGCACCTGATCTGTGATGAAATTAGAAAAATCCCTCATAGCTGGTGTGATGTGGGACATACCTGATCTCTCACTTGGGAAACGAGAGACATTGAAGTCACCTCCTATACAACTTGGTAACTCCCACCAACTAAGAAGTCCTGCAAGTTCTTTCCATAATGACCTTTCCGCATCAATATTGGGGCCGTATATTCCTGTAAAAGCCCATTGGAACCCATCTTCTACATTCTCAAAGGAGTAGGCCACAATGTATTCGCCCACATAGTCCTCTAACATTTCCACCACCCTTTTATCAAACATAATAAGAACACCATCGGATGCTCCTTTAGAAGGCAAATACAACCACCCAACATGATGTTGTCCCCACAAACTTCAAATTATTTTCCTTATTAATTCTAGCTTGGTCTTCTGTAAACATATGATATCCCCTTGCTAGAATGGTGGTCTTCCTATAATTTCCAAGTTTCTCCAAGTTTCATAATGGCAAGAAAGCTAAAAGTGTTGAAACATGATTTGAAGCAATGGAATGAATAGGTATTTTTTTTTTTTTGACAAGTAAACAAATTTTATTGATCAAAGAATTAGGCAAAGCCCGATACAAATACAAGAACAACTATATGCCCTAATTAAGAGGGCGCAAAAGAGACAAGAAAGTCTTGTAGTTCCATGTCGTTGAAATCAACAGCAATGGCCCAGGTACATAGAGTATTGTAAAATAAAGCTATAAGTTCCTCTAGCGATCTCTCTTTCTTCAAACGTCCTCGCATTGCGCTCCTGCCACAAACACCACATGATGCATATAGGGATAATCTTCCAAACTGCTTTAATCTGTTGCATGTCTCCTATATTTGTCCAATTGGCCAGCACTGTCACTACAGTCTCCGGCATAACCTAAGCCAGCTCTACTCTACCGATCACCTCATTCCTTAAAACCATTGTTGTCTCACAATGTAGTAGGAGATGGTCCACCAACTCTCCCCCTCCCATATATATGCAACACCAATTTGCTATGATAACCCTCATTTTCCTCAAGTTATCTGTTGTGAGGATCTTGCCCAAAGATGTTGTCCACACGAAGAATGCAGCTTTGGAGGGCGCCTTATGTCTCCAAAGTCTTCTCCAAGGAAACTAAATGTTGGGCTCTTGAATGAGAGCCTTATAATAGGAGTGAACTGAAAATACACATTTCTCGGCGGGTGACCACCACAACCCATCTTCTTGTTAATTGCTTGGTTTAACGGAATACAAGAGGCTGTAAAAATCAGTAGGGATGTAAACTCAAACCGGAAAACCGGACCGGACCGGACCGAACCGGACCGGTCTGGAACCGGTTTTTAAAACGTAAAAACCGGCCGGTTCCAGGATTTTTTGGACCGGACCGAACCGGACCGGACCGATTGATGAAAAAAAATAAAAAATAATATTTTTATATATAAGTTTTATACAAAATATTTTATATATATTAAATATTAATATATATAAGTTTTATATATAATGTATAATTATAAATTTTTATGTGAAATTTTATATATAACATATATATTCATATATGAAATAATTTCTTATTATAATTTATAAATTATTACATAAAATGTTAATACTAAATCACTAAAAGTTTATAACTAATACTAATATATAACTTATAACTATACCAATAGTCTAATATTAATACTATTATATAATCTAATATATTAATAAAAGTATAAAACAATTTTTTTTAAATCATTTTTTTTTTAAAACAAATTTTTAATGACAAATTGTGAAATTTACATTTTAAAAAAACTGAAAAATCGGACCGGACCGGAAACCGGTAAAACCGGAAGTACCGGTTTAGGAGGGTAACCGGTGCGTAATCGGTTTTGAAAAATACAAAATCGGTACATACCAGTTCGATCCTAGATTTTATCCAAAACCGGACCGGACCGGACCAGTTACACCCCTAAAAATCAGCAAAACTGCTCATCTCCCAATCCTGTGCTGCTCTACTAAAACTGATGTCCCAATAGAAATGCCCACCCGATAACCCCATGACATCCGCCACTGCAGCTTCTTTAGCACTAGAAATTTGGAATAGTGAAGGGAATGAATCTTGTAGGGAAGTATCACCACACCAAATATCTTTCTAGAATTTAATCTTGGAACCCTCACCCAACTGTAGTCGAGTATGTCAAGTAAAAACCCCCCATCCTCTTCTAAGGTGAGTGGTAGTAAGGCATATCTCTCGGGCCGTGTGGTTGGGCCGCACTCCACGGGTCAAACTGGAATTGGACGTGGAAAGAATGCACACGGGCCACAGCCTAGGGCCCAACGCATTCCAATGAACAAGTATTTGGCAATGTACTTCTACAACACCGTTCCCTTCTAGAGGAGCTACAAGGTTTGGAGGGCGAGGAGAAGGCTAGAACAATCTTTGAACCCGAGAAAGCTCACAAGAGTCAGGTAGTCACTGAACTTGAAAGAGTAATATTGATGGAGGAGATATCTTGGAGACAGAAATCAAGACAACTCTGGCTCAATGAGGGAGATAAGTGCACAAAGTTTTTGCATAGGGTGGAAAATTTGCATCGGATGAACAATGCTATTGATACGTTGACGATAGATGGAGCAGTTTCTTCGAATCAGTCAATCATCAAGAACCACATTGCACAATATTTTGAACATCTCCTAGTCGAACAATATCCTTGGAGACCGACAGAAGATGGACTGACTTTTTCAGCACTAGATCATTAGAGTGCAGGGTGGCTTGATAGGCCCTTTGAAGAAGATGAAGTACGCAAAGTTGTCCGAGGTATGGCTAGCGACAAGGCCCTAGGCCCTGATGGATTCACAATGGGTTTTTTCCAAATTTGTTGGGAAGTGATGAAGGGCGACCTTATGCAAGTATTTCAAGATTTCCATAATAATGCTATATTTGAAAAAAGTCGGAATGCTACCTTTTTAGCACTCATTCCTAAAAAGGTGGGATCAGTAGATGTTCGAGATTATTGTCCCATTAGCCTGTGAATGGGGTCTACAAAATTCTCTCCATGGTGCTAGCGAACCGATTGAGTACGGTGATGGACAAGCTAATCTTGAAGCCGCAAAACACATTTGTTAAAGGTAGACAGATTCTGGATTCGGTTTTATTCGCTAATGAAGTGTTGGATGGATGACTCAAATCTCGAGAACCAGGGTTACTATGCTAACTAGATATGAAAAAAGCCTATGATCATGTAAATTGGAAGTTCTTGTTTTATCTACTTGAAAGATGTGGTTTTGGAGAGAAATGGTTGAATTGGGTAGAATTTTGCATCTCAACTGTCAGCTTTTTTGTCTTGGTGAATGGTTCACCAGTGGATTTTTTCGACTCATCTCGTGGCTTGAGACAGGGGGATCCGCTCTCTCCATTACTCTTTTTATTTGTCATGGAAGCTCTTAGTAAAATGATTGTAGGCTGTGTGGAGGGTGGTTTTCTCAATGGCTATTCAGTGGGGAATGGTAATTATGGCCCTATCGTTATTTCTCACTTCTTGTTTGCGGATGATACTCTCATTTTTTGTGAACCTAATACCGGGTAGATCCAATCGTTGAGGACTCTACTTCTCTGCTCTGAAGTTGTCTCAAGTTTGAGATTGAACCTTTCAAAGTCTGAAATGGTACCGGTGGGGATTGTTCCCAATGTGGCCACGCCACTCTAGCCTCTCTCTAGGGATGTAAGGTATCTTCTCTACCCTTGAAGTATCTTGGCTTACCCTTGGGCACTTCCTTTAAATCAGAGTAGATTTGGAATGTAGTGATTGAGAAGGTGGAATGCAGACTAGCATCTTGGAAGAGGTTGTATTTGTCTAAAGGTGGTAGGCTCACCTTGATTAAAAGTACTCTATCCAACTTACCCACTTATTTTTTGCCCTTGCTCCCGTTACTAGCAAAGGTTGCAAACCGTCTTGAGAAGCTACAACGTGACTTTTTGGGGAGTGGTTTGGGGGACGAGTTCAAATTCTATTTGGTTAATTGGTCAATGGTTTGTACTCCAACTTCAGGGGGTGGACTGAGAATTCTTAACTTGATGAAGTTCAACCAAGTTTTATTGGGTAAATGGTTGTGGCGGTATCAACATGAAAGGGGAAACTTGTGGAAGTCTGTTATAGATGTGCAGGTTGGGGAGACATGGGGTGGTTGGTGTTCGAATGAGGTACGTGACCCATATGGGGTGAGTTTGTGGAAATACATTAGGAGGGGTTGGGAGATGTTCAGGAGACACACAATTTATAGTGGGCGATGGCTCTCGTGTCAGATTTTGGTATGACAATTGGTGTGGTGAACGAATCCTCAAAGATACTTTTCTTGCCATATTTGAGCTCACACGAGTACCGATAAAAAAATTTGAGCTCACGCGAGTGAAGGATGCAACGATAACAGACCTCTTGGTGTTTTCTGGTGGCTCCCCTCAATGCAATGTTGATTTCGTTAGGGCAGCCCAAGACTGGGAGTTGGAGATGACCATAAAGTTCACTGCCAGATCTTTTCACAGAGTTTTAACGAGCCCAAGCATGCACACATTTCCATGGAAGAGCATTTGGCTGACAAAAGCTCCTCCGAAAGCTACTTTTTTTGTCTGGATTACAACATTGGGTAGAATTCTCACCACAGATAACTTGAGGAAACGTCGGATAATGATGTTGGATTGGTGTTGTATGTGCAAGAAATATGGGGAATCGGTAGATCATATGTTTCTTCATTGTGAGGTGGTGAGGAACATGTGGGATTACTTCTTCACATGACTCGGTTGATCATGGGTCATGCCTTTTAGTTTGGTGGATTTTCTAGCTAGCTGGAGAGGTCTCCGCGGTAATTCACAAGTTGCAGCAATCTTGAAAATGGTCCCTATAAGCATGTGTTGGTATATATGGCGGGAGCGAAATGATAGAAGCTTCGAAAACCGTGAGAAGACAATGGAGGAGCTGAAAGTTTTTTTCTTTAAAACATTGTTCTCATGGGTGGGGGCCATTGTATGTAACGGACTAAATGTCTATGACTTTTTACTATCAGTTGTAAACTCTAATTAGGTATTTCTCATGTATTCTCTCTGTATGCTAGGGCTTTGCCTACTCTTATGAATAAAATACCTTGATTACCGATGATAAAAAAAAAAAAAAAAAAAAAAAAAAAAAAAAAAAAAAAAAAAAAAATTCTGACTATATTTAGGGTACAACTGTTGACTAACGTGCTAATTTAAATCTTATATTGCTTAAGTACTTTATGCTTTTTAATCTGTGAATTTTCTCATTCAGGCACTATCTTCTGGACTTGATGAGAGTTACTCCTCGTGATGCAAACTACACTGGACCTGGATCACGATTCTGTATCTTGAGACCAGAACTAATTACTGCGTTTTGCCAGGTACATTGTGGTCTGATGACATTTATGTCAGTTTGGAACTTATCTCATATATTCCATTTGTTACATAAATGTGTGCTTTATGGGAGAAGGCCCAAGCTGCAGAAAGATTAAAGTGCAAGTCTGAAGGAGACTCTTTGAGCTCTGATTCTTTGAAGGCTCCTGGTGTGGATGAACAGGTGAAAATGAAAATAAATGGAAAGCTTTTGAATTGCACCTGTGATTGTTGTTTGTGTGATTTGATGTGTACACAGTATACTTTATTGGTTTTTGTGGAATGGAACTTTTTCAACTTTTTACCTTGTAGTTTTAGACTACGTACTGCTACTTAAAAAATTTGTGTTGTTTATGTGATTGACATGTGTATGTGTGTTTGTATGTGTGTGGTATGCTTTATGAGTTTTTGTTGAATGGATCTTTTTATACCTTTTACCTTGTAGTTTTAGACCACGTACTGCTAACTAAATTTGTGTGCCAATTAGACATGTTGCAGTATGACTTGCCTATTGAGTTAGTGTGAATATTCTCTTAGTCGAAGCTAAAGATGTCACTCATATACCCATATCTCTCCTGATTCATTTAGAAATTTGCCTCTTCTTCTTCCTTGAGTGAGGCCACTGTACTTGAAATAGAAGCAGATTTTCCTAGGCGTATGGATTATGGAAATAACAAATTGCACTTAAGGTTAAATTGGAGTACATCACTTGGTAAGAAAAAAGAGGTGTATATGATTTTTTTTTGTAACAATGAATAAAAAAGCAGCAGGTGCAGTAATTGGCGAGAATAGAAACTTCATAGTACTTGGACTTAGGCTCAACAAAAAAATTGCATGTTTGTCACTTGTACACTTACACCAGAATAGAGTATAATATGATAATGGCCTGTGCTTTGACATTCTGATCTGCAATATGTGACTCTTTCTAGTGCTCTTCTTACAGGATTTAACAAAAGAAGGGAGGGATGAGGATGCTTCTTCACCAGCTCAAACTGAATCTTCTGACGAAATTCTTTTCAACCCTAATGTGTTCACTGAGTTTAAGTTGGCTGGGAGTCAGAAGGCAAGTCTGGACCTTGTAATATTGTTCGTCAAGTTTATTGAATTCTGAATTCTTCTCATATAGTTTTGTTTGCTTTGTCTTCACCAGGAGATATCAGCAGATGAAGAAAATGTGAGGAAAGTTAGTTTGTATCTTAAAGATGCTGTGCTTCCAAAGTTTATACAAGATCTTTGTACACTTGAAGTTTCTCCTATGGATGGGCAAACATTAACTGAAGCAGTCCATGCTCATGGAATCAATGTTCGCTATATTGGAAAAGTAAGCATTAGTGTTTCACTTAAATGTAAATTTGATCAATTTGTGGGAGACTTTTTAAAAAAAATTTGCCTGGTCCTAAAAATGGTTATGCGCCTTTCTTTTTCTTTTTTTATTTTCTGCAACTGATTATATTGATTTTACATGTCTGGATCTTTATCACAGGTGGCTGATGGGACGAAACATTTACCTCATCTGTGGGATCTTTGTTCTAATGAGATTGTTGTGAGGTCTGCAAAGCACATCCTCAAGGTAATAGGCACGATATTACCAGCTTCTACTTCTCATTGAGTTTGAAAACAATTGGAAATTTTTTACATTGTTCGCTTTATTCCACGAAGTTTCACCATTATGATTTTGCGAAGAGGTGTAAGACGTTACAATATTGTAACATGTGACTCCTTCCTGCTGTTGGTTATTGGAAGTGACAACTACCGACCTGTTTGTGCATGACTTAAACAAGAGAGTGTCTTGCACTCCTTGCAAACGTGCACTTGAAATTTCATTTCCTGTCCATCCCTCCCGTCCTTTTCAGCTTAAACTAGGCAGATGTTTTATTTGCTACACTTGTATAAGATGAAAGAATATAGATAATTCCTTTCATTTGTTGACCCATAGTGAGAAAGAAACTGTGTTTATCCTGATGGAAAATGGAAAATATGTAAAATACAAAATACATGAACAGGGAAAAATTGAAACAGCAGAGACTACCAGCACTTCTAATCCCTCTTCTCGTGCTTTAATACGCTACACTGGTAGGGACTACTTGGGTTTTTAAAGTTATACGTTAACTTATATAAAAAGTGTGTTTGTCATGATATGTGGCATAGAGATCATTCTCAATGAAGCTTTTCCATAATTATTTCGCATTGCCCGATCTATGGATGCTTCTTCGGCGGATTATTTACGTCTCTCCAATGGTTCTCAACAAATCTTTCATTGGGGGTTGCAAGACTGGGAGGTGGGCCTCTTCATTTCCTTCTTTGATTGGTCATTGCCCGATCAAGCATTCCCGTTCCTAGCATGGAGTCATTGAAGCTAGATATTTCTATAAAGCCATACATGCACATGCTAAGAACTTCCTTTCCTTGGAAGAGGATTTGGAGGACTAAGGCTACAAAGAGTGGCTTTATGTGTTTGGACAACCACCCTAGGGAAGATTCTCACTTAAGATAATTTAAGGAAGAGGCGTGTGTTGGTGATGGATGGTATTGTATGTGTAAAAGCAGTCGAGAATCTGTTGACCATCTTTTACTTCACTGTGAAATAGCTGGTGCTTTGTGGAACCATACATTTAGTCTATTTGGAGTGGATAGGGTAATTCTGTTCCTAGGTTTCAAGATTTTCTTCTTATTTTACTGTTCAGGTGCATTTCTTGCATGCTTAATGTGTCCTTGGATTGCACCACTTCTTAAGCTTGAACAAAATTGCACTTACAAAAAAAATAGTGATAGGGGTCCGGAGGGTTGCCTTCTCTTTACGTGTTTAATTAATCTCCGGATTTTAGCTTTACATACTGAAGTTTATATTTGTCATTTTTTAATTTTTTTTTTTTATACAGGATGTTTTGAGGAATACAGAGGATCATGATTTTGGGCCAGCTATATCACATTTCTTCAACTGCTTTTTTGGAAGTTATCAAGCTGTTGGTGCAAAAGTTATTGCTAACGTTATGCACTCCAGAACACATAAAAAAGTACGTGCAACTTAGATGAACAATTTTAGAATTTTGTGGTTACTTTGCTTGGTGGTGTTATTGGTTTTGTGGTTATTTATGCTTTACTTGTAAAAAAAAGTAGTTCTTGTTGGTTTTATGCTTTTATCAGCTACTTGAGGTCATATGGTCCTTAAAGGAAATTAAGTTGAAACTCTTTTCTTCAGGAAAAAAAATAAAAAAATCGAAAAATAATAAATGAGATTTATTAGAATCTAAGATCTTTAACAAATTACTATTTCTCAAATGGAACTGATTACATAACAATTTATTCTTCTGGTGGAGAATGCTTGATCTACCGTCATAATTTTTGTTCAATTCCTTTCTCATCAATAAAATCCTTATTTACTGATTAAAAAAACTTGTTCAATTATTTACAGGAAGGAGCTCATCAATCTTTGGGAAAGCCTTCTAGGGGGCAAGGAAAATGGAAAGGTGGATCATCTGCTAGAAAAAATCAATCCTCATACATGAATGTCAGCTCAGAAACTCTTTGGTCAGACATACAAGAATTTGCAAAACTCAAATATCAGGTATCAAATTTTTTTTTTTTTTTGATAATTAATAAAAATTTTATTACCAAGAATAAGCACGGCCCTAGAACACAGGAAGTATACAAAAAAAATACCTACTACGCACTAGAAAACAGGAAACTACGACACAAACAGATTCAGTACATTATCATCATTCCTTACAAAGATCCTAGCCCACAAACACAAAGCAGAAAAGAAAAAATAACGAAGATCTTCAAAAGAATGCTCTGTCTTCAAAACATCTCCCATTTCTTTCCAGCCATAAACACCACATTAAACACAAAGGAATCATTCTCCATCTGGCAACAACACATTTCCTTGCATCAAAACCACGCCAACATGCACGGAGATCCAGAATTTCCTCAGGCATCACCCAATATAAACTTGTCTGACCAATAACCTCATTCCACAAAGACTTTACCACCTCACAATGTAAAAAAAGATGATTTACAGATTCACTATCCTTCTTGCACATGACACACTAATCAGCTATACACAAACCACGTTTTCTAAGGTTATCCGTGGTCAATACTTTCCCTAGAGCAACCACCCAATTGAAGAACGCCACCTTAGTAGGTATCTTCATCCTCCAAATGCTTTTCCAGGGGAGAATACACAGCCAGAATGGAAAATGCTTTTCCAGGAGAATACATAGCCATAATGGCAATTAAGCACCTTATAAAAAGAACTGACGAACGATTAAAAAAAAAACTAACTGAAAACCTGAAATTTCCAACATGATCCTACGACAGAATGTCCTCTCTTCCCTGCATCACTTTTGAGTTATAAATTCTTCCTAGAATATTTGAAACAACATTCACTTCCCAGTCATTTGCATCTCTAATAAAGTCAACATTCCATAGAATGTTATTATCTGTACATTGAAGGTAATCTGCCGCAGCAACATTTTGATCCCTTGCAATCTTGTAAAGAGACGGAAAATCTGATTTAAGAGCTGATTCTCCACACCAAATGTCATGCCAAAAGAGAATCATCTTCCCTTCCCCCACCTTAATTTAATATGTTTAGAAAACTCCCCCCAACCTTTCCTAATACCCTTCCATAAACTCAACCCATGCGCTTCTTTAACTTCATTAGAACACCAATCCCCCCACCCACTCTCATATTTAACAGCAACAACTTTCTTCCATAAAGCATCTCTCTTCATGATATCTCCAAAGCCATTTTTCAAGGAGTGCTTTATTAAACAACCTCAAATTTCTCACCCCCAATCCTCCACAAGAAATCGGTTGACAAACCTTATTCCAACTAACCAAATGAAACTTATTTTCCTCTCCTATTCTTCCTCATAAGAAATTACGATAAATATTCTCAATTCTACTATCAACCTTAGCCGACAAAGGGAAAAGTGAGAGAAAATACATAGGAAGATTAAACAACGTACTCTTTATCAAAGTAACTTTTCCCCCTTTAGACAAATATAACTTTTTCCAACTAGCCAACCTTCTCTCAATTTTCTCAATAACCCCATCCCATATCAAAACAGATTTGTGAGGAGCCCCCAAAGGAAGACCAAGATACTTCGACGGCAGTGAAGCAATCTTACACTCCAAAATTTTAGCCAAATCTGAAATATTATCTACGGCACCCACATGTACAATTTCAGACTTGATTAGGTTAATCCTAAGACCCGAGACAGCTTCAAAACATAACAACAATGCTCTCAAAGATCGAATATGTTCTTGATTGGGCTCACAGAAAATCAATGTGTCATCGGCAAAAAGAAGATGAGATAATTTCATGCTATTCCGTTCCTCATTGCCCGCCTCAAAACCCGACAAGTACCTTCTACCGCCGCTTCCAACATTCTACTCGATGCATGCATGACAAGGACGAAAAGAAGATAGTGGATCTCCTTGTCTCAAACCATGCGAACTATTAAAAAACTCAACTGGAGTGCCATTCACCAAAATGGAAAATCTCAACGTCAAAAAAAGGGTCAATTGTCCATGACCCTACAGAGAAATCTGGGCATTTTTAAGAGGTTGAATGAGTCACTTTTTAAAAAAAAAAAAAATTGTTTTTCTTGTAGTATTTGTTTTTTCAGTTTTAACCATGTTTTGTTAAGAAATATATAAAATCAGGAGATCTTAAGAGCGTGTTTTAAACCCTAGTTTTAAACCATATTTCTTATCATATTATCTCTGGTCAAAAGGCCCTTAATTCTTTACTGGGCTCACATTTTAGGTTGGTATTTTGCCTTTCATTTCTGTAGAGCATAAAATGGACTAACCTCTATCATGTGGGATCTCCAAGCACATCCATTGTTCCTTCAAGATTTATCTCTGATGCGCATTGTTATATTTTTTGAAATACAATTTCTTATGTTTGTAGTTTGAGTTGCCGGCGGATGCAAGATCTCGCGTGAAGAAGATTTCCGTTATACGTAATCTTTGCCAGAAGGTAATTATTAGTTCATGTCTTCTTGAATTGATTCTGCTTTTGCATCTCAAAATATCCCATTACGTTACTTCTTGTGTGGTATAATATTGTTTCACCTATGCCTTCCTATGCCGTTGCAATGATATTTTTCAACCTTCTAGGACTAAGTCCCCTAAATTAGGAGTGACCTCTTTTGCACTATCTTTTAGCATTGTGGCACATGCTCAGACAGATGCACAAGAACTCAAAACTAGTTAATTGCATCTGCATGGTATTTTGAAAGAATACAATCATTATGTATATCCTTTCTATTCTTCCACCTTGAGCATTCTAATGCTAATTATTTTGCCTACATGTTATGTATTGTTCACATCAGGAAATTGGTTCTTCTCCAATTGGTGTGTTTAACTTTTATGCTTTCAACCAATTCTTTAATTTAAGCAACCACTATATATCATAGGGGTAAGTAATTAACTTATTGTGGTGTCCTATAGATTATTTTGTTCACTCACAATATGTATTCTTAACAAAAGAATAAGCGGTAAATGTTGTTTGTGCTGGTAAAAATGTTGCTTAAATGTTTGATTTCCCATTTTACTTGTGTAAACAATGCTGGTGACTTCATTGGCAGAGATCACCAACTATGATTATTCGGCCTCAAAGGTCAGTATAGTTGGGAAAAAAATGTTGGACAACGTTAAGTGTATTTTTCCCGTATTTTTTCATAATACTTGTGGTGGATAAGTTCTCTGAATACTATGTATGGCACTTGGTGAATTGTTGTACTGTCGACAGCTCGAGTTCCCTGATTTCAACATTTAATCATATGTGACACTAAATAAAAATAAGCAATCCCAGCATATTCTGTGTAATTATGTATATTTTTTCTAGAATTTTTATTACTAAGCTTGAGCTTTTGAATGGCCTACATCTTGCCTGAATGTAATTTTTTTTCCCTTTATAGGTAGGTGTTACTATTGCTGCACGCAAATACGATCTTGATTCGGCTGCACCTTTCCAAACATCAGATATCTTGAATCTCCAACCAGTAGTGAAACATTCAGTTCCCATATGTTCAGAAGCTAAGGATCTTGTAGAAACGGGTAAAATCCAATTGGCTGAGGTATGCACCGTGCTTTGTTATCTATCACGTGAATATGCATTTTCTAGTCCAGACAATGCCAAATTACTCACAATACTTCAGTACTAGAAATATATTGGGATCATGAAGTTAGTGGTGCTTATGATAATTACCCTTTATCTTATTATCCAAAAAAAGATAATATTATTTACCTTGAGCATTATATGCTGGGAGGCTGACTCAAAATTTAAACAATGTGGGTTAGAACAATTACTTGCTATGAGAAAAGCAATTTACTGTCATCGGAGTTTCGGGTGGTGTCTTAGTTTTGTGGAAACAAGGGTTGGGGTAGTTACAGTTGCTTTGCTGCGGGGAGGAACGTTATGTCCCAATCGGGCTTGGTGTATATCGGATAGACTTACCAGTCATTAGGGGTACTCTATTATGGGCTAGGTGTTCTCTCGTGTATACACCCAGTGTACTTTGTTTCGCCTATCGATATTAATAAATTTTTACTTGTAAAAAAAAAAAAAATTACTGTCTTGGGAGTTATTTAAATTCTAAATTGTAGAACAGTTTTCCAGGGCATCTGTTAAGATAGAGCAAAATGGTGGAATCAATCTAGGTTTCAAGAAATTTGCACATCACCACTTTTTGCAGAGGTTGAAACTTCTGCTGAGTGCGATCACAACTTTATTTAGTATGATCTTAAGGCATTGGCTTTGCGTTTCAGGGAATGCTTAGTGAAGCCTACACACTATTTTCAGAAGCATTTTCAATACTTCAGCAGGTATGTTATCTGTAGTTTCAAGTTTGCCCTCTTGGAACATATGTGGTTTGGTGTATCATCGCTCCTTTTTTGGATTGCAGGTTACTGGTCCAATGCATCGAGAGGTTGCCAATTGCTGCCGGTAGACATCTGTAAACAATTCTTTATGTTTGTTTATAATATTATTTGCTAAATCTTAGTGGTATATAAAACAAATAAATAAATAATGCATCTCCTAGTCTTAATGTTCCTTGGCAAGACATGACTATAATATTATGCGTCTTTTAATTAGCTATTTAATTGCTTATAAGATTGGTTATCAACTCAGTGATCTGAATTGCAACAGTAAAGCTGATAAATTATAATGTGTGTTTATGAGGCCCTTCAAGACTGACACTTCCTTAAATTTTCAGGTATCTTGCAATGGTTTTGTACCATGCGGGAGATATGGCTGGTGCAATAATGCAACAGCACAAGGAACTTATCATAAATGAGCGTTGCCTGGGTTTGGACCACCCTGACACTGCTCACAGGCATGCTTTTCTGTTCTTTCTTGTAGATTCTTTATGTTTGATGCTAAAAAACCAATGGATATTGTTATTTCAACTACTACAAGGTTAATATTACAAATATATCAATCACTTACGAGCATGAAGAAACAGGCACTGGATGCAATGTCATGTTAAGTTTGAAAATCATGAGTAATGCGAAAAAGTCTTTTCATGTGCTGTGTAGAACAAGAGAAAAATAAGTTTTCATTGGGGTGTTCAATCAACCCCTTCTCTCTGTCTCTGATCTAATTCTTGATCCACTTGATCTGCAACAATGGGAATGCAGTTATGGCAATATGGCTCTTTTCTACCATGGGCTTAACCAAACTGAACTTGCACTGCGTCACATGTCCCGGGCATTGCTCTTGCTAAGTTTGTCATCCGGCCCAGATCATCCTGATGTTGCAGCAACCTTCATAAATGTTGCAATGATGTACCAAGACATTGGAAAGATGAACACAGCTCTTCGTTATCTGCAAGAAGCTTTGAAAAAGAATGAGAGGCTTCTGGGCGAGGAACATATTCAAACTGCTGTATGCTATCATGCTCTTGCCATTGCATTTAATTGTATGGGTGCATTCAAGCTTTCTCACCAGGTATGTATGTACCTTGGAAAAATTGATTTTGGAATTTCATCATCGAGCAGCTATAAATGATAGAATTTACAAATTATATCGTTTGGCTTGCCAGCATGAGAAGAAAACCTATGATATACTCGTCAAACAACTTGGTGAGGAAGATTCAAGGACACGTGACTCCCAAAACTGGATGAAGACATTTAAGATGCGTGAGCTACAGGTAAATTTATGGTGCTCTTTAGTGTTTGGAAAGTAAAAATTTTAATGCAGTAGTTACGTGTTATCACAATTGTGTGAATCTGGTTTTCACAGATGAATGCACAAAAGCAAAAAGGCCAAGCTTTGAATGCAGCTTCTGCTCAAAAAGCAATTGATATTTTGAAGGTACTTATGAATTCCCCTTTTTGATTATTTTGTTTGTTATGGAAGTTTTCTTTATAATCCAAGATGAAAAATAAGGCGTCATCAGATCATATAACAGATTCTGCTTGATTGAAATAAATACTTTCCTACGCCATTTTTTTTGTTGTCATTTTTATGCCTGTTCTCATTCTCTATATGGAGTGTACAACTCCCTACATTTCTTATTTGAGGACATTTCAAGAAGTTGGTGATTTTTCCTGGTACTCGTCTAAAATCAATGCATGTCTAGCACAAGCCTTTTGTTTTTATTTTTCTTTTGAAGAAGGAAAAGAAAGTGCCATTAAATGTTTCTGGTTAAGCATACCGTACTCCAGTTTTCTGAATTTCTGGTGGATTCTCCAATGTAGTTGTTTAGGTCTCATTTTATATTTGTCATTGCATGACAGGCTCATCCCGACTTAATACATGCATTCCAAGCTGCTGCTGCGTCTGGAGGGTCTGGTAGTTCGGGCACTTCCGGCAACAAATCCCTTAATGCTGCGATAATTGGTGAGACTCTTCCTCGAGGGAGAGGAGTTGATGAAAGGGCTGCTCGTGCAGCTGCTGAAGTCAGAAAGAAAGCTCAAGCAAGAGGCCTGTTGATACGTCCACATGGTGTTCCAGTTCAAGCTTTGCCACCCCTTACACAGCTACTCAATATCATCAATTCAGGTATGACCCCAGATGCAGTAGAGACCGTGGAAACTGAAGGAGTGAAGAAGGAAGCCAATGGCCATCCTTCTAATGGTCCAGCAGATTCCAAAAACGACCAATTGACATCTGGGCAAGAGGATCAGGCTCCTGCTGGATTGGTTGCTGGCTTACCTTCTTCAGATGCCAAGAAACAGAAAGCAAAGGCGAAAGTTTCAGCTTGACTTGTATGCACAGCAGGGACTCAATTGATTGGCAAGAAAGCCGAGGATTGTTTGTTTGATTGGAAATAATTTCTATCCTAGCATGAGATCTTTTTTGGGTCTGTTTGAAATGAGGTACCCCATTCAACTTCGGCTCTCAGAGGCTACGAAGGGTGTTCGGATGTGCGAATTGACCCATAGGTATTCCTTTTTTGTTTTAACCAATAATCAGGCTCATAGATAGCATGGCAGCAATTGCTCGTGCAAATAGATTAATGCACTTCTCCAGGTATTGACATGAATGAGCTCAACCTCGGTTTTTATTTCGTATTTTATTTTGTATTTTATTTTTAAAATTTTGGCCTATTTTTGGGTAGTCTGAAAACATTTCAATGTTTTTTGTAGAACAGTGACAAATGATCTCTAGAATGAGATAGCATAATTTCCCTTTTTTTGGAAAATGCAAAACAGCTTGGTTCATTATGGCCGCTGCTTTTGTTTTGATGTGGAATTATCTTTTTAACACAGCACGTAGTTGACTTATTAGGGGGTTTACTTGCAGACTGGTGTTGGTGGCAATAGAAATGTAGAATTGCGTTGAGTTGGTAAATAGTGAAGTAGTTTAACTTGAAAATAATAAATGAAATTTTGGAGAATCTTAAAAATTTCAGATCATTTTATCCTATATTAAGTGAACTTGAGTATAATTACTTGTCTTGAAAATATAAACCGGTTTTTATCCTATAATAAATTATATTTATCATTTTTTTTAATCTTGTTTTGGTTTTCTCAAATAATTTCTGGATTTCTATATTTTTTTTAACTGACTGGTTGCCATAGGCATTTATACCATTAGTGGAAAATAGAGGGAAATTTTTCACAAATACATGACAATTTAGGGACTAAAATCTTCACTCTACGTTCTTGATTATAAAGAAAAACTCTACTTGCAACCGGAGAAACTCCTGTGTAACAAGGTTGCACCTTTTGATAAAAAAATTTATTTTTTCTCTCATCATTTCGTTCCCTCTTTCCCTCTCTTTCAATTTTTTCCTACCTCTCATTCTCCCTCTCGATTTCACTCATTCTCTCATTTCCCTCTCTTTCTGCTTTCTCAAGATTTGTGGCAAGGAGATTCAATGGTGAGCTTGCCGGCGACTTCTGGTTCTAGAGTATCATGGTGGGTGGAGCTACGGGGTGGAGTGTTGGTACAGAGGTTGCTGGCGAGCCGACCACAGATTGTGTTTTCGTCGATCTTCTTTATCGTGTTGACCTTCTTCCTCATAGCATCCATCGTCTGGTTGGCTTTCTCAGCATTCACGAATCAAAAAATCAATAAAAGACAATGCCTAAGTTATGGAAGTTGCTTTCTCTGCTTGAGATGAATGGAAGGCTCCAAAATGACGGTTTTTTTTTTTAATGTAAAAGTTGATCGAGTTCACGTATCTAGGTGTATGTGTATATGTTGACGTAAAATTTGTTGTTTCTGTTGCATTGTAGTACGTATAGTGAACGGAATCTAAAGAACTTGGCAATTGGCATTTGGCAATGCTCGAAAGTTCTATTTTCATGCTCTATCAGTCCGCTCAAAATAAAAGTAAAAGACTAAAATCAAGCGAGAGAAGAAGTGTCCAAGCAAAGATAGGAATGGGTATTGTGTTTGTTATTTTCCTCTTTAATCCTTCCAGGTAAGATGGGTTTTCTCTTTTACTTAGAGATCAAATAAAAAGGGAAATTGACTAATTTTTCTTTTAGGTTCTTTTTTTTAACGATGAGATTCAAATAATTGAAGTTACAAACCTGCATGTTGTTGTATCTATTGAAGGTCTTGAAGCAAGGGGGCATGAGAACTCTGTAGGACCGATCAGAATGTGAGCAGGGGTAGCAATCCAATACCATCCCTTGTTGAGCTTGTTTGAGGGATACCCAGAAACAAGAGTGACTTCATCTTTATCGGAGATCTCTGTGGAGGAGAACCTTGAGATCAAATCAGCAGAAGTAGGGCTTGGAAGCCCTAAATGAAAAGCCAATGCGATAGTCTTCATGATTTGCAGATGTACTAGAGAACAAGCTTTCAAATTTGCAAACCGGGTTGAGCGTAGCAATGAAGGTGGAGGGGAAGGAGATTGCACATGTATGAATCAAGAAAAATGAGAATGTTAAATGCTAACATGTCAACTGGTTGCACAACGATTCCCCTAACAGGTTGTATCTAGCAGAGCTGGTTTACAAATACATTCTCGATCTTTATTATTTATAATGTATTTTCAAAAGAAAATATATATGATAAATATATATCTGCATTTCCAATTTGAATGGTTAACCCCTAAATTGAAGGAAAAACTGATACATTCTATCATAATTATTTTGGTGATGTGTGCAAGTGTTACTCGCATCACATTAGCAAGAATTATCAAAAGAAAATTGCCATCTTAATCTCTATACATGTGACATATCATTTTTTTTTTTACTCAACAAAAGAAAAAAGACTGATTTTTTCTTTCTTTTTTTCACCTTTATGATTGACATGCGTACATTGTTCAAATAGAAGTTGAACAATAAAGAATATATACAATGCAAGCTTGGGTACTCTCTGGATGCAAGTGATCAAATATTTTTGGCCTCATATGATATAACAATACCATTGAGATTTGTGTGGAACAAAATTACATAACATCAGAATATAAGCAGCCACGGACAAAATTACCCAAGACCACTCCTACAAAACTTCCAGAGCCGTTGTCTTTCTATTATCAATGCTTCTCATTTCTGTTCCTTTATCCTTTCTTACTAATCATGAATTTAATATACTAGCACACAAAAGAAGCCTTCTCTGGTCTACGCTTTATCCCGATGCTCCAGCAGCTGCATCCTTATCATATTCCCCTTGTTCTTCTTTGGCAAATTCTTCAATCAATTCACGTTGCCTTTTAGTTAGATTCCTGCACAAATCAATTTTCTAAATCAAGCATCTAATCACAAGGAAAAATTGTGGTCAACCATAAAATTTCATGCTAGAGGATGCAGAAATGCATCTCAAACAATAGTAAGGCCAAGAACACCTACGTTGGAATGCAGACATTGAAGTGCACATATTGATCACCAAATGAGAAAGAGTTCCTCGTCTTGATCCCTGCTCAAAAACAAGGTCAGGGTGAAGACATCCCCATCAATGTACAAATCAAAAGGATACAGTAATGAGACACTAATTGATCTATAGTTAGCATGTAGCCTGTACTTTGTAAGTTTTACAATCCAACTTAAATATCGTTGAAGCCCTCAAATTTCAAGATTCATTGAAGAAAGAAGACAAAAATATAATCAACTTAGAAAAAAGGGTCACAAGGCAGCCAAAAACTGCCAGTTGCTGAGTAGAGTCCATCCCACCCCAACACCTGATTCACATACTCAAGTTGAAAAGTTACGGTCAGATGTGTCCAACTGCCACTCCCTCACCAGATAGATGCCTCAGAAATTGGGGTGTTCCATGGAGTAAGAGATTTGTGGGATCAGATTCTGGTGGTATCATAATTTGGTTGTAAAGGAGCATATTTTCAGAGCAGTTACCCAAGTGGCAGGTGCTTTGGCCGAATCAGGTGCAAATGGCATTGATCACAAATATTTTGGTTGGCTTGGTCTTCCGAGAGAGATGAGGGGTTTCTTGGATGTTGATAGAGCAGGTTACCTTATTTGTGAAAGATTTTTGCATGTATAGAGTAAATAGGTCTTTTATTTTCCTTTCGTTCATGATGATGTTATGTGGTTTCATGCTCACACCCTAACGTGAGCTGGTATGTGCAATAACACTAACTTTGGTTAAAAACGTAGAACACCACAACATGTTAATGATTGCGAATTACACCATGTTTGCAACTATGGCTTTGTTCAGTTCTGTCCTCGCATAACTATAACGGTTGTGTATGGTTTCTAACACATCACCATCCCAGCTTGTACAAGTTCAGTCAATTACCCACCATAACTTTAAATTTAAACGACTTCACCTGAGAACTTGTGTCCTGTGTATAATTTATTCCATTTCATAAGTTTTGGTAAATAATTAATACCAAACATTAAATTTAACACATAAAAGAGTTCATGAAATATGCATGCTGACTGTTATATACAAATCATAATCAACATCAACATAAAAATAGTGAATAGCTTAATCGTTACCGGTAAAATCATCATATCCTCCACTGAATTGATAATCAACATCCATTTTCCTTCAATAATCTTAACGTGACCCATAAGTTCTAACATGAGTCAAATAATCTCTTGATAACCAGAGTCGCAACAACACTGCTACTGAAAGTTGATGGGGGTAATTGAACAAGGGACAAAGTCCAAGGGTCTAAATGTAAAAATGACCTAATACTTGAACTTTATGTTCCATGCTATTCAATAGACTAAAAAATGTAAATCACAAGCCAATATAGAATATTTGATCAAGCAAAGCATTACACAAACAAAGAGAATGAGATTTAGCTAGTCTAGTTCACTAACCTTTCTTCTTCATAACTACCTTCTGACCAGGCTGGGTGCCAGGGCGGACCTGAACATCAGAAATTATTTTAATCGTGATATTCTATAGGGAACAATGGAAAGAGAATCGTACAAAATAGCCCTTAGGCTAAAATTCCCTTCGAACCCCCACAAAACTGGGATCAAGTCATCACAATAGAAAGAACCTCAACAAAAATATCAGCTATAACGTTTCCCATTGCAAATATAATAATCATATGTGAAGAATCAATCAAACCTTGACGACAACATCTCCCGTGAGAGTAGGGACTTGGATGGTTCCCCCCAAAATTGCCTGGACAAGATCAATCGGATAAACCAAAAGATAAATTACCATCAAACAAGGTAAGTAGAGACAAATGATACAAAAAATTATAGTTATCAGAATTCTGATAGTCTCATTAGCATCAAGTTTTAATGCCAGCTGTGACTGAAAAGTATACTAGCTTGTTATTGAAACTATACATGATGGTGAATAACCACTACAATTATTGCTTGGGGAACAAATTTACCACTCCAGCCTAGTGATATTGTACTTCAATACCAACAAATTTCTTTTTTTCAATCTTGTAGCCATTGCACATCACCTATTAAGGTAGGGAGGGAGAACTTGAGACAAACAATTAAGGGGGATAAGGACCATGGGCAGAAACTTCAATCACACGACTTTCATCTGGGTGATCACAAAATGGGCCAGTAAAAAACTGGGTGTTGTTCATTTCTGAAGCTTATGCAAGACTGAAAAGTACCCAGCTCACGTGATTGCTTGTCAACTGCAATTCAAGCTATGTTTGACTTGATACAGCAGCCATGGAATGATCAGAATAAATATTTTAGTTGGAACCGAAAACCAAAACCAAGGGTTTCATATTGATAAAGAAGACTTTGGTCCAAGAATAACTGTTTGTTACAGTTTATGCAGCATTGCTATCTTATTTATTGTAATTTCACTTTTCTTTGAATTGCTAACATTAAGGGAAGTGTGGGTGGTGAGTTTTTTTTGTTGGAAAGGTCAGTTTGGTAGCCTACATAGTGAAACTTAGTGAAAAATGATCTCAATTTAACTCATGCAGTATATTCGGACAGAGGAATGATCCAGTCTTTGAAAATATAAAGAAGACTATGGAGGAGCTCAAGGATTTCTTCTTTAGAGCTCTTCATCATTGGATGACAGCAAACACAAGAAAGTATTACCTGAGTGATACTCAAAACGGCATCTACATGAATGTCAGAGCCTTCTCGGCGGAAAACAGGATCTTCACGAACCTGAAAGAAGGATATGATATTTTAAATTAGAAAAAAAAAAAAACTTAAAAAATGCATCCAAAAAATGAAAAAAATGCAGAAGGCAACAAAAGATGACAAAACAAACAGAAACTAAGTTATGATAGTTACCTTAATGACAACATAAAGATCACCGGGTTGATTTCCATCAGGATCTGCTCCACCACTTCTACTTACCTTTATAGTTTCATTATTATCTACCCCTGCAAATGCAAAAGTACTAAAGAGTCAAGCACCTAAACAACCTAGCATACAAGAAACCTATAAAGCCAGATATTTTTCTTCTTTAATTTCCTCTTAAAGCTTGAGAAACAAAATCTAATTTGCCACCTGAAGCAAACAAGACTTGGAGATATTACATAAGCCTATTAAACAATCAATATCATTCCCAAATACCCATTCTTCTACACCTTAACCAACCATGCAAAATTTAATTTTTGAATTCATAGGATCATGCATTAGACCTCACATCAAAGCAATTTTTCTAAACCAACTCAGGTCATGAGTCGATGCTCAGAATAGGCACAATCTGAGTGATAAAATTGCTGTAGAAGCTTGCTTATTAAATAAGTAGGAAGGAAATAGCTCAACCACAAGAAGGAACTTTAGCAATGAAACCATCAGTGCCTAAAAATACTATGTTGAAAAAATCAATACCTGATACGATGTTAATCTTGACAGACTTCGTTCCTAACACAACTCGTCTTCCTTTGCATGACTTGCAGATGTACTGAGGCTGCAGATAATAATGGCTAAAAGTTATTATAGACTTAAAAAAAAAAACATGAAAAATATAGATGCATGATAAAAGCAGCTAGAGGATAGCGAAAAAGATTTGATTATCTCAAAAGAAAGATATAGTTGTCCAACATACGGGCACAATTTCTCGTTCTCCATGACACTGAGGACAAGTAATCTGCACCGTAAATAGGCCCTGTTGCATGGTTATCTGCGCAGCAACAAAACCACAATTTAAGAATGGCACACTATTTTCTTCCCATAAATTATTAGATTTTCTTTTCTAGAGAACATACCGTTCCTAAACCTCTACAGCGTGAACATTTTTCTGGTTTTACTCCTGGAGCAACACCACGTCCACCTGCAAGACTCCAGAAATAGAATAAAATATTAGGTTGAGAACTTTTCCATCCCAACTAAACTAAGCCTACAAACAAACAGAGCAAACAACCAAAATTCTTGAAATTGGTCATATTTTTTTTTTATAAGTAAGAAGATATTTTATTGATATTGAAGTAGGCAATAGTCCAAGTACACGAGAAGTATACATGATATTAGAAAATCAGTCACATATATAACAGAACTGAAACATGGAGTAGAAAGATTTGATAAGCGAATAGGATCTTCGTACCACAAGATTGACAGGGCAACTCGGTTTGAAATGCCACAGTCTTTGTGGTTCCCTGAACGGCCTCCATGAAGGAGAGTTCAAGAGATACCTGTGATGATAAACAACTGAAGAAATGTAAGCCAGAGAACAATTCCAAAACAAGAACAAAATCAAAAGCAAAGCATTCTTTTGTTGTTTGGGTCTCTGCTGTATACTCCACTCCTATACTTGGGCAGCACCCTCATAGCTTTTCATTGATAATATCATTAACTTTAGAAAAAGCAATGCAAAGAAAAATTTTCGATATGAGAACAAACAGAAATAAAACCTTGACATCTTCACCGCCTAGTCTCCGATTGAAGAATTCATCAAAAATCTGATCTCCATGGAAAGTGTCACAGCAAGCACATAAACAAACAAAAAATAAAAATCAGATTATCAGAATTCTCATGTGGAATTAATATCCCGAAAAACTGAAAACGCAGAATTTGTTTGCAACACAACAATCCATATTTTGATCATACTAAACTATGGACTGTAACACCATAATCTGAGATTTGGCTACATTAGTAACAAAAGTTTAATAACAACCCTTGCTAGTTCACCAGGATGGGAAATGGACAAATTTTGTAATCACCAAATTAATATTACACAAAAACTGGGCACCAAGCAAGTAGTTACCAAAAGCAGTCTCCTGGATCAAAGACTCTGGATCTCAAGAATTATGATCATACAGGTAGCACAAATGATTGTCTTTCTTATTGGATGCTGCTAAGACAGATTTGTATCCCGATTGTAGGACCATTAATCCTAGGCCCTCCCTGGATTTATGGAGGAACTGCAGTTGGACCACTTATTTGGGAGGCTTGAGAGATCACGTGATAAACACTGCTCTAAAGCATATGTTGAGTGAACTCTTTTTTTTAATTTTCTTTTAGGACCAAAGCAAGTACCATTCAAAACCTCAATAAAACTGGAGTCAAAGATGTACATAAAAAATGATTTTGAACAAAGAAGATTCATGGACAGAACCACAGCCAATTCAAAGATATCAAAAAGGAAGTACTTACGTTATCTCGAAAGAAATCTTTAAATGGACCGTGAAAATCATTGGGAAAGCCACTTTCTCCTTGCTGTACGTATGTATCATGGCCAACCTATAAGATTATGCATACAGACAATGTAAGTACAGACATCTAGGAAGAACAGAAGTGAATTAAGTTCAAATATGGCAAGCTAACCTCCAGGGAAAAGCACCATACATCTGAGAAATTAATCATCTAAAATGCATACTTATACAGGCTAGTTTTAACTGAAATACAAGTGCAAAGTAATTCTTAGTTCAATTTTTTTTTTTAGGTGTAATTCTTAGTTCATTCACATAGCAAAGTCAACAGAATAATCTTCCCCATATTCAGCACCATTCATAAGCAAAGTATGCCATATGCAACCATTTTATATCCATTGCTGCACATAAGATGAAAGAACTTATGAGACATAAGGATATACATGTATGGAGACATTATTTATATGCACATTCATATATGGCGTGTGCATGTATCCTAGCTTTAGATTTTAACGGGCTTAATGTTTAACTTATAAAAAAAATGTTCATGATTTCCTTGTATCTATTTCACCTTCCTAGCTAGAAGTCTTCTCTTGTATACATACAATGTATTTGGCTACGCCTACTGATATTGATACATTTTTTTTTATCTCCCTCCAACTGAGTTGAAGAAAAAAGCTTTCCTCCACGGTTTTTCTTCTCTTCCTCTTCTTTCTTCCCAAACGACAAATCCTTCTTAATATTTCCTATGAAAAAGCAAAACCAATGGTCGCTTCCCACCTTTAGTAAGCCTTTAAAGTACTTATAATCCATAGTTACAGTCCTTGGGTACTTTTCACCCCCCATACAAGCAATGGAGACAGTTTTTTTACTCTATTTGGACCAAACCTCAGGCCTTTCTCAACACCCTAATTCACAAACTGCAAGATAACCTAGAAACTTTCGTACAGGTCACCCTATTATTTGCTAGCCCGTCTTGAACCCCCAAGCTCAAATCCTATTTTCAAGCCAGTAAACTGTACAAGAAAGATTTTCCCCAAGCTTTGCCGCCAATTTATTGTTAGTCAGTTTTGCACAGTCCATTGGATAAACAGCATCCATGTTTCGTTAGTTTTAGTGTTAAAACCATTTTTCCAGCATCAAACAATATTGCCCCAATCATCCAAGTCAGTTGGGAAGTAGTCAAAGAAGATATTATACGGGTGTTTCACAATCTTCATGTCAATGAAAAGTTTGAAAAAAGTTTTAATGCCACTTTCATTGCTTTCATACCCAATAAACCAGGGGTTGTGGATGTTAAAGACTATACACCTATTAGATTAGAGAGCAAGGTTTTCAAAATTCTTTCTCAAGTTCTTGCTAATAGGCAATGTGTAGTTATAGAAAAAAAAAAAAAAACTCAAAGCCTCTTAATGCATTTTTCAAAGGTAGACAAAAAATAGACTCCGTTCTTATTTCTTGTTTTTTTATGATAAAAGTATATTTAATGAAAGGAATAGGCATAGCCCAAGTACACCAAACTCCGTTCTTATTTCTAACAAGAGATTGGATAGTAAGCTGAGATCTAGAAAGCCTGGAGTGGTCTACAAAGTACATTCAGAATATCTATGATCATGTCAACTGGGAGTTCCTTTTATACTTTTTTTCTTTTAAGTAAAAATTTATTAATATCAATAGGTGGAGCCAAGTACACTGGATGTATATATACAAGAGAAACACCTAGCTACGGTAAGAATGTGATTTCATAATTTAATTTTTTCTCTCCGTACACTTTTTCGCCATCCTCTGTTTTTCTCATGCACGTTTGAAAATTATCACGCTTCTTTCGTCGATAGTTCTCTGTTAATGGTGAAATAAATCTTGTGGTGTTAACTGCTTCATTTCAATATGGGTTATCCCATAGAAGTGGTTATTGAATCCAAAAGATTTATTCTGTCAAAAGGGAGTGGTGGATCAGTGAGAGTTACCGAGAGAAACTGGAAGATGGATCATTCAGTGATCCTGGGAATAGCATCATTACATTGGCTGAGGAAGGTGTTAGAGGAAAGTTTAAGAGAGGGGAAGAAGGAGGTGTATTCAGCAACTAGAGATGGCTACTGCAGTCTTATTGCCCAACGATGCGCAAATTTTAGAGGAAGATATCTTGAAGTGTTTGAATATAACCAGGGGGGGAGGAGAAATGTTTTGTGCTTTCCAGAAGGAAATAAGGGGTGGGGTTGGAGGAAAATGAGGGAGGCTTTGGTTGAAAGTGGTAGAGAAGTCCATGTCAATGGAGGAGCTCAGGTGAACAACGGGAAGAAGGCAGTTCAGTCACGGACGTATAAGGAGGCCTTATCTTCGTCGTTGCCGATAGCTAGGAGGAAACAGGAAAATGGAGGGACAAACTCTGACAGGAGACAAAGGGAGTGGAGCCGAGACGCAATCCCGAACCATACCCATGGCAGGAGATCCGCGGCGTGTCAGGAGGCGTGGGAAGTGCGAAGGCTACTGATAGAGATGCAAGGCCAGCTACGGTATTTGCAGAGAGATATGGCTGATATCGTGTCCTTTGTCGAGGGGATAAAGAAAGCAGAAGACGTGGAAGATTTAAGAAGAAAAGTGGGGCGGGTTGGAGATATGGGTGAAGGGGCTGGGCCTAGTAAAACCCGGAATCAAGCCCACCAGAATAAACTTAAGGGGCGGGCCGTTTGGAGGAAAATAAATGGGCAGACTCGGCCCAACCAGCGAGGCTCGGTTTCTGAAGGGGCTGGGCCTTCCCAGCCGGGTCAGCCCGAGTTACAAACGGGCGGGCAAGGATCCGAGTGTGAAGATCCTGCCCAGAAACGCGTGAATCTCAGCGGCGCGACACCCAGCCCAGTTTTCGTGCCGGAAAGCCTTCCGATGGCGGAGGTAGCACAGAAACCGCCGACGACAGCTGTAGAGATCGCCGACGAGGCCGCCGACGAGGCGTCACAGGTGTTCTGTGCACAAAAGGAGCTCGAAATCCGGGAGTATGCGACCCAGACTTTACCGACTTCTTTGGAAGGCACGGGGGTGGTTCCGACGAAGCTATCTGTCAGACCCTTAGAGGTTTCCGAGTCGGAGGTTGGGGATGAGGAGTCCGAGGATTTCATGCACTCGGTGGAGGATGATTTAGCCCTCTCTGAGGCGTGTGATCAGTTGGGTTTAGAGGATTTTTCTGTGGGGGAGGATTTTCAGAATTTCCAGAGTAGCAATCCTATCCCATTGAACTATTGTTTTCCAAATCAAGCTTCAGACTGGGTATTACATAAGGTGAAAGAGATTCAACATTTTGTGGGGATTAGTTGCGAGGGGTATGAAGAGCAGTTCATAGCATTGTTAACTGCTATGGAAGCTGGGAATCAGCAGAAAAAAAAAGGGGGACTTGAAGCAAAATAGGAGCTCAAAAGGTTGATGTGGTCGATGAATTCGGAGGGTAGTCCTAGTAGGAGTAGGGTAAAAGGGAAGGGGACGTTTGTTCATAAATGAAGCCAAAAATTGTGTCTTGGAATGTCCGCGGTCTTAATGAGGTAGAAAAGTGTACTCGAATTCGACACTTACTTCGTGAGTGGAAAGCGGACATCGTTTGTTTACAAGAAACAAAGCTGAAGTTAATCAATAGGAGGATTGTGAGGAGTATATGGAGTAATAATTATGTAGATTGGGTGTATTTGGCTTCTTCGAGGGCATCGGAAGGAGTAATATTGTTATGGGATAGGAGGGTGGTGGAGAAAGTAGAGGACTATATAGGGAATTATATGGTAGCGTGCTCTTTTAGAAGTGTGGCGGATGGTTTCTTGTGGGCTTTTACAGGGGTTTATGGGCCCAATTTAGACGTGGATAGAAGATTATTGTGGGAAGAGCTTGCTGGGGTTCATTGCTGGTGGGAACTCCCTTGGTGTATTGGGGGTGATTTTAACGTTACTCGATTCCAAAGTGAAAGTTTTGGAAATAGAAGATTGAGGCCAGCAAATTTGGAGTTCTCAGAGTGCATCTTTGACCTAAATCTGATAGATCTGCCACTAGCAGGGGGCCTTGCTACATGGTCTAATAATAATACATGGACTCGTTTGGATCGGTTCCTGATTTCACCAGAGTGGGAAAGCCAGTATCCGGACGTATGGCAAAAGCGGTTGGGCCGGTTAACCTCGGATCATTGGCCTATCTTACTGGATTGTGGAGGTATTCAGAGTAGTAGACGGTATTTTAAGTTTGAGAATATGTGGTTGAAATCAGAAGGTTTTGTGGAGATGGTCAAACAGTAGTGGATTTCTTATCAGTTTGAGGGTACACCCAGCTTTATTTTAGCAAATAAGCTGAAAGTTTTAAAAAGAGATCTAAGAATATGGAATAAACAGTCTTTCGGTAATGTGGAGGAGAACAAAAACACCAAGTGGATGGAAATACAGGAGTTAGAAAGACTACAGGAGGGGAGGCCTCTTACTGAAGAAGAACAAGCACAGAAAACTTTGTTGGGCGTAGATCTTGAGAGGATAATATTGCAGGAGGAAATGTCTTGGCGCCAAAAGTCAAGAGCATTATGGTTACAGGAAGGGGATCGGAGCACGAGGTATTTTCATAGTATTGCAAACTCGCACAGAAGAAACAATAACATTGAGGTGTTGAAAATTGAGGGGGTGGAGCATAAAGAAGAAGAGGTTATCAAAGAACATGTGGTTGATTTTTTTGAAAAGATACTTACTGAACAGGAGGGGTGGAGGCCTACTCTTGATGGGTTGGTGTTTAACATTATTGAACCAGGGAATGTGGTCAGGATGGAGAGGGCTTTTGATGAGGAAGAGGTTCTTAATGCAGTAAGAAAAATGGTAAAAGACAAGGCTCCCGGACCGGATGGTTTCTCTATGGGTTTCTTCCAAGAATGCTGGGAGGTGATTAAAGAAGATCTTATGAAGGTGTTTCAGGAGTTGTTCTCGTTTGAAAAATTTGAGAAAAGTCTTAATTCCACGTTTCTTGCATTGATTCCTAAAAAGGCCGGGGCTATTGAGATCTCGGATTTTCGGCCTATCAGCTTAGTGAATGGAGTGTACAAGATTATCTCAAAAGTGCTTGCAAATCGCTTAAGTGAGGTTCTAGGAAAAGTTGTGACTAAGCCTCAAAATGCCTTTGTTAAAGGAAGACAGATCCTCGATGCGGTTCTAATTGCCAATAAATGTTTGGATAGCAGAATGAAGGAGGAAAACTCAGGTATTATGTGCAAGTTGGATATGGAAAAGGCGTATGACCATGTTAATTGGGATTTCCTCTTATATCTTTTGAGTAGATGTGGTTTTAGTGAAAGGTGGAGGTCATGGATTAGGTGGTGTATCTCTACAGTACGGTTTTCTGTTTTGATCAATGGCAGCCCTGAGGGTTTCTTTCAGAGTTCTCGTAGGCTGAGGCAAGGGGATCCGTTATCTCCTTTACTTTTTGTGATTGTGATGGAGGCTCTAAGCAGGATGATCTCGGCCTTGTCGGCTAATGGTTTTGTTAGGGGTTTCCAAATTGGTTCTCCAACCAGGGACATTACTACCATTTCTCACTTGTTGTTTGCAGATGATACGCTTATTATGTACGAAGCTGATCGGGACCAGGTGCGGGCTGTAAAGGCGTGTCTACTGTGTTTTGAAGCAGTGTCTGGTCTAAAAGTGAACTATGATAAATCTGAGATGGTACCGATTGGAGAGGTTCAGAATATTAGGGAGTTGGCTGACACGTTGGGTTGTAAGATAAAGTCTCTTCCTATGACTTACCTGGGATTACCTTTGGGTATAGCTCCGAGGGCAAGCTCGATTTGGGACACAGTAATTGAAAAAATAGAAAGGAAACTGGCAGGGTGGAAGAGAATGTACTTGACAAAAGGGGGTCGGATTACTTTGATTAAAAGCACACTTTCTAATCTACCTACTTATTTCTTATCTTTATTCCCTATTCCGGCAAGTGTGGCGAGGCGTCTTGAGAAGTTACAGAGAGATTTTCTGTGGGGTGGAATGGGAGACGAGTTTAAATTTCATCTGGTCAAATGGGAGAAGGTATGCCATCCTATCTCCAATGGTGGTTTGGGTATCAGAAATATGCGGCTGTTTAATCGGGCGTTACTTGGTAAATGGTTGTGGAGATATACCAAGGAGCCAGAAGCCCTATGGAGAATTGTGATAGAAAATAAATATGGTGGTTTAGGGGAAGGTTGGTGTACTAGAGAAGTTAGAGGGACACATGGAAGGGGGGTGTGGAAGTATATTAGAAAAGGGTGGGAGGTTTTTTATCGACACACGAGATTTCAGGTGGGGTCAGGTGCCAGGATCAGATTTTGGAAGGATACATGGTGTAGTAACAGTGCCCTAAAAGAGTTGTTTCCTATTCTTTTCCAGATAGCAAGTGCCAAAGAAGCTACAGTGGCGGAGGTCATGGGAATTTCAGAAAGGAGTATCCACTGGAATATTAATTTCAACCGGGCGGCACAGGATTGAGAGATGGAGATTTTTGCAGAATTTTATAGTTATCTATACTCTTTTAATCCTAATACCCAGCATGAGGATAGCCTCTGGTGGATTCCTGCAGGAAAAGGGGTTTTCACTGTTCGGTCCTATTATAAGGTCCTTACACAAGCGCCAGGGGCACAGTTTCCCTGGAAAAGGCTCTGGCGACACAAGGCCCCTCCAAAAGCTTCTTTCTTTGTGTGGACAGCGGCATTAGGCAAGATTCTTACTACAGATAATCTGAGAAAGAAGAGGATAATTATCGTAGACTGGTGTTGTATGTGTAAAGGAGGAGGTGAGGCGGTAAATCATTTACTCTTGCATTGTGAGGTAGCTAGGGCGCTCTGGAATGAGGTATTTCAAAGGATGGATCTTGCTTGGGTTATGCCGGAATCCGTGGTGGATATATTGGCGTGTTGGACATTTATTCGAGGTGTGCATCAAATCAAAGAGATTTGGAAGATGATTCCTATTTGTATCATGTGGTGCCTATGGCAAGAGCGAAATGAGAGGACGTTTGAAGACAAGGAGAGATCGATGGAAGAACTAAAAATTTTCTTTTTTAGGACTCTTTGTACTTGGGCCATTGCTGTGGACTTTAATGGCATAGAACTTCATGATTTCCTAGTTTCTAACATGCCTTTGTAAATAGGGCATACATTTTTGTAACTGGCAATTGTTGCCTTTTTGTTAATAATACTTATCTTATCAAAAAAAAAAAAAAATATTGATGTGAATAGGCATAGCCCAAGTACACAAGATGGTATACAAAAGGTCATACCTAGTTAGAAAGAAGTAATAGAAACAAGAAAATCATGGCTAGGAAGCAGAAATTGATACAAGGAAATCATGAACATTAAGCCCATATTAGGGAAATGATCTGAACAAAATCCAAGAGGCAGAAATTAGAAACCTATCCCAATCTATACCAATCCCGATTGGATGACCATGTGAATGATCCTTCAATCTCTCGCTTGGGACAAAGATGCCTCCCCCGATCTCTCACTTGGGAAACGGGTAATGTTGAAACCACCACTAATGCACCAAGGCATTCCCACCAGGTTTGGCCCATAAACTCCGGCAAAGGCCCACTCAAGATCATTTATCACATTTTTAAAAAAGCAAGCTACTGTAAATTCCCCAAAGCACTTACTAAGGAGATGTGGTTCAGGGGGAAATGGCGATCATGGATTGGGTATTATACCTCTACACTTTTCTATCTGGTAAATGGAACCCCTTTCGGTTTCTTCAAAAGCTCTAACGGCCCACAACAAGGAGATCCTTTGTCTCCTTTACTTTTTGTCCTTGTCATATAGGTGCTCAGCAAAATGATATCTGCCCATGCTAATGGAGGTTTCCTATTTGGTATCTTTTTGGAGTATAGGAATTATGAAGTCCTTAATTTAACACATGTTCTGTACCTGGTCTTCCTTAGAGATCCACTTTCAAGGCCAAGGTTATTAGGGATAGGGTTATTGACAAGATCGAGTGTTGCTACACTAACTGAAAGAGGATGTATTTATCTGAAGGTTGTACGATTACTTTGTTTAAGAGAACTCTTTCTAATTTATCCACGTATTACGTTCTCTTTTTCCATTTCCTTCTAGCATGGCTATCCATCTAGAGAAGCTACAACAAAACTTTATTTGGAGTGGGTTAAAAGAAGAGGTCAACTTCCACCTAGTAAGCTGGTCCAACGTATGTTCTCCAATCTCTAAGGGTGGATTAAGAATTTGAATTTGCTCTTGTTTAATCGTGCGCTCTTGGGGAAGTAGCTTTGGCCCCATTAGATTGAGAGAGTGGCATTGTGGAGGGATGTAGCATATTACATATATGTATGCCAATAGGTGGATGGTGTTCTAAGGCAAGATGGAGTGGGATTACAGGAAAACACAAGAAAGATTTGGAACTAGATTTTAGGTGGGAGATTGCTCTAGAATTAGATTCTGGGATGATTTGTGATCTGGAGAGAGAGCTCTCAAGAAGCTTTCCTGAATGTGAAGAGTGTTGCTCATGTGAAGGATGCTTAGATATCTAGTGGCCTCACTCAATTGAATGTAAGCTTTATCAAAGCGACTCATGACTAGAAAGTATGCCTTTATCGCATCTTTAATCTGTTGTGGACCGTTTCTGTTCTCGGAGAGGTTTAGTGGCAGTCCACAAAGTGCAATACCGTGGAAGATGGTCCTTACTTGCCTCATATGATTTGGAGATAAATGAATGGCAGAAAGTTTGAAGATGGAGAATGGATGTTGGAGGAGTTCAGAAATTTCTTCAATACTCTCTTTCGTTGGACAGCTGCTATTGGTTTTAACGGGCTTAACTTTTATGATTTTCTAATATCTTTATCAGCAAGGCATTTATCCTATATACATCCTATGTACCTTGATTGCGCCTTCTATGCTTTTGAATGAAATTTATTACTTATTAAAAAAATATTGCACCAGCCAATTACAAACCTTGGCCCAAGTGGCTAAAAGTATCCTATTAAATAAATCCAATTTCCACATGCTTGATGATAACTCCATGGTTACAAAACAAATGGCAAATGCATTTAGGAAGCACGCTAAGAAAGTCTCTATGAGCAACATGAAATACTCCTTCAATACTACATGATTCTCAAAATTCATAATTATATGTAGGACACCTGTAATAGGTTTAACATTAGGGGAAAGACTGTGGACATACCTAAAGAAAAGTTCAATTCAATGCAAGTTTCTGCATTTATCGAAAAAAGGGCTCAATTCAAGCAGATTCAGCCGATTCAAATTGAATCGGTTAGAAACCAAACCAATTTTAGTGAAATTTTTTAATCATTCACTAAACCGCTTCAGTCAACCGATTTTACACTGATTTGAACCAATTCCAACTAATTCAAAATTGTATTTATTTTTACGTTGTCTAACAACTGAGGGTTTTTTTTTTTAATTTCTTGTACAAAAATAGAATAAAACAAAACATATATTAACTTTTTCATCATTGTATTCAATAAGAATCGCAAAGAAATTGACAGATAAAACATGTACTACATTATTTTCTTTAGTTGAATAAAAAATTAGAAGATGAATAAGTATTTTGTATTAAATTTGTGGTTGTTCATAAAATACTACATTTGTCATGTGCTTATAACTTAAAAGTCTTGATCTTCTTCGTATATAAGGCCAAAAAATGTCGACAATTAAGGTTAAGTACATAAATTACATGTTTATTGATACTATTTAGATTCCTATCATATTTTTTATTGAAACTAGTCAATGAATTTATATTTTATACTCTTTTATACACGATATTAAATGCTTGAATTTCATTATATATGATTTTTAATCCTTTTTATCAATATTAAAATAACCAATTCAAACTTTTCATGAATCACCCGATTCAACAAAATTCAATTTGTTGAATGGGTCCTTATCCAACTCCGAACCCGATTCCAATTTTTCAGGGCTTGCATCTTATTCAGTTTTATATACATAACAGAACCTAGAATTTACTTGTAAAGAATTTCAAATACAAGGAGTTTGGACAGTAATATACAATTACTAATCTACTTCAACATTCAAATCTGCCAAAATATTCCAGTAGAATGATAATCAAGAAATAACTGTTAGTAGAGATGCAGTATAACAAGAGGGGGGCCTGCTACAGTGGTGGATTTATTGGCTAGTTGGGTGATACCGGGGGGAGTTCCACAAATCAAAGTTGTGTGGAAGATGCTTCCTAGCTGCATTATGTGGTGTATTTGGTGAGAGCGTAACGAGCGGACATTCGAAGATAAGGAGCGGACTTTAGAGGAGCTTCGAGCTTTATTTTTCCACACCTTACTTCTTTGGGCTATCGCTGTAGATTTTAATGGCCTAAATGTACATGATTTTCTTGTTTCTTTTATAGCAACTTAGATAGGTCTTACCTCTAGTATAACTTCTAGTCTACTTGGGCTTTGTGTTTTCTTATTTAATACTATCGTTTACATATCAAAAAAAAAAAAACAGGAGGGGGAAAATTAGAAGCGTAACCTGGTCATATTGCTGTCTTTTATCATCATCTTTCAAAACCTACAACAATAGTCAAGGAAAAGTACATCTTACTAGATCACATGGGTAAGTCTTGCAAAGATATCCAAAAGACTCTAAAAGTTCAAAAACAAAAACCTCATATGCTGTTTGAACTTCTTGAAACTTTTTTTCAGCATCAGGATCATTTTTATTTGTATCTGGATGTAGCTTCTTTGCAAGCTGTAGAACAATGCCATATGAGAAAAAATACAATAGATTAACACGTTCAGAGCAAAAACAACTCAGGAATTTGAAAAATGGAGTATGTGATCCTAGCAAACGACATAGCCAGGACTATAAATGGTATATCACATGCCTTTATTCCTCCTGCCATATAAATCAATCATTCATTATGCTTTCAAGGAGAACTAATAGCTTCTCTCACTCAAGTGTATCATACTTATAACTCATCCAAAAAAAAAAAACCAAGTGTATCATAATTATAACTAATGAAACAATCATGCCACCCCACATATTCAAGGTATTAGAGAAAGGTGCTCCATAATTACCAGTTTTTTGTCTCTTCCGAATTACCAGTGCTTCATATTTATACTTAAGCAGACAAGCATCTGTAATCCATGCTTTACACACATAATAAGCATAAACGTGTTTTTGTTGGTATTTCTGAGTATCTGCATCTGCGTCTTTGTGCAAAATTTATATTTGAAATCAAGAGATGAGGCAAAGACCTACCGCGTAATAAGCTTTCTTTATTTCTGATGCATTTGCATTCCTGCTTACGCCAAGGACATCATAATAATCTCTTGTAACCGCTGAAGAACAAACCCAGTATATATCACAGTTTCTTTCAATATTAAATGTTCGATAGACGATAAACAACCACAACCTTGAGCTCCTTCTTTACTTAAAATTCCTGATGGTTTTATTTTAGTAGAAGACAAAACGAAAAACTATTTCCATATAAGTAGGCATGGTAGCTTTTCCACAAAATATCTTTTTTTTTTTAAATGATGGGGGAACCCACGGTAGAGCCCTTAGGACTCACCCATGGAACCTAAACCCCCGGGGAGACTAGCATAGCAACCGGCCGCCATGGCCTCCAACTTAAGTCTCAGTTTGATCCCAGGGGGAATCGAACCTCTGGCATGGGGCTCATGCACACAAGTTCGCCCTTACCACTTGGGTTACCCACGGGGGGTTTTCTGCAAAATATCTCAAAACATGGAACCATTAAAGGGGGGAAATTCTTCCCAAATAATTGTTAATGAACAAATGATCCCAAAATGGGAAAGAGCAAAGGATTACTATGTAGATATATTATATGTATAAATATATATTGATTACCGATAAAAAAAAAAGTATGTATAAATATATACATATATGTATATACACATATATATGACTTATCAAGAAATATATAAAGATAAGATGGCTATATAACCCTTGCGAGTGTATTTAATACCAGTGCTGTGAATTGATCTAGCTGCACTCCAATTGGCATTCAGAGCTCCCAACAGCAACCAATTTTTCTGGGTCACTGCACATCACGGAACATAAATCATATTTAAAACAAAAGAAAACCATGTTTGGCCGAGAGTTTAATCCGCAAGCAGGGAAACGTAGACTCGGTGCTTTATTTCGTTGCGAAGTTTCATCGCACATTTTTTTATAAGTAAACGAAGAAAGTTTCATCGAACATCAAATTGAAATGGGGAGATTTCATTCAACTTATACAGTACACAATTTCAAAATTTTCCGAAATTATCACAGAAACCATAAAAAAAACGCCACGAAAAACTTTTAAGTTTGAAAAAAAATGATATTTACCATTATTCGAAGCGTAATTTCCAAGAATTCGAGATGGGTTACAAAACCCTGAATTGAAATTCCTATATCCCTTTCTACACGCCGCCTCGTATATCTGTAAGAAGAAAAAAGGGTTGGCATCCATACAAAACCAACAAAGAAACAAAAAATTTCACAAAAAAAAACCAACAACTAGAGAATTGAGTTAAAAAGGCAATTGTCATTGAAGGAAAGGAAAAGAAACCAGAGCTATGACGGAGAAGGCGTACGGAATTCTTGTATTGGTGGAAGAAATTGGAGAGGAGAGAGCGACTAGCAAGAGAGTGGACGAGCCTGACACCGTTGGAGCGAACCATTTTGCGAGTATGAAAATGAATCAATGGTAGGGATTTAGGGTTTTGGGGTTTATTATGATAAACCCTAGAGAACCCTAATTGGTGACAGCCTGGAAGGTTCTAGAGCAGAGAGAAAGAGAGAGAGATGGGTATTTTTAATTTGGACGGTGCTACTCCCACAGAAGGAGTCCACCGCCATAGGCAAATTTTTTTTTTTTTGGTCTTCTTTTTTTTGTTGCCAAATATTTTTTTAAATTTATTAAATATTTATTTTTTAAAAATAAAAAATATATATTCATTTTAAAATAATTACTTAACAATTAAATAAAAAAATGCGATGGTGGCCACCTTCTATTGGAGAAGCAATTTTCTTTTGGGATATGCTATACATCAGCCTACATACTCTACACACCATAGTTTTTTTTTTTTCCCACTCAATACACTAAGTGTGTTGAGGCTGATGTGAATAATAGGCTGATGTGAATATTTTTCTTTTTTTTATTTTCTTTTTTTATTTATCATGCATATTTATCATCTCACAACACATATTTTATATATTTTAAAATTATTTATTATTTTATATTATTTTATTATTGTTAAATTAATTTAATTGTTCTACTTATTATCTATATACCACATATTTATTATAGAAAAATGAAAAAATAAAATAAAAGAGTAATATTATATACAGTCGTGAAATGCGCAAGTGTCGTGCAATCGTTTTGAAAAATAGTGAGGCCTACTATTAAAAAATTAATTTTTTTCATATGGATCTCGTATTTATTTACTTTTTTAAAGTAATTATAAGGCGCTTGCATACTCACGATTACAACTATCATTTCTCTTTTATATATGGAAGCACTTCTGAATTATCTGATGGAAGCCCTGTGGCCATAGGTAGAGGTGTAACCGGTCCGGTTTTTGACAAAATTTGAGACCGAACCTGTATGCACTGATTTTGTATTTTCAATAACCGATTCTGTACCAATTACCCCCTAAACCGGTATTTTCGATTTTACCTATTCCGATTCGGTTCGATCCGATTTTTTAGTTTTAATATATTATATAATATATATAATAATATAGTGATAATATATTATAATATATAATATAGTGATATATTATAGTATATTATAATATATAGTGATAGTATTAGTATAACTATTAAGACAATAGACTATAGTGATATAAGATTTTAAAATTTAATCTTATATTAATTAGTAATTTATCATATAATACAAAACTATTTATATATAATTATATATTATATATAAAAATTATATACAATCTAAAAAATTATAATATATATGAACCGATCCGGTTCGGTCTGATCCGATTTTAGAAAAAGAAAAATCAAAACTGGACCGATTTTGACCGGTTTTAAGAAAAATAAAACCGGTACCGGACCGTACCAAACTCAGTATCGGACCGGTTTGGTCCGGTTTATCGGTTCACCGATTTATTTTTACATAGCCGTGGGAGAGACTTTTTTTTTCTTTTTTATCTGGGTGGTGCTCAACGTTTTCTAGCGTATATTGAGTCTAGTTTGTGTGCACACGCATGTGTCTCCAGCATTTTTTTTCCTAATTAAGTCTTCTTATCATAAATAGAAAATAAAATATTATAGACTATTTGAGGGAGGGTCCTTTCCACTATCAATATATAAAATACAAGTACGTAACTAATCTATGGGTATGCGGCCAAAAACAAAGTTGGTCACTGTCCATTGCGCTATTGAGTACGCATATCGATTTTGAGATCGATCTATTTTTTTTACGCTCTAGCCTATTTGATTTTCCCGCATTCAAGTGATATCATCAATGATAGCTCTTATTTTCCAAGCTTGATCTTCACCTTGAATTGCCGAGATTACGAGTTGTGAGTCTCCTTCTATGATTGTATAAACTTTTTACAAGTGTTCTGCTATTTTTGTTGCAAGGAGAGCTGCGCAGGCTTCTGCAATTTTTTCCATAGAAGGAGCTTGTGGCGATCATGGATATTTAATTTCCAAATTTCCCCCATCAATCTGCTTGGGAATTTTGGCGATGAGAGGCTTGCAATTCCAGCTAGGGGTGCTACCTGCATGGTGTGGGGCGGGGGCACCCCCTCCCACCATGCACCATGCCAGTGGAGGGGTTTCATATCCCGCCCCCCGCCTCGCTACCAGGGGTGGGGTAGAAACTACACCCCGCCCCGCCCCCTGCTCAACCCATTGTTTAAAAAAAAAATTAGTCTAAAAATTATTTTTATACTCAAATTATAATATAATTTAAAGTATAAATTGAAATTTATATATTAAAAAAAATACAAACTCATTAGAGTTATTGTTAAGTCTCGCATTGTTTAATTATCACTATTGTATTGCTTTTGCCTCTTATATAATGGTTGGCCTAGGAGGTCAAGGCAATCCATTAACTTGAAGTTGAATTCAAGTTTTTAACAAATTTTATATATTTATATACAATATATTTATATAAATTACTTATATAAATATTAAAAATTATAAATTTTTACATTAAAAATGGGAAGAGTGCAGAGTGAGGGGCAGGGCCCCGCTGCCAATCCCTAATTCCAGCTATAATATGGGAGGCTGTTTTGACAGAGAAATTTCCATTTTGATTTTTTATCCAATTCAGACAATCTGTTCGCTGACTAAATTGGGGCAGCGAGATTTTTTGAATTTCTTTTATGCTTTCCTGCTCAAAAAGGGTGTGCAATTTTTGTACATCCCATGTATGAGATATGTGGTTAATCAGATCATAAAATTTTAGAGTGGGAATAACTTCTATATTCTGGTTCCGTGGTTTGGGTCTGAAATTTTCTAGTGTTGGTATCCACGGATCCAACCAAACTTTGACTGTTTTTCCATTAAAAATTTGAAAGCACGTACATTTTTCCAGTAGATCCCTTGTCTTCATAATTCCTTTTTAAAAAATTGAGTCGCATATTTTTTGTTTAGCCTTTCAGAAAAGAGTACAGTTTAGGTACTTCTTCAATAGGAGTGAGTGCCACATACCTTGATTCGCTTGGTTTATTTGCCATCTTGTTTTAGCCAGAAAAGTTAAGTTCATATTCTCCATCAGTCTTAAGCCCAGGCCTCCTGCTTTTTTTGGTTGGCATATCAACTTCCATGATTTAAGATATAGTTTGTGTTTTTGATATTTTTTGGTGCCCTACCAAAAATTTTTGAAACTTGTATCTAGTGATTTGCAAATTGATTTTGGTAGAAGGTGTGTTGGCATTTGATATGAGGGAATTGTGCTTACCACTGTTCTAATGAGCATTGTTCTACCTGTCTGTAATAGAATTTTGGATTTCCAATCTTCCAATTTTCTGTTGATATTATCCATAAACCCTTTATAATTTTCTTTCTTTGATTTCCCAAATGATGTTAGTATTTCCAGATATATTCATTCTTGATGTTGATTCTTTGTATTGCATATAGGAGAGTATCGCTAATCGTTTGGCTTGGCTGGTGTTTCTTGTGATGTATATCAACGATTTTTCCTTGTTGATTCTCTGGCTTGACCACTCTTGATATTTTTTCAAGTTATCGCTAATAGTTTGGGCATTGCTCTCCTCTGCTTTCCCAAAAGTAATTAAATCATCTACAAAAAGTAAATGAGATATTGGGGGATAGTTTTGACTTAACTTGATGCCTTCTATTTTTTGTGTGCTTTTGGATCAAGATGTTGTTGTGACACATTCCTTGATTAAATTGATCCAAGTGCTACTGTATCCCAGAGCCTTCATCACCACAAACAGAAAATTTCATTCAATGTAGTCAAAGGCTTTCTCCATATCTATTTTGATTGCCATTTGACTAATTCTTCCCTTATTTTTCCTGAGTTTATGATACAGCTCATGGGCAATTATGGTTTCTTTTTTTTTTTTTTGTTAATTATGCCCCAAGACAAAAGTTGTTTGGAATGGTGAGATGATGATATTGGGTAGTGTTTGCTTGAGTCGATTAGCCCAAATTTTCGTGATGATTTTGTAAATGACGTTTGTCAGGCTAATTGGGCAAAATTTGTTCAGAGAGCATGAATTGACTATTTTTGGAATGAGTGCAATATTAGTGTGGTTTATTTGTCTTAGAAGTTTCCCTCTTCGGAAGAAATTTTGGATTGCTACTATGACTTCTTTTTCGATAATCAACCAGTAGTGTTTGTAAAATAGAGTCGTCATTCCATCGGATCCAGGTGTTTTGTGATTTGGTATATGCTTTAATGCCCCATATATTACTGCTTCACTTGGTAGAGCTGTTAAAGAGATGTTTTCCTCATCCGCGATTTATTTTTCGAACAAATTCTCCAATTCTACCGAAAAATGATTGGTCTGGTGGAAGTGAATATATACCTAAAATGGTTAACGAAAGATTATTCGATAACATCTAGATCCATTGACTAGTTACGTTGGCTTAATTTGATGGAGTTGATCTCGTTCCTTCTTCTTTGGATTATTGTGGAAAGATAGTAGAATTTTATGTTTAGGTCTGAAGTAGTGAGCTAGTTGATTCGGGATTTTTGGTGCCATAGAGTTTCTTCATTTTTCAGTCGATCATGTAGGTTCACTTGAAGCTACCTCTCTCGTAATAAATTATGTGGGTTCGGAGATTTGCATTGTAGCTGGTTAAGCTTCTTTTCGGTTTCCTGAATGTTGGTTTGGATTTTTCCGAAGTGAACTTTATTCTAGTGCTTGAGGGCTTCTTTGGTGGCTTTAATTTTGCTGCAAAGAATAAAGTCTAGATTTCCATTGAAATGTCTGCACCATGCTTCTTGAATTATTATTTGACTTAATGGTTCTCGGGTCCATAATTCTTCAAATTTGAAAGATGTGGCATGCCTCTCCTCTTTGGTCGTGTTGAGTAGAAGTGAGTGATGGTTTGATGCCGAGGAGGTGAGGTGTTGGATGGTTGCATCTGGGAAAAGCAACCTCCATTTCGGGTTTGCTATTCCACAATCTAGTCTTTCTGTGATTAATGCATTACTTTGACGGTTATTTGTCCAAGTGAAAGTAGGCCCTGTGTAGCCGATATCTATTAGACCATGTGTTGTAATCAAAATTTTCAGCTCGCCAATTGAGGAAGATGTTATTAGGCGTCCCCCTATCTTCTCTGTTTGATTTAATAGATCATTGAAATCTCCAATGCAGATCCATGGGCCGGGAAATGAGAGTTGAATTGTTTCCAACAGCTGTCAAAATTTCTCTGTGTTGCCATTATGCTGGAGCATAAACAAAAGTTGCTAGCAAAGGGTGATTAGAAGGATCAGAGTAGATTAAAATAGATATTACATTCATATTAACATGTACTGGTTCTACATCTACATTAAGTCACCATATTAGCAAAAGGCCTTCTTTTTTTTCAAGGCTGGGAAGTGTACAAAATGATGGAAACCTAGACTATTTACAATGGATAAAGTGCTCGACAAAAATATAATATCTAGGTTATATTTCCTAATATTTGCCATTATACTTCTGATTGCCTTGGGGCGGGCTAAACCCCTGCAATTCTATACCATAGTCTTCATGGAGCAGGGGGAGACATGGTTGGGCTCGTCTTGTCAACTTTTTTGGATTTTCTGGAAGTAGTTGCATGTGGGGTTACCCTGTGGTAAGGTTTGACTCTACAATGTTCTTTTATTTTTTTAATTTTCCCATAAGCTTTTATTTGCATCTCCAATAGCATAAGAGGCAATAATTCATCCTCTTTGGTAAATTTTATGGCACTTGCATTGGATTGAACTATGGGTATGCGGATGATTTTTTGCACTTTCAGCTTTGCTTGCTAACTATCTTCATGGATCAGTGGTGTATGCCTCAACACTCATTTTGGCCCTTGTGCTTTTTGTTTCTTCTTGCTAAGTGATGGTAGAGTTGCTGATGGGTAGAGTTCATGCTCCAGCTTCTAACTTGATTTGCCCATGCGTGCCACAATAGGCTTTCCTATGTCTTGCTCTGTGTAGAAGATGTTGGGAAATTTGAAAGCTTCTTGGGCTATGGGTTGTTTTTGTTAGGCCCATCATTTTTCCTCATTGACTTGTTGGTAATGGATTTGTGGGTGTAACACCCATTCCTGTAGGCTAGAAGTGTCACGTAATTTTCATGAAGTATAACCCGGTAAGAGATATCATATTAATAACATGAAATTAACATTTATTTCATAAAAATATTTGTCTAATAAAATGTCTTCCAAAAATATTAAATGAATAAACTGAATAAAATTTTTATCATAAAAGTAAATTTTATTATAGGAAGTCTAAAATTAAAATAATTGCTCCTTCTATTCCTACACTGCCTGCTCATGTTCATCATCCTCACCTGAGTGGTTAAAAACATTAAATAAACTAAAATGGGTCGAAAACTCAGCAATAAATTAATCACAACGTAAACATAAAAAATATAAGTGTTTTCTTAAAATTTTCATGCTGAGAGCTTAAAATTCATAACTGTTCATACTGATGCTTGTGCTATACATGACATATTTATCTGAATTAACTGACTAATTTGACTGATCAACACATTTAACCATGTGTGTAAGGTTGTGCATCGGCCCTAAGGGGAGCTGCTGATAGTATTATGGCATACTATGATGGACTATGCTTGAGTCTGTGGCTTACATATCCACCCTGAAACTGCATTGGTACTATGCATTTGAATGAACAACTTATTAAATTGATATGTCTTATCTTGCACTTGAACTTAAAATAGCTTACATGTTTTATGCGACGTGAAATGCATGACATAATATGTACATAATTATAATTTCTTAATATGAACATGATGCGAAATGACATGATCGTATGCTATGCTGGATGACATGTTTGCACAATCATGACATACGTGGCATGTAAAAGAGGCTATCAAGAATTGTCTTTAATAATAATTTATCTAAGCTAACATGTGATGATCCTAATTTATGATCAAATTATTTACATCACTGTCCTACTTTCTGAATCTCACTTTGTAGCTCGTCACCTGTACGAAGTATTAAACATACGTTTAATATGAAAATCAATGAATGCTAACATCTTAAATTATTTAAAAAATACTAATAACGTATTAAAATTTCCACACTAATAAATTTAGTTTAAAACTTAAGCCTAACTTAATTGTTAAGCTCAACATAGAGTGCAAGTCTAATTAAAAAATCCAGCCCAGCCCAACGTAAAATAACTTATTAATTTTTGTAACAAAATAAGACTTAAGCCCGTCAAAGAGATCAAAGCCCACGTAAAATATCAATCCAAAAACAATTCAGCCATACCTAAAACACTAAGGGGTATATATGTAATAATATCAAAATAATCATTCGTCACATTCTAGAGGAGAGTTACACGTCAAACAATCAAGAGTCTTAAATGCAATTTGATACAATAGTAAATCTGAAAGTACTTTTACAGAAGGTAAGCATAAAAGGAACCTACTTAACATTACTGACAAGAAAGCAAATGAGCCGTGCGGCACGTGAGAGTTTCAGACTCACCAAAAGAGAGACGGAATCGTTTAGGTTTAGCACTTGTATTGTTGTGGGATTTGTAAGATATCACTTTGTAGCTTTATGTATAGTACTTGTATTGCTGTGGGATTTGTAAGATATCACTTTGTTGCTTTATGTATAGTTTGGGATTAAATTTTATATTGATTAAGTATGTAGAATTTTGCAAAATTAATAACTAATACAAGTCAGATAAGGATGAGGTCTTTGGAATCCAAGAAACCAACCCTTACTAGACAGACCATGATAATGATAAAGTAATATATATTTGAAGGGAATTGATTGTCTTTAGTAACATGCCATGCAAATTGATGCAGAAGATGAAGTTTTTGGAGGTACTTGTGAAGGTATCATTAATGCCAGTCCTCAGTTGATCCAAAAGTAGGAAAGAGAAGAAAGCTCGGCAAATGCATCTTCGGCCAAGCTCAACAAACCCTTAACCTGCCTTTTGCTTTCCCTTTAAATCTACGTTCTGTCCCTTTTTTTTTTTTTTTTTTTCCATCACATTGGCATTTCTGTCCGAAGAAGAAAGGGATTTAGCAAGTATATATATAACTTTTCCAGCACGTGACCTCCATTCCCTTGAATCATATATCTATATGTATATATATATATTATTCAAACATGGTTACGCAGAAGGAAGGGCACTGTTTATGCAAGTTTCATGCCATCCATCCTTGATATATGTTATTTATTCACTGTGAAATAAAGTCGACCAAGTTTAGTCCTTCGGAAGGATGTTACTTGTTACAAAACGAGCTGCTTAATTCTTAAATTGCAGCTTGCTTTTATCTCAGCATACGCTTGCAGGGAAATTGAAAACTGCAACATTCTTGAGCTGCACCATTGAGATCTGACCTCTTAAGAAAAATTGTACCTTGTAATTTTTTTTTGAAATGTAGTTATTATTTAAGCCACAATTAATTTTCTTTTATTTCTAATGTCTTGTCAACCAAAGTAACCAACAGTGATAATGTTAACCTTTGGCACTTTTTACACATTTAAAAAAAAAAAGAAAAAGAAAAAAAGTTTATGCTTTCCCTCCATTTCCCTCTGGTCCTTTGCGTTTCTACGAATAGTCAGGCAGCTTCTTCATCAAAGCATTCTTTGCTTCATCCAAAATATATAACACTAGCCACCGCTGTGGCAGAGAGAGAACCTTTTAACTGTTATCTTCTTTTTAATATCTTCTGCATTCTTAAATAGAACTTCTTTGCTTCCGAATCGAGTTTGAGATTTCTTGTGAAGTGCTACTTATTGTATATTCTCATAGGAGCTAAGTAAGCTAAGAAAAAGAGAATGAAGCTAGTGGTGGTAGTAGCGGATGCTCATGATCTTATACCCAAGGATGGTGAAGGGTCTGCCAGTTCATTTGTAGAAGTTGATTTTGATAACCAATCAAGCCGAACCAAAACTATCCCAAAAAACCTCAACCCCATTTGGAACCAGACACTTCTCTTTGATTTTGATGAAACAAAAAACTATCATTACCAAGCCATTGAAATTTCAGTTTACAACGAGAGGAAACCAATTTCTGGCAGAAACTTCCTTGGTCAAGTAAGAATTCCTTGCTCAAATATTGTCAAGAAAGGTGAGGAAGCTTATCAGAGATTCCAATTACAAAGGAAGTGGTTCTTCTCATCTGTAAAAGGTGAGATTGGACTAAAAATATATATTACACCAGAATTTGACCCAAAATCTCCTCCCCCATCATCTCCAACAAAAGCCTCGAGTTCTCGACCTCCACCTCCTCTTAATACTCCTCCCATTTCAGAAAATACAAATCTCCAAGTGAAAACACTAGCCACTGTTCCAAAAACAAAAGTTCCTTTTGTCAAAACTCCAAAAACAACCACAACAGAAACCGTAAACGAAATTTCTATAGTTGCTGTTGAAAACAATTCCAGTTCCCCAGTTGCAGCAGTTGAGTCTACTGGTGCTGATCCTGCTGAAGAGAGAGAGGAGGTAAAAGAACTTGTAGAAGAGAGAGCACGAAGAGTCCAACACATATACAAACACCAATTTGTGCAGCATCCAGGCGTATCAATAGATAAACGATCACAAAGTGTCCCATTCACCATGCACCAAGTCAATCCACAAGGCCATCCTAGCCACCAAGACGACTATGATTTGAAAGACACCAACCCACAACTTGGTGAGAGATGGCCAAATGGTGCAGGATATGGCGGAAGAGGATGGATGAGCAGTGAGAGATTTACAAGCACTTACGATCTTGTTGAGCAGACGTTTCATCTGTATGTTCGGGTGGTGAAAGCAAAAGAGCTTCCTCCTAGTTCCATCACAAGTAGTTGTGATCCTTATGTGGAAGTCAAGCTAGGAAACTATAAAGGAAGAACCAAGCATTATGAGAAGAAACTGAATCCAGAGTGGAATCAGGTCTTTGCTTTCTCAAAAGACCGAATTCAGTCATCAGTATTAGAAGTTTTTGTAAAGGATAAAGAAATGGTGGGAAGGGATGATTATCTGGGACGAGTGGTTTTTGACCTGAATGAGATTCCAACCAGGGTTCCACCTGACAGCACACTGGCGCCTCAGTGGTACAGACTGGAGGACCGGCGGGGACAAGGGAAGGTAAAGGGCGAGATCATGCTGGCAGTTTGGATGGGAACACAGGCTGATGAAGCCTTCCCAGAGGCATGGCATTCAGATGCGGCTTCTGTATATGGAGAGGGTGTTTTCAACATTCGGTCAAAGGTGTACGTATCTCCCAAACTCTGGTACCTCAGGGTAAATGTTATTGAAGCTCAGGATGTGATGCCCAATGACAGAAACCGCCTCCCAGAAGTTTTTGCCAAAGCTCAGGTTGGAAACCAAGTGCTCAAAACCAAGATATGTCCAACCCCAACTACCAACCCACTTTGGAATGAAGATTTAGTGTTTGTAGCAGCTGAGCCTTTTGAAGAGCAGTTGTTCATTACCGTTGAGGATCGTATGCATCCTTCGAAAGATGAGGTGTTAGGAAAGATAAGCCTACCGCTGGAGACATTTGAAAGGCGACTTGACCACCGAGCAGTTCATTCTCGATGGTTCAATCTTGAGAAATTTGGTTTTGGAGTCTTGGAAGCTGACAGGAGGAAAGAACTCAAGTTCTCAAGCAGAATTCACCTGAGAGTTTGTCTTGAAGGTGGATACCATGTACTAGATGAATCAACTATGTACACAAGTGATCAAAGGCCAACAGCAAGGCAGCTATGGAAACAACCAGTTGGGATATTGGAAGTGGGCATTTTGAGTGCACAGGGGCTTCTCCCAATGAAGATGAAGGATGGCCGAGGAAGTACGGACGCTTATTGCGTAGCAAAGTATGGCCAGAAATGGGTTCGAACAAGAACAATCCCCGACACTTTGAGTCCCAAGTGGAACGAGCAGTACACATGGGAAGTTTACGATCCTTGCACAGTCGTAACATTGGGGGTTTTCGACAATTGCCACTTGGGTGGAGGGGAGAGATCAACAGGCAATGCAGCAAAAGACTCGCAGATTGGAAAGGTGCGGATTCGACTATCAACACTTGAAGCTCATAGGGTACATACACATGCTTACCCACTTCTTGTTCTACAACCACGCGGAGTAAAGAAAATGGGGGAGCTCCAACTAGCGGTTCGTTTCACTACACTCTCTCTAGCTAATATGGTATACGTTTATGGGCATCCTTTGCTTCCTAAAATGCATTACTTGCATCCTTTCACGGTGAACCAAGTGGACAGTTTGAGATACCAAGCCATGAATATTGTAGCAGCAAGGCTTGGTAGAGCCGAACCGCCTCTCAGAAAAGAGGTAGTGGAGTATATGTTGGATATAGATTCCCACATGTGGAGTATGAGAAGAAGCAAAGCCAACTTCTTTCGAGTTTTTTCACTTCTTTCAGGCATGTTTTCTGTGAGCCGATGGTTTGGTGACGTTTGCAACTGGAAGAACCCCATCACATCATTTCTGGTTCATATACTTTTTCTGATATTGATTTGGTACCCAGAGCTTATACTTCCAACTCTCTTCCTCTACATGTTCCTCATTGGGTTATGGAACTATAGGTTCCACCCCCGACACCCGCCTCATATGGATACTAAACTCTCATGGGCAGAGGCAGTGCACCCTGATGAGCTTGACGAGGAATTTGACACATTTCCTACTTCAAGACCGCATGATATAGTTCGGATGCGGTATGACAGACTTAGAAGCGTCGCAGGGAGGATTCAAACAGTGGTGGGAGACATAGCAACACAGGGGGAGAGATTTCAGTCTCTTCTCAGCTGGAGAGACCCAAGAGCGACTGGCCTCTTCATATTGTTCTGTCTTTGTGCAGCTGTGGTGCTTTATGTGACACCATTCAGAGTAGTGGCTCTGCTTGCAGGCTTGTATTACTTGCGGCATCCTAGGTTCCGGAGTAAGCTGCCTTCTGTACCCAGCAATTTCTTTAAGAGATTACCAACTCAGACAGACAGCTTACTGTGATACAAATGGTTCGAATTTCTAGTTTGGGGGATACCTTCATTTCTGTGACTTCAACCTCTGTCTCGTTTGAGTTTCAATAAATGTTGTTTTCTTCTTTTAGTTCTCATAACGCATTCCCCTTACTCGAGATATATTCCATAATAATATACAACATCATGATTCATGAAGCAGAGCCTATAATAAGTTCCTTCTCGCTATATTCATGGTTTACAGCGCTCATTTCACCGTGCTTTCCTCACTACTCAATTCCCATTCGTTTGGATATTTACATTCTTGGTTTTCATTTTACAGTTAGCCAAGTATAGATCATTTGACCTAACAATACCGCTGGAGATCAAGCAGGGAACCCATCTATTGAGACAGAGAGAGAAACCGAACCAAGCTAAGGGTTTGATGCCCGGGAAGTTAACCTACGTGAAATACACCATTTCCAGAGACCAGAAGCAGATAACTTGGAGTTTCTCCTCTTGGACAGACTACTTAATGGGGTTGAGGCGCACAGTTGGAAGTTAGATCAAGATCATAACGCGTTTAATGCATTCACCTAACCTTTATTTTCCTTGAGCAAATAACATAGCAATGGCATAGCATAGCATAGCATTTCATCAAATGATATGTATAACTCAATCGACGAGTGCAAAAACAATCTCATAAAAATATGGCCTCGCCCGATCACTATGTATGCATATATGTGCATATCATTAGTCACCTGCATCTCCACAACCAAAATTGGAAAAAGGAAAATCCATTGAACAAAACACAGAAAATGTAACTGTCAATTACCAATGGAACTGAAAGAGTACAACCGCCATGACCAAGTTCGAAAAAAGTAAACAGAGTAATGAAGAGAATCAGCCCTATTAATTTGCCCGTGCTTCCTCTAAAACTTCAGTTCATGAGGTTTCATGCCAGCCTTGAGAGAAAACCTTGCAGCCAAGTAGGCCTTCAAGTCTGAAACTCCCTCAATGGATTTTAACAATGCCGCATCAACAGCTTTCTGATCATCTTTTTTCTCTTGTGGGAGCACATTTCTCTCCTACAATTTGGACAAACAATAGATAATCAAAATAAACAAACCCCAAAAACAAGACAAGTGTTATAGCCAGAAAAAATCCTACAAAAATAAACTCTCAAATTGACATATCTTGATAAGATACGTTCGGTTTTACTTTACTATAAAAGTACATTTACAATCTAATGTATCACATTAAGACACGAAAGTTTGTAGATTTACTTTTGTAAAATCTTTTTGTGGCTAAAGTATTTCTCAAAAATAAACACCATTCACTTCATTCGCAATCAAGCTACTAACCTCTTTCTCTGCCTCAAAAAACTCCCCATCTCCTTTCTTTTTCTTCTTCTGAGCTTCCTTACCAAAATATTTGTCATCAAACTTATCCACGTTAACTCCAGCAATGTCAATCTTCGTCGAAGTAGCAATCACATAAGATTGATTCACACGTCTTAGAGGAACGCCATTAATCTTGAACGGTCCTGAATAGGTAAGTAAAAGTAATATCTTAAACAAATCAGTGATTAAAGTGCACCTCACTCCGATGATCAATAAAACCAACACTTGTCTGATAAATTATCCCAAAACCAATCTCATGCAACTCCAACCACAAGTACACTCCAAATATTTCACAAGTAGAACATAAGGTATGGAAACAAAAACTCGAATTAGTATGATATCCACAGTTATTTATCTTAATACAACAACTTCTCATCCAAAAACAGAACAAAAAGATTAACCAACACAAGCTACACACCAGTGACCAAAAGTAACCCGGATGTAAGCTGCTTCAGGAAAACAACTCTTTTTCCCTTGAACCTCCCAGCAAGTATGATCAGCACAGTACCCGGTGAAATACTCGCCCTACAAATTGCAAGAAAATAAAATTAAATGAATACATGTATTCCAAAAATATAATAAAGACTACATAATAAATGTAATTAATTTTTCAGTAAGAAATGGGTACTTGGGCTGCCAGAATTGAAAACCCCAATTCAGTCATCTAAATGAATTTACAACCAAGCACGTGAATAAAAATACCATAATAGCTTTAGTAAACCGGATTCAGAAGTTTTAATTTATTCCGTCACTTTCTGTCACCCCATATTTCACAAAGATTAAACCAAATTGAAAACCCTACAAAAAAACTAGATAGACATACGAATCCACCCCATCGAATGACGAGCATAACTTCAGAAACTTTTCAACGTTTTCAATTATCTACCAATGGAGACAGCCAGGAATATATTAATTGAAATGAAAGCTACCCTCTTATAATTCCATGTAGACATTTTCACCCACTGTAAAGCAAAACAATTTCCAAATTTCTCAGCAACAAAACAATACAAAAAATAACCCAACATCAAAACAGCTCCCCCCCAAAAAAAAAAAAACCGAATTTACGAACAAGCATACCGTGTATATATTTAGGAGATCTGAAGAAATACCTGAGCTTGGTGGGCCTAGGCTTCCGCTTGTTTACAAGAGGCTTCTTGACATCATCGGCGGGGTAGAACTTGGAGGGCTTCTCCACCGGAGCCGGTGCCTTGTGCTTGGCGTCGTGGCGAGGGAAAACACCACCGTTTTTGGCTTTGATAGCCCAAAGACCCCTTTTGTGGTACATCTTAGACCTCGAGTACTTCCCGATCCCGCGAATCAGATCAGGGTTCCTGCTCACCTTTGGGGTTCTCTGCTTCGGCGCCATGGATCCCACTCTCTCTCTCTCGCCGTAAGTGAATGAAAACGAGAGACTCTGCCACAAAACCCTAGTTTGAGAGGGCTATATATAGAGGTGCAAAAGGCATCCAAAACCCTAGCTTGGGCTTAATGGGCCCTAACTTATCTAGAGCCGTGATAAGAAAATAAAACGAATTTTAATTTTAAATTAAAAACTGTAAGAATCTGAAAAACATAAAAAGATGAGAATTGCTTATAAAGAAATTAAAAAAATAAATTCAAAATAAATATAAAAAATGGAATATAAAATGAAGAAAAGTGAAAAATTAAAATAAAAATATATATATAATTTTCTCTGATTTATTTGTTTTATTCAGAAAAAAATGTTAGTTTCGTTAGTTTTCTAACTTTATTTTTGAATTGTTTGGCTTTATTATTCAAATAATGTCAAGTAAACTTGTGAAATGTGTAAATATCGCACGATCATTTTAAAAAAGAGTGAGATTTATTATTAAAAAATTAGTTATTTTTTATATAGGTTCTGTATTTATTTATTTTTTCAAAAAAATTATGCAGCACTTACACTTACACTCCACGACTGTAAATATAATTTTTTTTCTTATTCTCATGCACTGCTGATTTTTATTTTTTTAATTTCAATTATCATATTTCTCGTCTTCACTTTTCTTCCAAAGACCTTTTTTAAAAAAAAAAAAAAACTGTTCACTTTTTATTTTTCTCTAACAATTATTATCCAATAGTATTAGGTTGCTTTTAGATGTTAGGAGTGAGTTCTGTGAGACTCACATAAAATGAGTTTAAATATGTTTGAATGTTAAGATGAATTTATATACATTTATAGAAAGTAAAAAAACGTTGCGAGTCCCAAGTATAAAGAGGTGTTTAGCTGAAAAATGTTGTGGATCCTATACGTAAAGATATTTTGAGTTGAAATAAGTTTAGTGCTTTGAGAGTTGAGTGTTTAGATATTAGAATATATTTAAATCTGAACTAAACTCAGCTGAACTGAGTGCAATCAAGAAACCAAACGACCCTTAGACAAGCATCTTTGTTACGAAAATTACGTACATCTTTGCTATTTGTTTTTATTGACTAATAGAAGAGGTACAAAATCTGGAAGAAATTCTTCTTAGGAAGCATGCATTTCTCTTCAAGATATATTTGTGTCTCGTTTGATTATACAGATAAGATAATAAGATGAAAAATATGTAAATAATAATGAGATATTTTGTAAATAGTAATAAAATAATTTGAGTTAAAATGTTTTATGATGATTTGAAAAATTAGAGAGAAAAAGTTAAATAAAAAATTATGAAATAAAAATATTGTTAGAATATAATTTGTATTTTAATATTTGAAAATTTTGAATTATTTTTTGTGTTTTATTTGAAAGTTTGGAAAAATTATAATGATTAAATGAAAAAAATTTAAAATTTAAAATTGAAAGTGTTTGTACTTAAAAGACATTTAAATATTGAGATGGAATGAGATAGTAGTGAAACCAAACGGAACCTACTCTTGCTTTTATATCTTTCTCTAAAGTTTGATATGTACAAATATGCTCATTCCAAAGGTCACTACATAATGGACTTTGAATGCAAATATGCTCTGTTTTCCCTCTTCGTCTTGTGTAGTTGTTTGGCCACAAAACATCAGATGCTGTGCTGATCAAGCCTTTGGGCCAATTTGCTAAATCACTAGCTGCCAGCAAATCTTGTAAATATCAACCTAAAAGGGAAAAGAAAACAGGAGCATTTTAATAACTTGTTACAATCAGAAATCATATGTTCTTATTTTGGAAGATGCAAATGACATCTAAAGGTAGTCGAGATGAGATGAGTCACGTAAGGGGATTTTCCCCACTAAAATCCCAAGAGGCTCGTAAATGAAAAGGGAGCAAGATCAAAAGCTCAGCCCGGAGTAACGAGCCCCTAACCCAGCTTGCGGGAAAGCTTATATGTACACAACCTGCAGGAAGAATGGTACTGTAAAAGATGAGACTCGTCAATCTAAGACCCTCTCGAGTAGTATCCAGTCCTCGAGTGCCCGCCCACACAGCAGACATAATATACAAGGAGCCTTTGATCTACTGACAGAAAGGGGATGAATATACTAGAAAAGAGACAAACTGAGAAAATGAGCTCGGATAACCACGCCGCATTAATAGCTCCACCACCGGGACAACATGCCACATTAATGACGCCATTGAAGAGTCACGCAACATTTAAAAACTCTGAAATAAGGAACAGTACGAGAAACACGGACGTCAGGGTAGCAGGCATTATCTGCTCCTTAGGCCTGTAGTATAAATAGCAGATCCCACGTACAAGAATATCTCTTTTATTCCTAAACTCTCTTACTTATTTGCTACCCTCCAAGAATATTTACTAACTTTGGCATCGGAGGTTATCCGGCCCCTAGGCCGCCCTCTCAAAGCTACAGTCTTTTCTACCTTGTGCAGTGTTTTCGAAGACCTGAGTTGTCGGAATTTGGCCCAAAGGTGTGTGAAACACGACGTTAATAGTGGAGACACTGTTATGCCTACGACAACCCGTTCCAAACAACTCAGGAGAGACATGGGAGATGCTATGGAAACAAGGTTGAAAACCATGGAGGAGTGGGTAACGAAACTAACCGGTGAAGTAGAGACACTCCACAAGGAAAACGATGAGCTCAAAAAACCTCAACATGAGCAAGATGGTGGGGTGGGATCTAGAGACAATATGTACGTAGGATCTTGAAACGCGCAAGTGAGACTTAACAAGGGAGAGAAGCAGAAAAACATGCAGGACGAGCTCCGCAACCTCAAAGGGAAATACGAGGAGATAGCAAGAAAAGTAGGTACGTCGTCAACGGTAGACCAATTGCTCACAAGCACGGGTCTACCCTATACTGAAGAGGTAATGGCGGTGCCTTTGCCACCAAAATTTAGAGTCCCCACCATGGAGATTTACAATGGAGGAAGGGACCTCCTCGAGCACCTGGAAACATTCAGGGCTCACATGACGTTGCATGGCTTCTCTGGGAAAATAGCTTGTAGGGCATTTCCATTGACCCTGAAAGGGCCAGCACGTGTGTGGTTCGAGTCACTAGCACCTGGATCAATGGACGGCTTCAACGATCTAGTCAGGATGTTCCTAACCCAGTTCATGTCCAGTAGGAGGAAGCGGAGTCCGGCTACGTACCTCCTCACTATCAAACAAATAGAGGACTAAAGCCTGAAGTCCTAATTAGCCCAATTCAACAAAGAGCACATGACCACCGACAACCGAGACGAGAAGATAACCTTGGTGGCCCTCTTGGGGGGTCTAGCCACACTCCCAGTTTATGACAGAGCTAGTCAGACGGACCCTCGCAACGTTGCGAGAGTTCATGGACCAGGCTGACAATTTCAACAACGTGGAAGACACTCTCCCGGTGTTGACGGAGCCACGAAAGAAGGAAGTGGAGAGCGCAGAGCGGAAGGAGAAGGTCCTAACCAAGGCCAAGCCCTATGAAAAATAGGAGAAGGCTTCCCAAGAGAAGCGGCGAGAGGAAGTCCCAGCAAATGGATCCGGACCACGGTACGACCCGCCCACGTTCGCCATTCAAAAGGAAGACGACCGAGAAACAATGCGCCTCTACTATACATACCATCAGTACACCTCACACAATACTAAAGACTACTTCTTCTCGGGAGGAAAGAAGGAATATAAAAAACAGCAGAAGCGATGCCACTCCTTGGCCAAGAGGCAGGAGCGATAAAGGATGAAAAGATCGAGAGAAATGAGTTGGGACTGAGGCGACCGGAATAGGTGGCCGAACAGCCCTAAACAACAACTGTCGATAAGAGAACCACCGCCAGGTCACCCCCATTCGCCACCAAGGCAAAAACCCCCCTTGGGGAAATTTGAACCATAGCTGGAGGATTCGCGGGTAGGGGTGTTACCTCATCGAGTAAGAAAGTACACGCCAGACGAGCCTGATACCACGAGGTGTACTCAGCCGAGTATCATCCCGCCAAACAATGGAAGGGTGACCCTACTCCGGTAATCTCGTTCATGGAGGTTGATGAAGAAAGGGTCTTGTACCCCCATGACGACGCCCTAGTGGTCACTATGCTCGTCGCCAACTTCACCACCCGCATAATCCTAATCGATAATTGGAGCTCCGCGGACATCTTATTCTGTGGAGCCTTTGTCAGGATGGGTATTGAGGCCGCTCGGCTATAGCCCGCCCCTATGTTCTTGAAAGGTTTTTTCTGGAATCATTGTCCAGCCTGTGAGAACCGTCACGCTATCCGTCTTTGAGGGGAGTAGCCCCTGCACAACCCCAGTTATGGTTGACTTCCTTGTAGTGAAGACTCAATCGGCATACAACACCATCATCAGGAGGCTCACCCTCAACAGCCGAAGGGCCATCACTATGACCTACCACCTCAAAATGAAGTTCCTAACTCCCTAGGTAGTGGGGGAAGTCCAAGGAGAGCAAGTCTCAGCAAGAGAATACTACGTCCATGAGCAAAAATAGAAAGATGGAGGGCCCGCCTCAGACGACAGTAACAAAACAAAGTAGACCGGGCACTACCGAAGAAACTGCGGCAGACCTTCATCTACAACTCACCCTACCAGTTTCGAGGGGAAAAAAATGGTGGTGCATGGCTTTGAAATAAAGGATGGGCAACGATCTCCTCGGACCAGAATTCCTTCTCCCTTAATTTTGTAATACCTCTTCAACTAGCTTGTACTTTCCCTTTTATTTAATAAAAATGTGACTTTTCAGGACAATGCAAAACATATGTTCCATACTTTCATATTACTAGTAAGGCGCCAACAACAAAATGCGTGATAAATGAAATATACGGCAACAAGATCATCAACAGATTACCTCCCTGCGGGGCATCAAAAGGAAAGGCAGGTCTAAGGGTTGCCTTATTCCTCCCGTGATGGAGTGCGGGTCAGCCATTGGCAGCACGAAGATGAAAACTTACCTTTCTTGCAGACGTCAATAGACGGGTGCGGGTCCAGTCACAAACTACCCGAAATTACCTCCCCGCGAGACACTATAGAGAAAGGTCAGCCCAAAGGTGGCCTTATCCCTCTCATAGAGGATAGTGGAATCGGCTTCACGACACCCCCTAATAAATTACCCCAACCTCCGCCTCAATGAAGAGTGGGATCAGCATTGACCTGACCCAACACTTACATTTCCTGTGATATCAACAAGCGGGAATGGGTCCATTAATAGACTATCCAAACGACTTACATCCCTATGGGACTCAACAGGAAAGGCCAACCTAAAGGCGACCTTATCATTCCCGCAGAGGAGAACGAGTCCTGCCTTCGAGGCAGCCTGAAAAATTTACCCCAACTCCTATCACAACGAAAGAGCGGACTGCTCCAATGGTGGCCCAAAGAAGTTACCTCATTGGGGAACTAAAAGGGACAAGCTAATTTGAGGTACCTGACCTCTCTCTGATGGAGTGCGGGTTTTAGTCCTACGATTGCTGGAAGTAAAAAGAACCTCTAGAAGGGAAGCAAGGTCCTGCAAAAAGGCCATGCAAGCATCAACAAGCAAGAAACAGATCGAGGTTGTAAACTTTCCAAATGCCGAGACAAAAATACAAGCAAGAGCAACAACGGCACACAACGACACACAACGGAGGGCAATAAGCACGGAACGATGCAAAAATGTAAAAGAATGAAGAAAAAAGAAATATAGCGAGAAAAATGTGATACACAAAATTATTTTATTAATTATGCGTGATTACAAGGAGCAGGTTACATCACAAAGTCGCATCAAGCCGCATGAATACAAAGAACAAGTTACATCGTGAAGCTTACATATTCAACAAAACAGGTTTCAGTACTTGAAACTAGACCTAACCATAAAATGGCCAAGGAACCTAAACCGTAAAACAGCTAGGGATAATCTAAAAGGTCCAGAAGACCTCATTGTTCTCAGACCCATCTTAAACAGGATAAGTTGTTCTCTGACAACAACGAAGATACCACCAAGAACATCTTGGAGTTGATTTCAACGTTGAGAATCGCTTACCAAACGAAGGCCATTCACCACTGCAACAAGCCCGATCAAATTATGCTTCGTGCAAACATCAAGCTGAGGAGAATGGCTTCGAAGTCAAGCCCCGTAAGCAAAAGGGCGAGAATGAGTAAGGCACAATAAGCAAAACGACAAGAACAAGAGTAAGGGGTCCGGGACCCCAACAACGGAGGATTGGCGGTTCTGCCCTGTGGCGCTCAGGCTGCCACAGCCAGCAGCGGCCTGAGCGATGCTAGAGGACCCGTCGCCCACTAGGGTGTGAAAATTTCGTCAGAGCCATGAAAGATAGAAGAAAATGCAAAGGAACTTCAGAAGAAAAACGTAGGAAAACAAAGGAACTGAGAACTCAAGCAACAGAGCAAGAGTCACAAAATAAAAGAGAAAAGACAAAGTGAGTATAATGGGTTTCCTAACGTAGAGGAGGGTCCTTATATAGGCGGTGTTGACATTTAGCCTCTCAAGGCATCATAACTCCACGTATCACCACGTGTTCTCCCAAAAAGGTCAGAATCTCTTTATTATCGAAACCGCTATAGAGTATATTTATTGATGCGATGTGCATAATTAATGACTATAAAAAATGGAGCCATGAGGTAGAAATCGAAGGGGCAATATTCAATACAGAAGTGTAACTGGCATTGTGTTGTCACGTATGCAAAATATGAGTGATTATTCAGCATGCGGCAAGGCGAGCTCGGAACTTGACGGGACACAGGGTCAAAAGAAATGAGAAGAATTCCTCTCGGACCCGTCTGGAAAGAATTAGCATTCTAACTACAAGGAATTTGTCCCCACTGCTTAAAGCCCATTGGGCCTTAAACCAATACCTGGCCCGGGGACCTCCAAACTTGCCTAAGGGACGAAATATCTGCCAAGGAGGAGTGTCGAATAGTCGACGAGACAGTTCAACCTAATAGTCTTTGACCGCTCTCAGGACCCCAAAACTCGCACAGAGCACAACAAGAAATGCCGAGGGAGGCAACCAGTACTAAAGATACGAACAAAAGGCTAAGCGACTAGCGGGGTCGAAAAAGTTAAACCGGATGCCAACAGGGTGGGCCAAGAATCTTTGAAAGTCGGCCGGGCATAACTGTCCAAATAACAAAGTACAATACGATTAAAGCGATGGTCATATTTTGAGAACGACTATCCATAAAGGATAAGCAAGCGCAGTATGACCGACCAGCGGGGTAGGAAAGAGCTTTACGGACTCCTTCACCGTGGTTTCCCAGGCCATCCACCAAAAAAACACAGAGAGAGGCAAATGTGAGACATGACAAACAATATATGTGTACTAGTCAGTATATATATATATATATATGTATGTATGTACAAGTCGCTAGGTGACAAAGTGAGGATACATGTGTAAAAAAAAAGAGAGAGAGTGTAATGAAACAATAAAATCTTTAAATCTCAGCACCAGGGGCATTGGTCACAGCAGCAGCAGAAGTAGGGTTGGCCGGCTCCACAAATGTCAGCGCAGGAAAGATCAGACGAGGGAAAGCATCAAGCATATCTTTCCTTCCCAGGTTAAGGTTGGTTTGAAAGGATGCCTCACTGGTGGGAATATTGGCAAGCACTAGGGGTGAAAACCGACGTCGTCGGCGCGGTTTTTGGGCAAAACCGACGCCGACCGACGTCTGGAAAAATGGATGAGGTGCCGACCGTAACCGGTCGATGGCGAGGAGGACACCGATCGAGGCAGTTCTCTGCCGGTTCTCGGTCGGCGTCGGTTCTTTGGCGTTCTAGTGAGATAATTATGAGAGAGAATGAGAGAGGGAGAGATGCATAGGAGAGAGAGAGACTTACAGAAGAGAGAGAGAGAGAGGGTTACAGAGGCGAGTTCGGGAAGAAGAAGATCGGGAGAAGAAGAATACTCTTAACGAAACGACGCCGTTTCACTTAAGTTTAAGTGGAACGGCGTCGTTTCAGACTTATTATTTTTTACTTACGTCCTTAATAAAACGACGACGTTTGGTTTAATGCCAAACGGCGTCGTTTCCCGTATCAGTTGCAGTACTTCTTAACTAAAACGGCGCCGTTCAACTTAAACTTAAGTGGAACGACGCCGTTTTGATAAGGGTATATTAAAAAAAAAAGGATTTTATTATATCGGTCGGTTCAGCGGTCCGGTCCAGCTTCAAACCGAGACCGAACCGCTGAACATCGGTTTCTTGAAATTTCCACCGCACGCCGACCGGTTCTCCACCGGTTCCGGCCTGTTCCTGACGCGGCCGGTCGGTTCGCGTCAGTGGCGGCCGGTGCTGTCGGTTTCTGTACAGCCCTAGCAAGCACAAGTCTCTGAAGGTACTTGGTGAAAGATCTCGAACGCAACTCCAGACTCTCCAGAAGGAATGCCCATATTGATCTGCAGCCTTCAACGACCTCACGTCCCCACACTTCATCACGAAGTCTCGGAAACCACTTTAGTTATCCTTGTAGGGAGATGGTGGCATCTAGAAGATTTTGGTTCAGCTGCACCAACTGCTTCTTCTCCACCCGCTCTCAGGATAAGTCATCCTAAGGACTTTGGTTGAGCCGCTCCAGCTGGGTCTTCTCCTCTTCCCACTTCTGCTTGTGCTTCCACTGGGGGCGCTCCAGCTTTTTCGTACTTTTGCTCTTATCTGATAAGTCAAGTCTCAACCTCTCGAGTTCACACTTCAACTGCTCCCTCTCCTCCGTTTCGCTGCGAGCATGGTCCAAGTTCTCCTGAATGGCTGCCTCCTTGGCCATCCACAATAAAAGTCGCAAGCTGAGAAGTATCCTAGCGACACAAAGGAAAGACTAAGAAAAAGGGAAAGGAAAAGAGAAAAGAGTAAAAGGAGGGAAAGGAATGGTCGAACCTTGTGGAAAAAACCCGACAAGCATTCAACAAACCTACCAATGGCCTCATCTCGGCTCCCCTGCATGGCCAGTTGAGACAAAGAAGGAAGAGCTTCTGCAAGGCCTCAAAATTTAGGCAATCCTGCAAAAACTTTGGGAGGAGCAGACGAATCCCCGCTCAAACCCCCAGGACGAAGATCAATTGCGACATTCGGAAGAGAGTTACCCATTGCTAGATACTCAGCCTGGGTGAGTGGTTCATCAGGCGGACCGTATCACCTATGGAACCACCACCCTCGGGGAACTTAACCGAGATGAGTAGGTTGATGACTGAACTCCTTGGACCCTCATCAACTGAGATATGTAGAAAGGAATTCTCCCCTCTCTAGAGATACGACCTGGACAGAAGAATCCGTAGCGGGACTCTTCGAACGCTCGAGGACTGCAACGTTTGGAGGGGACTTACCTCTTGTTTGATCATCTGACTCCGGGCGGTTGCTAGAAGTAGCCGCCACCCCTTCATCAGCAACCTCAAGAGAATGACTCCCGATGGCCGAACTAGACGAAGAAGGAGGAGAGATCCCTGAAGAAGATTGATGTCCCTCATTAGGAGTGGTGGACACGAAGATACTCTGGAGGAGGACATCTATCTCGACCTTGCCCCCAGGCGCCTCAGCAACGACCACCAATAGAGCTCGCTTGCCGCAACTGACGTTGGAATAGCCACATTGATGGGATTGCTAGCCTCTGAGGTAGCTGATCTAGCCTCTGAGGTAGCTGATCCCCGCATTAAGGGGTCCCAGACCCCTGAAAGAGGCCTATCCTCAATCCGAACACTCTCCCCGTAGATTTTCTTCTCCTTGTTCGGCAAATGAAGGTCCAAGGAACACTTTCGACGCGGAGCAACATGGGGCCGCGCAGCAACCGGCCTATCATCAGAGGGAAGGTGTCCCAGGGGAGGCAGAGAGCTCCTCAAACTCTCATCGAAAAAGCGAATTTCAGAGAAAACACTGTCGGGATGTTTCTGCACCCACTCTAGTACAATCATAATGCGCTTCGTTTCGTAAGGGGTGGTTGTCGGATGCACAACCTTGTCTTTCGGGACTTTCCATAGTCTGTCCGTATTGGGAACTCCCGATGGTTCACCTGGCCTACCGAAAACTCTCATCCGCGACCAGATACGAAAAATAATTTAGGAGACCAATCATTCACTTTGCGGTACCGCGACTCCAAGGTGACTAGAGTGTGGGTTGCTTTGAAACTACATACATTCTCCTTTTGCTGTAGCACTCTGTGGGTAAGAAGAAACTCACGACTAGTAAGGTTCGTGTCATCCGGGAAGGATTTCAACAAAGCCAGCCGCCAGATAATGCTACAGCACATCAACAATCTCCAGTCATTCAGGTGCAGTTGGGAAGGGGCCAAGCCAAGATGATCTAGAAGATCACGAACGGGGCGAGGGAATGACAGTCTCGAGCCGCAAGTAAACATGGAAGGGTGCAGGGCCACCCTAGTGGAATGACCCTTTACGTCGACGGCGCATTCATCAGGACCAGGAAGTTTGAAGGAAGCGAACTCGGGTACTTGGTACATGAGGGCTAAGGAGGCTAGCGTTGGTTTGTTGGTAGTTGAACGCATCCGCTACCCAAAAACAATGGCCCAGTATCGGCGGAGCCCCCGTTAGAAACGTTGGGTTGAACATATTTTTCGGAGGCCATCACCACTAGCGCATGAAGTAGCAAAGAAGATTGGTTGGAGATAAGAAAAACCGAGAGAACTAAAAAGTGGGACAATCGCAACGCAGTGGACGAAAACCAGGTCCCTCTCCCACATTTTAGAAGTAGAGGGTGACAGTTAGACTCTCATGCACCATGGCGACAAGGGTACTCACTATTTTGGGTTCTAGGAATGTGGTTTACGAAGCGATGCAAGCACGAAAAGACCGCCTAACACCACTTCATTAATGAACTTGAAAAGATGTCATGAAAATGTGAGCCCATCAAGGAAGATAGGAACGCCGTCAGAGACGCCAATCGATAGAAGCCTCCTGGGCCTAAGAATAATATAATAAGGTTCCCGACCTTGGTAGTGAGGCGGGATCAGATCAGGAAGTAATTCCCACCATACTTTCCAGTAAAAATTAGCAGGGTAACTGCAAGGTGATTTTCTCCACTAAAAGCCCAAAAGGCCCATAAATGAAAGGGAGCAAGATAAAAAAACTCGATCCGGAGTAACGAGCCCCTAACCTAGCCCATGGGAAAGCTCCTCTGTACACAACCTGCATGAGGAATGGTGCTGTAAAGGATGAGACTCATCCATCTGAGGCCCCCTCGAGTAGTGTCCAATTCTCGAGTGCCCGCCCACACAGCAGACGTAATATACAAGGAGCCATTGATCTACTGACAGAAATAGGATAAACGGACCAGAAGGGAGACAAACTAAGAAAATGAGGTCGGATAACCATACTGCATTAATAGCTACTGAGAAAATGAGGTAAGATAACCACGCCGCATCAATAGCTCCACTTCCCGGACAACACGCCATATTAATGACGTCGTCAAATAGCCACGCCACATTTAAAAACTTTGACACAAGGAACAATACGGAGAACACATACGTCATGGTAGCAGGCACTATCTGTTTCTCAGGCTTGTAGTATAAATAGTAAATCTCAGGTATGAGAATATTTTTCTGATTCCTAGACTCTCTACTTATTTGCTACCCTCCAAGAATATTTACTAACTTTGGAGTCGAAGGTTACCTGACCCCTAGGCTACCCTCTCAAAGCCGCAATCTTTTATACTTTGTGCAGGACCCGTTTTCGAAGACCTGAGTTGTCGGAAGTTAGCCTAAAAGTGTGCAAAACACGACATTAACAAGTGGCATTAAAGAAGAGCAACATGCACCATGCACGATGTTGTTTCGTTTGGCTACGTACGGTTTTAAGTTTGTTTCATTTTGACTATCTTCTTTCTAAATCGAGAACACTGATTTTGTTCCTTTGACTGAGTGGAATTGAATGTGTGTATATACATATATATTATATGTATGTATATATGCAGTCGGTGGTCACTGGCGGAGAGCTCATGTGGAGCTTTTTCCCGTCTCTTTTGGGTGGCTGGCATTTGATGGTCGCTATTCGCAAAAGACATTATAAATAAAAGGCAAAACAAAATATATAATTTGTCATAAATGAGCAAAGACGAGAAGAAAACCATCAAGCCGCAGTTAAATTATCAATTATATATGATGTGAAGTAGTTTTGATTCATTACTGGAATTCATTGGCCTGGAGAGCATAAAACTGTGAAAATAGATGTGCAGTAGAGCATGCTAAATGTTTATCAAAATTTGAAGTGCAAGAAGCTAGTCACGATATTTGAGTTTATAAACCGTTTCATCTGCAACACCAATCGTATTTCTCTGCATTTTTTTTTTCTTCTAGATACAAAACAGATAAATAGCATAGCTGGCATGAAGGTGGGATGGCCAGTGTGATCCCAAGTTAGGACAGAGTTACAATTTGGCATGATCCTGGGCTTCCTATAAAATCCGAACCCTTCCCAGACTCATTGTTTGCAAGGAGAAAGTATTTAATAAGGGAGACAGTCTCAGTTGAAACATGAAGCGTTTTGGTACCAAGGCTTTGCCACCGCTGGTGTTGATGTTGGTCATGACAATTAGTTTGATGGAGCCAGGAAAGGCCGCTGCCTCTTGTCCCAGCACCTTCTTCTCGGCACTTGTTCAGCTGATACCATGCAGGGCAGCAGTTGCACCTTTTAGCCCACTCCCACCAAGTGATGCCTGCTGCAATGCCCTCAAAGCTCTAGGCCAGCCTTGCTTGTGTGTGCTTGTGAATGGACCCCCAATCTCTGGTGTGGACCGGAACATGGCTTTGCAACTCCCCGAGAAGTGCACCGCCAACTTTGAACCATGTAATCTCTCTCTTTCTCAACTATTTATTTTGTTTTATGCTCCACAGCCTTGAGTTATGAACTTAGGAAACTTCCCGATTGATGCCCCAAACTATTTGTAAGTATTGCTTTTTGGGGTCTCCATTTTCGGGTATAGCAAGTGTACCAAACTACATTCCAAACCAATGCCATCTCTAGGGTCGTTTTAAGCCTGTTCCCAATTACCTCCCTGTCAAAAATGTGTTAAAAGATCGAGCAGTGCAATAGGCGTTGAAGTCGATCTTATACTAAAGGACCATGTCAACACTTTTCCTCTGAACTTTGCATCATTTTCAACAAGAATAATACTATTTGAAGATGTTTACACCACACACCATCAATGTGATATAATTTGATTTAAAAAATAAATTTTAAATTATACAAATCAAATCATGTTATATATGTAAATGATAAGCCTTTAAATAAGATTACTCTTATAAATACAGCCACATTGAGATTGAGATTGCACTAACCTCGTCATTTAGTTTAAATCATGCAACGATATTGATCTTAAAATTAATGTGCCCTTGCTCTTTTTTTTTTGAGTGCAGGCCAAATCATGAAGTAAGATATACGAGCCTAGACCCGAGCTAGCTAGGAAGGCTCCATGAATAAGTACTGTTCAAGAAGTTTAGGGGTCTTTTGGTTGTAATATTATCCGATGCTGATCATAATAAGAGGACAACTGTTGAGTGGATTTAAGCTGTGATCTACGGTACTTTTCACTAGTTTATGTAATTTTGCTAAGAAAAAAGATTGCTCAATTAAACTTAAAAAACAAACAATGACTATTCTTCTATGACGTAATCCATTTTTCTAGCTCTATTTTTTGCCAAGAAACTGATATACAAGCTTGCTTCTTTTTTTCTTTTTCCGTGAATCGCTTACCATATTATCAATGGCTAACTTCGCTAGGGTTGAAAATTTTAAATTCTCGTGTTTAACCTGAAAGCACGATGAAACCAGGAGCGATCGAAGATCGGGAAAGGAGAGGCATCCCCTCCCAAACCCAAATTGGCATCAACAGGGCTGTAAAATTTACTTGGTTTCCGTCCTCGAGGAATTCGGCTTTCGGTCTGGTCTCGGGGTGGGTGATTTTTGAACCGGACCGAACCAAAACCGACAGAACTATATACATTTAAAATATTATATATATTGTTTTATATAGTAATTATATAAGTTAATTATATAATTTTTATCTATTATATTATCATTGATCATATAAAATGTTAAATAATATATACTATCACTTAATTTTATATCATAATCCACATTAAGAATTAACTAATTTTAATTTTAGTCATTTAAATAATTTTTTTTTTATTAATCTATCTACCAAAAAAATAAAGATTAATTTATTTATTTGCTATTAGGCCAGACCGAATGGATCAATAGCTAACGGTCCGATCTGATCCATATGGATTTCGGTCTGGTCTAGGGAGGGAAAATCTTGGATCGAAAAGGTTCGGTCTACTCCCAAAAATTCTCTATGGATAGACTGAACCGGATCAAATTCACCCCTAACTATCAAGCCAATGGAATAGGTAAAGAACCTTCAATTTAGGCATTGTTCGAGAAGTTAAGATGATCTAATCTTAAAAAATTTTATAATTTCATTATCAAATATTATTCAATTATAAAATACTTTTCAATTTCAATTATTCAACTTTTTCATTTAATCATTACAACTTTTCAAAACTTCTAAACAAAATATAAAAAAACAATACAACTATTTTAAATTTTAAAACAAAAGTAATATTAAAAAATAATATTCAAATAATTTTTAACTTTATAATATTTTTATTCAACTTTTTTTACTCTCATATCGCAAAACCCAATAAAACATTTTAACTCAAATCATTTCACTATTATTTACAGAATTATCATCTCATATCGTTACTCAAACATGCTCTTAATATTAGAGCATATCTAGTAAGAGCACTCCCAATAATTTTTGTATTTTGTTCTTTAAAATACATCGCTAAAACTCTTTTTCTCTATTTTAACTAACGATTCTTACAATACACCATATATTAGTTTATCTATTATTTCTCTATATCATTTAAATATTATTTCTTTTTTCCTTTCTTTATTTATTTAAATACTTTTAAAACTACCATTAAATTTGTAATATACTCGGATATTTCAAAATTGCTCATATATTAATGTAAATATGATATCTGTCTGTTGCCAAAATGACATCAATAATCCACTAAAGAGTCAAAATGAAAATAAAGATGAAAAGAACTCATTTATCGTATTTATTTTTTGTTTTTAAACTTTTTATACTTTTATCATGTTTTGAAAAGTTTTAACATGACTATTTTTCTTTTATTAATACTGAAATATTCTAATAATATTATGAATTTTTCATGTTTGATAAATAAAATTGTAAATGTGAGAAATATAAAGCAAGATTAGGAAAAAAATAATAAAAAAATGTTTATATAGATGAATAGAGCATATTAAATTTATAAAGAAAAATTAACTTATATATATATATTACATTGATTTTACATAATCCAATTAAAAATTTATATTAATATATTGATATCTATTTAAAAAAAAAAAAAACAACAACGACAACAAGCGGCAACAAGATGAGGCATGGTGGGAAGTAACGAAGCTGTACAAATTGGATATTTGCAAGTGTGTGCAAGTGTTGTTCTTTAAAGAAAAAAAAAATAGTGAATATCTATTCACATAAAATATTTTATTTTATTTTATTTTTAAAATAGGGATTGCGTGATCATAAGTTTATCCGCATTACTCTTTTTTTTTTTTTTAAAGCAAGTAGGCATATCATAGATGAATTAAAGGATTACAAGATACAAAATTTGATGGGTAGAGCCTCCTATAATCTTCCTAAAACCAATAGATACAATGCAAGAGAAATAAGAAAAGCGTGATCTAGAGCAAAAGTTTTGGCTCCCACCCATTCTCATAAGGGGAAGCCGTTTGAAGCGATTTTTATATAGTCTGATAAATAGACTATAAAATTATGGTTAGAAGTCACAGCGAAGAGTTGTGTACTGCATTTTGTTGGTCTAGACTGGCTGAATGAGACTTTTAAAACCACTTTAACTTGATCATTAGTTAGGAAAAACGAAAATATAAGATTGTAACAACTGAAAACTGTGTTTAATCGCCGGCAAAAGATCGTCATTGGCTGTGGTGGGGCGTGCAACTCACGCACCACACTAGAAATGAAAGTATAGGTCGGATCTAAAAGATCTGAAGTCGCTGGTCCCAAGAGAGCCGTGTGTGGCGGCATTAGGCTCTCCAAAGTGCAATGACACGTGAGATGTATGTGCTAGACTTTTGAACTATTTTCTTATGCCTTCTAGTAGATCAGCAATTAGAGAATCTAGTGGTGGGGTGCTTGTCGGTCAAAGGAGGCCCGAAGACAACAAATCGGCATTTTTCGATACTATAGATAGAAAATTTTAAAAAAATAAATAAAATAACTGTATAATTGATTCAACGAGTTAACAGGGAAGGATGGGTGGTGGGTGGAGCCGAAAGCTCCAACCCCCCTCTGAGTGGTGGTGGGGGGTTTTTGTCGCCTAGAGAAATAGGGCTCTTCATTGAAGGATCAAGCTTACTCTTTCTTTGAATCAAATAAAATAAGTAGCTGGCCTATCGCTCTCAGAATGAACCTTCTATTGACTATGTCCCTATTTGTATTAAAAATTTATTATAATTTATCTCATCTCATTATTATAATTTTCTTAATATTTTATTTAACTCTTGAAAAATTATGTTAACTCAAACGTGACTATCGCCTTATCATAATAATAATTGCTAGACTAGTTTGCTTCTTTAAAAAGATAAGTCCAAAGGCCACCACACCACCCACAAGCCAGCAGCCATGGCTCCCCTGACTGACACCCAATACTACCTTTTCTGCTTCTTCGTTTGGATCTTCTCTACCCTCCTCCTTCGATCCTTGTTCAGAAGACCCAACAATCAGGAACCAGCCATCGGTGATCTCCACCTCCCTCCAAGCCCACCTGCCCTCCCACTCATCGGCCACCTCCACCTCCTTGGTCTCACCCTCTACAAATCCTTGCACAAACTCTCCCTTCAATATGGACCTCTCCTCTACCTCCGCCTTGGCCCATCTCGAAACCTCCTAGTGGTTTCATCGGCCTCCGTGGCTACCGAAGTGTTCAAAGCCAACGACCTTGCCTTTTCAGACCGCCCCACTATTGCTTTCGCAGATGAGTTGCCGAAAGATGTCGGAGGTGTTGGACTCTTCAGCGCCCCCTATGGCGAGTACTGGAGGTTCATGAGGAAGCTCTCCATGACGCAACTGCTGGGAGCCCGGCAGATCGAACTGTCACGCTCCATTCGACAGGAAGAAATTGCGCGGCTTTTGCATAGCGTGTTGGAGAGTGCTGATAGAAGAGAGGTGGTTGATTTGGGTGCTGAGCTCATGAAGTTAACGAACAATTCCACGTGCAGGCTGGCGATGAGCACTAGAGTTTCAGGGGAAAATAATGAGGCAGAGCAGATAAGGGAGTTGGTGAAGAATTCGTTGCAGTTGGCTTCGAAGGTTTGTTTTGGGGATGTGTTGGGGCCTTTCAAGAAGTTGGGTTTTTGGCTGTATGGGAAGCAGGCTGCAGACATGGACAAGAGGTATGATGAGATTCTGGAAAGGATATGGAAGGAGCATGAAGAAATTAGCGGGAAGAAAGAAAATGAGGATTTGATGGACATACTATTGAAGGTGTACAAAGATGACAAAGCCGAGTTCAAGATGACCAGAACACATATCAAGGCTTTCTTGCGTGTAAGTTAAGCCGTTCATTAAAATTGAAAATATAAATATTTTTTTAACAATAAATAGAATCGGCCTCTTGTTATATATTAAACTTTTTTTACTTAATTAGGATCTCTTCGTTGGCGGCACTAATACCTCGGCAGACGTCATGCAATGGACGATGTCCGAGCTCATCAACCATCCTCATATGTTCAGGAAGCTTAGGGAGGAAATTGAATCAGTCGTTGGCACTGCTAGACTGGTTGAGGAATCAGATGTCTCTAATCTCCCCTACTTGCAAGCAGTTGTTAAAGAAACACTACGACTATACCCATCAGTTGCTGTGACAACAAGAGAGTGCCGCGAAAACTGTAAGATAAAAGGCTATGACATACCCCAAAAGACTATGGTGGCGATCAATCTCTATAGCGTAATGCAAGATCCAGAAGTGTGGGACGATCCAAGTGAATTCCGACCAGAGAGGTTCTTGGTCTCTTCTAAAGTACAAAATGAAAATGAAACAAGAGGTCAAAGTTTGGTTGATTTTGTTCCCTTTGGGGCCGGAAGGAGAGGTTGCCCTGGCTCAGCTTTGGCATACAGCACAATGAATTCCACAATCGGCGCCTTGGTTCAATGCTTTGACTGGAAGATTGGGAGTGGTGGAGATGAGGATAAGGTTGATATGGAAGTTGATTCGGGCTTTGGTTTGTCCAAGGCTCACTCACTTGTATGCCTTCCTGTGGTTCACTTCAATCCCTTTGCTTCTTCGGCGCCGTAAATGAATATTTTCAAACTTCAGTATTGGCATGCATGCATGCAATATATATAATTGCTCAAAATATGCATGCATAGAAACAATTTCATAAGCTAGCTTTCCAGTATGGGTATAATATTATCCTTGAAAGATGGGAATTCATGAGTATATATATGCTGATCGGTGAAATTTATATAACTTTGTGTGGCCGGGCCGGGTTTTATTTAGTTTAAGCACTTTGACAAACAGTGGCCGGACGCCTAAAAATTCCGATCTAGCAGTCAGTTCCAGGTTCCAACCCAAAAAAACATCCGACCCGACCCTAGCAGCTTCTTAATTAAACCAGGTTCGTTCGATCTGTAACTAAGCCCACTACCCAAAAATAAATAACAGCAAATTAACCAAATTAAGGACATGCAGCGGTAGAATGTGCAAATATTATATAATCACTTTAATAAAAAATAAAATTTATTATTAAAAAATTAATTTTTTTTTTATGTAAATCTAATATTTATTATTTTTTTAAAAATAGTTATAGATATTTACATTCTCACAACCGCAACTCTTATTTTTCATATCTTTTAAGTACTCGATCGATCGAGGAGAATATATCCTCGTAATTAATTTAATCATAAAAAAAGTATATGGCAGCTTTATCAACGAATTTTGACGCAAATTAATAATAATATATAATAAGCGTCCAGAAGATCGAAGATGAGAAAGCGAAATGGCATTAAATTACCTCAGTCATAAGCAACATTAATTAACGAACTCGATCTGGCCTCCTCCTAGAAGATTGCTTCCAATTTTATTCTTTTCTTGGAGGAACGTCTTTTTACCATGCATATACTTTCCGTGTGGCATTTTCAAGAGAACAAGTCCGAAACTTTGGTTGATCCTGGTATTCCGCCTTCAAGACTTCCTTCCTGGCTGTACGTGCGGTTATAACATTGACCTTGAAGCAGAAATTAAGTCGGTAACTAATCATGTCTTCATTAATTGATTCTTTCAATTACCCGCCCCAACCATAACCAGATTAATTGAGGCTAAGCTATCATACTTTCAACCGGCTGCCCTGATCGATCGATCTCTAATGGCATTCAACATACTCCACCTTCTCTTGCTCATATCTTTGTCAGGTACGTACGAACGTTATACCCCGCATATATATATATATATATATATATTATTCTATGGTTTTATATATGATGCTATATATATATATATATATTTATACAACTAATTACTTTCTGGGATTTGGATTTTTCAGGAGCAGAGGCCACAGTTTTTATATTGCAAAACAGTTGCAGGAACACAATATGGCCAGGGATCCTACCCGGGGCAGGCAAACCTCAACTAATGAATGGGGGGCTTCAGCTCAGACCCAATGAAACTATAGAAATAAATGCACCAAAAGGGTGGTCGGGCCGTTTTTGGGGTCGTCGTCGGTGTTCCTTCGATAAATCTGGTAAGGGAAGGTGCCTCACCGGAGACTGCGGTGGGCAGCTAAAATGCGCGGGGGCGGGGGGTGCACCGCCTGCAACACTAGCAGAGTTTACCCTGGACAGTCCAGTGGATTTCTACGATGTTAGCCTCGTCGATGGCTATAACATGAGGATTTCAATAGTACCAAAGGGGGATTCAGACCCTAATTGTAAGGAGGTGAGTTGTGTGTCGGACTTGAACAGACATTGCCCTGATGGCTTGCAAGTAAAGAGTAATGGTCATGTTGTGGCATGCAAAAGTGCTTGCTTAGCGTTTAATGCGCCCCAATATTGTTGCACTGGATCCTACGGCGGCCCTCAAACCTGCAAGCCTACCCGTTATTCTCAGGTGTTCAAAGCTGCTTGTCCCACTGCTTATAGTTATGCCTACGATGATCCCACCAGCACTTTCACTTGCAAAGGATCAGCTGACTATTTGATTAGGTTTTGTTAAATTAATTAAATTAAATTATATATATATCGGTGGTAAACTTGTACATACGTACGTGGTTACATCATTAATCGTATCTGTTTTGTTTCAAATAAATTACTCAAAAGGTATACATGAAATTACCATGTAAATTATTGCCATATATAAAAGTAGTACTTCTTTGTGTAAGAAAATAATAATAATTCAGGAATTAATATTTGTTGTTGATCACATTGACATGGAACGGCGATCATGATGAGTACTGTGTACAAAATCGCATATGTATATATGTCGTGTGCCTTTAATTATCATGATCATGATCATGATCAGTACTGTGTACAAACGGATGCATGCAGCAAGGCAAATTAAACGCTCATATTTATCTCAGCCCTAGTGTGATATGGTATTTAATTTTGTAAAATAGCTAGCATATATGTCTTAAGGCGGCCGCCTAGAGTGTACATACGAATTCATGTTGTAAGTAGGGCACGATTCATTCATTCATTTATTTACGTCTTATAATGATTCAAATCAATTTGAGTCCTACAAATACGATGATCATACATACCGCCTTGACATTGGGTGCAAGTTTAACATTTTTAATTTAAACTAATTTAAGATATTATTTATATATGTGCTCAGTGATGAAGAGCCCTAGCTAATATTAATATTTAAACTTGCACAATAATAAATAAATAAATAAAAATTAACTGTTTCAGAAGAGTACGTATTTATCTCTATTAATTCTATGCCTCTATAAGTTTGAATCCCAAGCTGCAGATACCTTTAAGGTGATGAATTGCTGAATGAGTCGAATTTGGCTTTTCATCGTTTTGAAAAAAGCTTCCTGATTTTTTTATTTTTTTTAATTTACGCACATTTTCATCCTTGAATTTTAATAAATTTGTAAATTAGTTTCTCCTAGTATCTCTTGTTAATTATATTTGAGTCATCCAAGGATGACTCACTAGAACCACACTGTGGACAGATACATCTAGACCACTCATGGGTGGTTGGCAGTTGCCAGTACTTGTTGTGAGGCACCCTAAGATTATAAGTCACCTTGGTTGGCGAAGGCCACCCCTATGGATGACCAAGGTAACTTGAACTTGAACTTGAAGTAGAGCTGCTTTGGGTTTCTTATGAAATTAGGCATCAACAAGCGACTAGACCCGAACCAGCCGTCAGTGGTGGACCCATTTAAAAGTCCCCTCCATCTCTTTGGGCCATTCTTTCCCGACTCGTTGCAACACCTCTCCACCAAGTATGAGACCCTACGTCAATCTCCACCTTGGTGTTTCACGATGGTTATGCTTGTTAAATCGCCTATGTCCCTAACACACCCAAGCTGCTACTGGAAACACCGAGCATGGTGCAAAGGTGCTTGAGGTAAAAAAAAAAAAAAAAGGTACTCACAATAAATTGAAAATAGCAAATACCAAAATCAAACTTCATTCCAGAAGAAATCGTATATTCTGCCAAGGCAGACCTGACTTTTTTTTTTTCCCATCAAAAGACTAGGTTTTCTATTTTCAGTGAAACCAATATTCAGAGCTTTGCAATCAGGCCACCTTGTTTATGAATGTTTCTTCCACATTTTATAGATATCACCATAGCGAAAATGAAAGAAATTTTAGCTACAAACAAGTGCTGTCGTGTAAAATTTATAGAAGTGTTGCAAGTTTGGACTGATCCCAAATCCATTTGCAAATCAACCACCATTGGCTTCTTACAAGATCAAAGTGTTCATTACCTGGTATACAAAAAAGTTGGTGTCCGACTGCATTCCCGGGAGATGAAGATTGTGATCATGTTTGACATTTAGCTGACAGTAAAAATTATACCAAACAAGGTATGAGCAGTTTGGGGGGAGCATTACCTAAGCCACGTCGCATGTCGGAGGAGTATGATCCTATAAAGAACCGCAACAGTTGAATCTCCGTTGAGGTTCTGGATCCTGCCCAGGGACAACAATTTTTGTTCCGGTGAGTAGTGATGAAGCTCCTCCAGATTCTGATTCGTCATTGGCAACTAGGGACTTCTTGCTGATGATTCGATAAATTTCTGTCAGGATTGTGAGGAAAGCAGATTCAACATTGGTGGCCTCCAGGGCCGACGTCTCCATGAAGAAGAGGCTCTCCCTTTGAGCAAACTCTTTGGCATCCTCAGTAGGTACAGCTCGAAGTGAACCCAAGTCAGTCTTATTGCCTATGAGCATGATAACAATATTTTTGTCAGCATGGCCCCGCAACTCTTCCAACCACCTGGTAACGTGATCAAACGATTGACGCTTGGTTATGTCATAAACTAGCATCGCCCCCACTGCACCTCTGTAGTATGCACTGGTCACCGCCCTATATCTGTTATTACCACCATAAACATGAGCTGAGCATGACAAACATATCTTGTAATGTGAACCAAATAGACATATATATAAGCAATAAATCATATATGAACTCTCTCTCTCTCTCTCTCTCTAACTGAAACAGTGCCACGTTCAATTATTTTGGATTAGCGAGGTAAACCCTGTTTTCTATTTTAACCTGTCAAAAACCTTGCCACCAATTAACCCCGGGTATTTCTAGCCTCCATCTTATTGAAGAAATCTGTGCTCCCCCAGAGTTAAGTCATCCCTCCACTCGTCCCTTCCCTTTTTCTTCTATCATCTCAACTTCAATCTACACTAGCTTACAAGTTATCACTAGTTCCATTGCTGATCTTCTCTAACTGATGACTCTATAATCTCATTGAGCAGTATCAGACAATAGTCTCACTGATATACATATTGACACCATTCAGAGTTCTAATACCACCAAAAAGAACTTGTACCTGCCAAATTTAACGCACTGATTTACTAACAGCGTCATACCAATCCGCTGCAACCCGATTTTCAGATTGCTCTAATTTTCCTCCTGACAACTTTCTAGTAAAATATGAACAAGAGGATCTACAACGACCATGGAAACTACATTGCCACCAACTCTTGTATAATCTTTTTAGACCAACTACTTAGCCCAACCCAATAGTCCTTAGGTTCCTATTAACAACATCTCACCTAAACCAGAAATCATAAATAGCCAAATTTCAAACCAGTGAAACGCCATGTTCGAGCATATCATTAAGGTCATTCTCGCATTACTTTTCCGGTTCCTAAAGCCAGACCTACGCCTACCCAGTACTTCAGAAATCACTTAGACAGGCAGTGGGGCTTTGACATAACATACTGAACAACACCCTCCACTAAAAGCAAAGCCTGCGATTTTGAGGCAATTACGAAAGATAAACCACTCGGCCAAATCCTTTAGACCCGGTTACACTATTTCAAATCACACAATGTTGGCTGGAAAAAGGAAATACCTTTCCTGACCAGCAGTGTCCCAAATCTGAGCCTTGACGGTCTTGTGGTCGATGAGGAGCGTCTTGGTCTGGAACTCGACCCCGATCGTGGCCTTAGACTCCAGACTGAACTCGTTCCTGGTGAAACGTGCCAAGAGCTGCGACTTCCCGACTGCCGAGTCTCCGATCATGACAACCTTCAACACGTAGTCGATCTTCTGGTTATAATTGCCCTGCCCCAACATATTCGACACCTCTCAGTCTCAGTTCTAAAATTCAAAGACCGAATCCAATCCAATAAGCGTTTGATGAGCTTCTCTCCCGATCGATCGGTGGAGGATTTTGATTTGTCAGGAGGAGAGCAGTACAAAGAGGGAAAACGTGAAAGACGTCGATGATGAGCCTAACAGAAGGTCAAAAGGGTTGAAGCAGGAGCTCGCAAGAACCATAGATATGGAAGCGATTGCATCGAACGACTCCGAGATTTACAGTCGACATAGAAAGTCTAGAGAGAGAAAGAAAATGGAACGGAAGGGGAAGGAACGAAAAAAGGGAAGAAAGACATGTCAGAGCAAACAATTGTCTACAAACATCTGTCTTGGGAGCCTGTTTCAGATCCAGAACCCCAGCTGAAGATGATTCCCAGATCGGTAACAGGGGAGGACAAATTGCATATGCTGCGTCTTCCTTGTTTGGAAGAGGTCAAAGATGCTGTCTATTCCATTCCTATTTAGTCGGCACCAGGAGCTGATGGGTTTTCCGAGCCGTTGGTATTATCATAAATAATTAAAAATAAAAAATCAGATTTATTTGCTGCTGTCCTACACTTTTTCCACAGCTGATTTTGCTTAATGACTCTTTCAAATAAAAAAAAAATCTATATATCGTCTATTTTCTTATTATTTTATCATCATCATGTCTTATTAGATGATAAATTTATAAATATGATATAGTAAATAATCTTTTAATATCTAATATTATATTATAAAATAATAAAAATTAAAATGATGATTTAGTATTACTCCTTTCAAATGCCATCATCGTTCCTTCCAAAATCTGATGCTCCAGCCGGATTTTTAGATATGGGGCCTATTCCAAGAGTCTCATTAAAATCTATGCCAATCATCCGAAGCTTATTTCTTTCTTTCTAACCTACTACTTAGCTTAAAAGATGATGGGAGTTTTACAAATAAAATTAGGCTCTCTGTGCTGATTAGTCATTGCCAAAAGTTTTTATTTTTCTTTTTCCTTCTGAAGAATTCTCTCTCCAAAAAATATTTCTCCTAAACTGTTCTTTGTTTTGAAAGTTTGGAGTAGATCAGTTTCTATAAACAGTATTACTTGCTCGAATCTATGTTGTCTGGCTTTTTTTTATTTATTTATTTATTTGGGATGAGTGTTTTAAACTCCAGACTTCTATTTTAAAAGTTAGAGATTATGACAATACTTTTATTTTGTCAGAAATGTCTTTCTATTTAACCAACCGGCGCAGAATTAATTCAATTTAAATGCGTTATATTAATACTTTAATTGAGAATGACAAATTTAAAATGAAAAATTAAATTTTTTAATTTGATATTTGAAATTCCATAAACCAAATGAACACATGATGTCCACATTATACTGGCAGGTAGCTTTTCCTTTGGTGAGGAGGCCAGGCCATGTTTTGATTTATTTCGTGGTCATGTATATATAATCTATTTTCTATCTATTTTGGGAATATTATAATAGTTTGATATGAATTTAGAGGACAATGAGTTGAGCCTTGAGGCTCCATTTGACTTGAGAAAGTCTCTTTAATTTGTTTTTCCCCCCTTCTCCAAATCCGCTTATGATCGATTACAAAAGGGTAAGATCGCCTCTTAATTTTGTGGTATTTCTCAATTGAAAACCGTAAATGGCATTACAAGTATAATGATCTGAAACGTTTGCTCTACTATCTATCTTCTGGAAAAGAAAAGAAATGGATTTTTCTTTTCTTTTCCTATGATTTAAATGTGGTTTTACAAAACCAACAATCTAATACCATTTTATTATACTGCATAAACTGGGAAAGAGAGAGTCACTGTGTCACATGTTTTGTGTTACTTGCAGGCCATCTTCCTAATCCTATCTGTACAGAGAGTTAAACAAATCAGGCAGAATGATTCGAATACTGCTTCTGTTTTCTTGAACACATGCACTTCGCCTTAGTATCCGTGAGCGTCTGCAGAAAAACAAAAAGTCATTTGTAACGGAAGATAAAAGAGTTGGTTTTAAGATACATGTGAGTTGTTCTGTCAAAAGATTCATGTGGGTTTGATGTAAGGATGTTGTCTTTCACATTACCTGGACCAGTTTCTGTAGGTCTTTGATGTACTCCACCGCCAATTCTAACATATCTGCTGTGTTGGTTTGCTGCGAATGGAATAACAAAAAAGAAAAAATTGAGTTCATAGCAAACAGATTTGACATTCATAAGTAAAAACACATATAGTAGAAACTACCTTGTCCATATTTGGGAAAAGCTCTTGTAGTTTCCTCATCCTTTCACTAATACGTGTTCTTCTCACCTGATGTAACAGATCTCAAAATGTCATGATATCCTATAGTTCCCAAGCTAATAAAGTGAAGTGAATCCTCATTAAAATGGTAGATATGCACATGAACCCCGAAACCAATATCGAAGAGCATCTGTAAATTAAAAGACGAGATTTACCCTCTCTGCAATGCTTCGAGGGTGAGTGGCGCAGCCTCTTTTGGCTCGAATTTTACAAGGCACAGAACCTTGAAATTGCAAGAACTTCTCTATAGCGGCCATCTCAGTGGAAGTCCTGGGCAAACTCAAATGATGAGTCAAACCATGGGGTCTGTTTCCGGAGCCTGGGTTCTGTTGAATAAAAGATCAGTTACATGATGGGATAAGCAAAGTGCGGATTGCCAAAAAGAATGCCGAAAAAATTTAAATTGAGCAGCCAGTACTACCTGAATATCTGATGCATTGGAAGATGAAAACACATTAACCTCATCGTCTCTGGCTCTGCTTAGGCTATTGAATCTGGATCCATTCCAAGTATCGGTTGTGAAGTTGCGAATGTAGTGCTGATTGCTATCACCATCATTTGCCAAGATTTGATCCTCTTGACTCTTTATTATTTCATTCCCAATTTCAGCAACCTGAGGCAAACGTGTTGAGCATGAAGATTGCCCGTTTGAGAAGCTTAAATGATCATTCCTCATCACACCAAAACCTGTTAGGCGTTAAAAGATATTCAGCATTCTATCTTGAAGAGTATGAAATAGAAATGCTCAAATTCTGAAGATTAGAAAAGAAATTCAAAGAAACAAAGTTGGCATCAAATTGAAGCTTTAATTGATAATTCTTAAACAAAATTGACCCTACAGCTAGTTTCTAGCAGTCCTCCGAATCTTCCCCTAAACATTTCCCCCCTTTTAATGTTCGTTAGATGGAAATTCGTTCACCCACCAGAACCCAGTGAAAGAGGAAGGAAAGAGAAGTCTAAAACTCAATCCTCTAATTTCCGCTAAAAGTTGTAGAGATCCCTTCTTGCTCCTAGCTGAGTTCAATTGCTTCAGTCTTCCCAAGGATTTGAAAGAGAAAACCCCACATCTTTGGTTGCTGAGGATTTCTTATAGGAAGTGTAGTAAAAGATTTTACTCACAAGCCAGCCTACGTGAGCTTATTCGGCCTAGTTATGGTGAATCCTATTTAAGGGAAAGAAAGGAATGTATTCATAAAAGACCCTGTGCTTTATTTCTCAGCATCACAAACACAGACAGCATTAAACAGATAAAGAAAGGGCATAAATTCGAGTGAGAGCAAATAAACAAGCATGAATACCATTATTTTCTATGGCTAGGTCGGAGAAAAGACTACCTGGAGAGCTACTTTGCCTAACAAGAAGGGATCGATTTCCTGCACCCAGTTTGGATTTCATCGAATTATCTAATCCAACAGAGTTCACACCGGTAAAGGAGCCATCCAAATTAGTCCCCGCAGCCAGTGAATTATGATTTTGAAAAGCTTGAACTTGTTGATCAGCTTGGTAAACCATCTGAGAGGCGGAATCGGCCGAGCCATTGCACGAAGACATGAACCTTGCTAACATGGTCTCCACCTCGGGACTCGATGGTCGAAGATACCTATAGTTCTTACATCCAACACCATCACTGCCATTGCTGCCATCAACAAGGCTGTTGAGCAATGCGCTCGGAGGAGAGCGATAGCGCGTTAGGACAGAATTATCCTGGTGATGTTGCTGCTCATGAAGTTGTTGTTGGTAAATATTCGAGTCCATGGGGTGGTTCCTTCTCAGCTCCCCATCTGAATATTTGAAAGTTGGACTGTACAAAAGACTCATACTTGCCTCTCTTGCAGATTCCTGAGGACAATCAATAATTATATTTCCATAAGTTTAAGACAAGTTCAAAGTAGGATAAAAATATAAACCTGAATTGCTTTGAAAAAATCTAAAACTGTGCTTGCTTGGACTTCAAACGTTGCTAAACCAAACCCAAAAGCTGCCAAAAAGAGAAGGGAAAATCAATAAAAACCTTAAATTCAGCCGCCAAAAGATAAAAATGAAGATACAAATTATATATAAAGACCTGCTTGCATTTACACAACACTCCAATTTTGACGCAGAGTTGAGAACCATTTGAGCTCCAAAATTGATGATGTCGCCAAGTCAAGTAGCTCAAGCTTAATTTCTGGGTCGTATATGAATCACTTGCAAATTGGTCGGAGAGAGGAAGAAGAGAGGAATTGCTCTGAAAAGAAGGGAGTAACAGAAACCAACAATGTTGTCTCTCGGGGCATGACAATATGTACTGGCTTTGCTTTACATGTACCCTTTGTTTTTTGACTTTATTACGGGAATGCACCAGTGCAGCATAATGAATAATTAATTAAGAATGTGGTCCATATTTGACATGTCATAATTTGAATTGACCGCGATTGTTTTAGGCAAAACATCTCATCTCATCTCACATCATCGTTATAATTTTTTAAAATCTCTACATAAAATAAAATAAACAATTCAATTTTTTCAAATCTTAAAATAATAATAATATTAAAAAATATATTCTAACAATATTTTATTCAACTTTTTAACTTTAATCTCAACTCATCTCATCTCATCTCTAAAACAAACGAACCCAATTAATAATTAATTTTAATTAAAAAAAAGTTCAAATTTTATCATTGTAATATATATATATATAACTTAATAAATAATTGAATATAGAGGGGACAACAAATTAATAATACAGTGACATACTGATCAGATTATTACAGTAGTAGTAGTAGTTTAAAATCCAGATATTTCTAATTCCTAAACGCAATCAAAATAGTGGAATATTGTTGGGTTTGAGGATATTGTTCGTAATAAAATTGTGAAAATGTGTGTAAAATTATTTCTGTAAAAAGGAAAAAAAGAAAAGAAAGTGGCGTGTGTATGCGTGCATGTATTAATTAATAATTAGTACGTAGATAGAATTAAGTTTTGAAATTAAGCAACGTACGTACGTACGTACGTATGTTATCCAAGCTGCTTAAAAGCATGCGTGGGTGTGTTTATGATAAGGGATAAGCAGCTAGATGTTTAATTTGCTTACGGGCGAAGCGACTACCTAGTAAATATACACTACTTAATTAGCCTAACAGTACAAGATCAATGCATTCATTATATATATATATATATATAGATATAATTGATTAAAATGAAAGCATGCGTTGCATTAATGTTGGATATACTGAATTAGCTGTACATATATGCAGCTGGCCTGAGGTTAGATCTATATCTAATAAATTAATTAAGGAACATTAAAAATTAATGCAACGACGTTAATTAGACTACTGATCAAGGGTTAATTTCATCTAAATATTGGTTGATCCGGAATAATGTAATGCCTTGATACTTCAAGGAGATTAGGTATATTAATCCTAATTATTATAATAATTGGAAACTGTCGTCTTCTTCTTTCTTTTATTTTTTATTTAAAAAATAAATACAGCTAGCTTAGCCATGAGAACCATGTTACACTTGGATAAATGAGGATAATTTCCTTATATATAGATATATATATAACACTAGACTTTTAGATGATTAAAGGATATATATTCGATACAGCTAGATATTTGACTATATGATTCTAATCAATTATATATTATTATAAAGTCAATGGAATTGCAGAAACAGGTAGCTAGCTAGCAGCTAGCTGTTTGAAAAACTCTGAGATAAGTTTGAGAAGTTTTCTTAAAACAAACGAGTCAAGATAAGTTTTCAACGTCCAGCTATATAATTAAGATACGGCCTGCATGTAGTTTTATTTGCACATTAGTTTTGATATTGTTAACTCTTCATAACCACTCAATTAATCAAAACGTTGACCGCTAACTTGTCACTAATTACAAAGTAATTAATCCTCAAATTACTCTCATTTACGTACACATGATGATGGATCATATCCTAATATAAATATATAATATAGATGCATGGTTGACAGAATTAATGAAAGCAATTTTATTAATTTGCTTTTGAACAGCTAGCTTAGAAATCATGTAGATTTAACTCCCAGCCTCTAAAATAGAGGTGAGTTTGAAACTCCCCTCCCCCAAATCAAAAAAAGAAATATGGATATAACAATGTCAAATGCCATGCTTTTCTCTTGATCGATGCTTTTTAATAAAAAAAAAAATGATTTATATCAGTCTCAAATAGATAAATTATGCACAAGTCTTTATAAAAAAATAGACCTCATCTTAAAAAAGTTATTTTTTATTAATAGGACCTACTTTTTATAAAATAATTGTATAAAATTTAGATATTTAGAATTTGTACCTAACCTTAATAATGTTTGCTGCATGTATGTCAAGTCAACTATATTATATGTATGTATCATATATAGGTATGGCATAATATATATGATATAATATAAATTCGCTTAGATTTGACATAATACAAAATTAAGGAGACGTTTGGATTTGAAGCTCATCTCAGTTCATCTCAACTCATCTTACTACTATTTATTACTATTCAGCAACTTTAACTCACAAATCTTATTACTATTCACAACTCATCTCACTATTATTTACAATCCATCTCAACTCATCTCAAGTCATCTTCGAATCTAAACGTCTCCTAAGTCTTCCCTCTGCATATAGAATTACTAGTATCACAGTCGAATAAATAAAATAAATGTGCTTAAAACCTTAAATTGATTTAGCCAGCTAGCTTGCATTATATATAATTAATCAAACTTAGTACCAAACATATATATATATATATATATATATATATATATATAGACACACACACAATCGAGGTGCTTATTATATTTATATATACTACATGATTCTGATCATCACGGCCTAGTCGATCTATATATGATGTATATATTGCATGGGTTACAACAAATCAATATTGATAATCAATATTGGTTGATCATGTTATAGAATATTAATTAAATTAATATAATACCCTTTATGAAAGGGAGATTAATGTTCCATCGCATATTATATATTTGGCATATGCCAATGATCAGACACTTTGACTTCGCATGCAATTCGTTGTGTTCGATCAAACAAATTTGATTGACACTCGAAGCATCTTGAAGAGTCACTGTCCTTTCCCACTAATATTCCAAGTCAGCTTCAGCAATTATTTCATATATATATATATATATATATAAAGATCAGGTAGCTAGAAGGGAGGACAATTAATATTGATCATTCATTTTATTATGCCTACTCATGTGAAAGTAACTACTTATTATAATTATAAGCAAGCACAAATATAATGATCGTGGATTCATTACTTTCAGCCATTTTATAAAATTAACTTATAGCTATTATTATTATTATTATTATTATATATATATATATATATGTAATTATATATATTGCCGCGCGCAGTTGTAATTAGATTGCGCGCATATATATAAAAAATTGATTATCTCGATCGCCCGGATCTTCCAAAATAATTCAGTTCAATCACATGAGGACGTACGCGCGGTACGTACTATATAATACATGATCATGAATTACAAAGTACATATAATATATTGATCGATCGACTACTAATTAATAGGTTTGTATAATTAATTAATTAGTCACCAAATTATGATCTTATAATTCCTATTATATGCACGCGCGCATGCATGGGATCGACTTATTAATAACGTATAACTGATCAATCGTAAAGATTGTAAGAGTAATCTACATATACATCCATTTGTTATCGAGCCAATTAATTAAGCATGCATCAACTATAATATATATATATATATATATATATATATATATAAAGAGATATATCTCCATGCATTGATCTCCTTCGAGCCGTACGCGGTATATACGTAGATAATTATTTAATAAACTCGAGCAAATGCAACTAAAATAGACAAATGAATTGCAATTGAGGCAATCTAATTATCTAGTAATTAATTATTAAGATAATTACAACCTCGATCGACGGCCTTTAGTGATTAATTTGAAATTACACACACACATTACACATGACATATAATATAAATTAGGTCTCACCAAATTAAGCCACCACCTAAATACCTAATTAATGGTTGGCGACCTATTAATTGGTTCCTGCATTTTTAAGTTGGATCTTCTCAAAGGATCATGACGAGCTTACTTACATTTTAATCCTCATAAAACCTTATACGTACGTACGTGCGTACAGCATTTAATTTATAATTAATTCATTCATCTCTCTCTCTCTCTCTCTCTCTCTCCACACCAAGTAGCTAGTAGTAGTATATATTAGAGAATCACGTAATATTATAAAAATCGTAGCTAGCTTTGTGGTTTGTTCTTTATAATTAAAAGCATGAATACAAGCAAATAATGGAATAGTATTCATGCTTGCTAGCTTAAGAATCTACCATTTTGAATAAAAAGGAAAGAATATTATTTTACAAAGAAGTCATGATGATCGATCGTGTGAGTACGTACTGTATAATTGTTGTTCCCTTTATCTTTTTCTATGCGAAGATGATCTACATATATATAATGTATATACCCATGCATGCAATCTCGATCTCATGTAAACTAAAAGGTGATCATTCATCATGAATATATATGTGTGCGTCATGTGTACGCATGCACATGATCTTGATAGGCTATATATATATATATAATGTCTAACATCGATGAGCTGTACCCTCCCAAGAAAAGAGGAGTCATCATCATGTTGGGTATCATGTATCCAGAACATTTAATATAATTGGAATATGGCATTTTAATTTGGTAGGCAAAATTCCAAAAGTCCAATATCATGACTTCTCACAATTAGTTCCAACACGAGTCAATAATTAATGGATTAAGAAATTCCAGAAAAGTGGTATTCTTTTATCTATAATTTTAGTTGGAAATTAAGGAAACTCGTGTGTATATATGCCATCGATCGATCTGCCAAACCCGTCCTTGATTAATTAGCGACCATATATTTGTTGGATTTAGCCACACAGCTTTTGGTACACACACAGATCATCAAAGCATAATGATCTGGCATTTATATAAGCAGGCAGGCCACAAAATAAGGACAATATTATTGCATATACGCTCAGTTAATTTTACCATCCATGCAATGCATACAATTAGTTAATTAATTAGGTATATAATGTGTCCAATTCACAACCATATATGTTACAACAAACAAATTAATTATTGCCTATATATATATATATATATATTTTGATAAAACATATTGCATTCATTAATAAAGGACATTATAATTTTGACTTGAAACATACATAATAAGCCAACTACAACATTAATAGCTCCTCATATACACAATTGTGACTGACATGATCTAGTATATGCTGCAAACCTCTACAAATCACCGTCTGCGAGATAGCAAAACTTTGTCCAAGACAGAGTTTACAAACTTCATACTCTGTCTAAGATGGAGTAGGCTAGGGACACACTCTATGAACAAAAATTTCAACAGACACTCTATAGACAAAAGTCTAATAGACTATTATTTTTTTTCTAAAACAAAAGACATATAAAAAATTAAAGATATATAAGAAAAAATGAATTACATCTTGAAAAGACGGAGAACACATTTTTAACCTCGGAGGAAAAAGACAAACAAAATGACACACACACACACACACATATATATATATATATATATATATATAATATATTCGGTCGTTCTTCAGCCAAAAGGATAAATAATAATACTAGATAAAAACCAATTATTCCATATATTATATGCTGTTGCGCATGCCCAGGAATTGACCAATTTCTGTCTCCCAAGATATTAAATTATAGATTAATATTCTAGAGAATATTGCAGAATAGATACGTACGTGTGAGAATTTATCTAGCTAGCTCATCATCCGTTTCGGAGGAGGAATTTTTGTTGTGCATGATCATGTACATATATGATCACGATCATAAGTTTTTATCAACTACTTGCAACTTTTCATTTAAATATTCACGGGATAAATAGCCTGTATATATATATATATATATATATATATAATAATTAATATGCTAGCTTTTATATATTCTTTTCTCCTTGATCTGTTATATAATTATTAATTCTTTTTTTTTATAGATGCTGTTCTGATAATGATTTGGCTGGCTAATTGGTACGTATATTCTTATTTCTTTGTCATATTGACGTGTATTAACACACACCAAGCCAATTAAACTCATACATGCATGCGTTACTTTGATGATATTGATCTCTAGTCTCATCATGATCTTCAGCCTTATTTGAGACCTTCAAATTCGATCGATCATGAGTTGTAACTTAAATATCCTATGATCAGTAGTACCTAGTACTCTTTGTTTTTTCTTTTTTAATTTTACAAGATATATATCCAACATGAATATTAATTATTAAAAAATATTTTTAATTAAAAATACTATTTCTTGTCTTAATTAATATAATCAGATTATTATAAGGACGATGTAATCGAGAGCAGTACGTACAACCAAATTAGGTGCTTTTGCTGATCATGACTAATAATATATATAATTGTGAGGGAGGATTTGAGAGACAAGAGATCATCAGAACGTACATGAATTGCCCTTATATAATAATATCTCGGAATATAACGATCCACTAATTACTCATTATTAAGATATATAGAAGACAAATTAGATGCTTTAGTTTCCAAAGAGATGTAATTTGGATTAATTTCCGACAATTATATATATTGATCATTTTAACTCTACTCATGACCTAATTATATATTATGGTTCGACCAAACAATTTATAAAAAGGGTTGCATTTGCAGGATCTTTTGTTTTCAGAACATCATTCAAATCAAACACAAAAGGTTATAATTGCATTGAAATTCACAATTCACCAAAAGAATAATAATTCAATTCACAAAAAGCATAATCCATACAATTTTGATTCCCCATAAATCATTTTTTCTTCTCCAAAATACTTTGAACATCAAGCTTCGAAATATTCACTAAGACAATCTTGACATATGCAGGCTTCCACAGTGGGTAGTGGCTCAATAGTATGCTTTCCGTGGATTGTTCTGTAAGGAGAGAACAAAATTAAGGCATACACAAAAAGAACTCATTTGTATAATATAACTGTAGACATCTATTTGGCACAATCTACGATGCTCGAGTGAAAAGGACTAAACGGTAGTACCAGAGGGTTAGGTCTGTAACGATAGCCAAGCATCATCCGCTTCTTGTACTGCTCATATATATCATCCTCAGGAGTCACCTCCCCAGGCTCGTGAGCACCAACCCCCAAGTTGTTCATCTTAACATCACCTGCCATGATCGGATCTGCAATACCATTTCTGGAGCTCCCCAGACCCTCACCTGCAGTTCACATCAACGTTACAACATCTCTCACCCAAAAAGCAAAGCAACCCAGCATCTTGACAATATTTATTTGAGGACATCACCTACTATTCACTCTCACACTCCACACTCATTCATAGGATGCGGTGGTGAGTAGTAGCTGATGAGAAAAATTTTTCTATTTATAAAGCAACAGTTGGGTCAAAGAAGGTTCCGAGCTCAAAAATTGCAAGGACATGTTGGCGATTGAGCTTAATACCCTACTTATTCCCAAGTAAATAAGAAAAATATAAAAATTTAGAAGCAAAATGATATTAATGGTTTCCTGAATCAGATTATATGACCAAAAGGCACATGCATTTGTTTCTGTGGGGGTATGTGCATGTGTGAGACTGACTTTGTGTGTGTGTGTGTGAGAGAGAGAGAGAGAGGCACCTTCTCTCCAACCCATTTTAGACAAGAGCTTATGCCCCACATTATCAGCCTGGATTTTAGCCTTTTCAGCAGCCTCTCTGGCAGCTTTCTGTGCAGCTGCATCATTACAGGTAGCCAAGAACTTCTCAAGCTCCCCTTGTGGGATGTAATCACCCATGTGATGCCCTTTTTTAGCAGGACCTCCTGTACCCAGAAAGAAAAGGAATTACTCATGGTAAGCAGGAAAAGAGAAAGTACACTAGAAGACCAAATATTGAGATACAATAGTTGGTCAATTATAAAGGCTTAAATGAAAATCCCACCAAGGAAACTAAAGCAAATTCGGTTTATTAAGGAGAAAATATAGACCTTGAAGAGAAGCAGGTGGAGGCATTTCATCTTTCGACTGTTTAGGTTGTCTCAATCTCTCTTCCTGTGCAGCCTTCTTCATGTAAAACTCCATCATGGCTATGGGATCTGCACCTGTCGATGCACTAGCTTCACCTACAATAAAAAGAATGTAGTAAATACCAGTATTGAAGACTATCAGAAGCCTTCTTAAATTGGATGGCACCCCTACACTACACAATAGCAATCAAGCTAAATATAAGTATAACCCAAGGTCTAGCTGACACACAAACTATGTATCTAAAAACCTGAAGAAAGCAATTTGATTTTTGGTTAGAATGTGACTAGAACACATTCTAAAACCCTAGTATAAATCTTCACTTAAAAAAGAATACCAAAATCGCCATATTTTCCTTACCAATTAAACATCCAATCACAAACTCCTTGCCACTGAATAAAAAAAAGGGTTTATCATCCAGCATTCAAATTAATTAGTCCCCTTTCTATTTTTATCATTAACTATTCAATTCTTTGTCTGAACAAGAAGCCACATTTCTAAGTCTTTCTGGCAAGAAACTGAAGGAAATCCTTTCAATTTCTATAGGAACTGTTCGAAGTCTTTTAGGGCTTGTTTGAAAAAAGTTTTCATCCCAAAATTATCATCTCATCTCCTTCCCAAACATCACTCAAACACGAATAGTTTCAAACTAATCATTATAACTTTTCCAAACTTTCAAACAAAAAATAAAAAACATACAACTTTTTCAAATCCTCAAACAAAAGTAGTATTAAAAAACTATATTCTAACAATATTTGAACTTTATAATATTTTTTATTCAATTTTTTTCTCTCATTTCCCAAAACCCCATAAAACATTAACTCGAACCATCTCAGATTCTCACTACTATTCACAAACTATCTTACAACTATTTACAAAATTCTCATATTATCTCACTCCCTTAGCTTGTCCGGACTTCTGAGAATCCTGTTGCAAACTTTTGCAAAAGAGAGTGGGAGCAAAGAAGGGTTCGCTCAAGAAACAATGGAATTAATAGTCCTTGGGAAAACAAAGAGAAAATGAAGTAATTCTGAGGACACAACATCTCACTACTATTCACAAACTATCTTACTATTATTCACAAAATTCTCATCTCATCTCGTTCCCCAAGCTTGTCCGGACTCCTGAGAATCCTGTTGCAAACTTTTGCAAAAGAGAGTGGGAGCAAAGAGGGGTTCGCTCAAGAAAGAATGGAATTAATAGTCCTTGGGCAAACAAAGAGAAAAGGAAGTAATTCTGAGGACACAACATCAGTGAAGAATTGAATGGTCCTAACAACGTAGGGTTCTTGTTTGGTTGTACATATAAGAGGCCAACACATAAAAACAATCACACTCATACTGTGAAATAACTTATCCTAGAGTCCTGTTACAACAATTGCTGCACATTCACTTTTACCGTTAATGCCAACTGCTACACTGAGCTAGTACGGTGAGACCAGTATCTAAAATCAGCCAAATACAGAAGATCCTGAACCCCTCATAGCAAGGAACCAACTAAAAATGTTTTTAGAATACTTGTTTTGACTAGTGTTTTTAGAAGACAGAGAGGAAAAATGCTTTTATATCATTACCAGATCTTCCTGCTTGTGCTGTTTGAACTCTAGGATCCTCAGCAGTATCATATAAAGCAGAGGCAGGGGTTTGATAGTGCTTCTGAAAAGACCTTTGTGAAGCACTAGTGGATTTAGTAGCTGAAGTACTCGTGCCACCTTGAAAACAGTAAAAAATAAAATAAACTACAAAAACAAGAAAGAAAAATAACAATAATATTGGCAACAGTGGTAGTAACTGATAATGGTACTTTGCAATAGCAGTAGTAGAAGTAATAGCAACAATGATAACGATAATTTATTGATGTATTAATAACAAATACAGTAGGAGTAGAGATAACAATAACTACATAATTAAAAAACTCAATAACCAAGCGAAGCCGGCCCTTTGTTTTGGGAGGCAATACCATGACAAACAGAAAGACAAAAAAGCTAATGATTCTTGTCCTAGGATCATGGAACAGTATGTTTATACTGATGATACCCAAATTAAAAAGCCATTTGAAGAAGAGTAGTATCTTCGATTGACCTCAGAAAATTTTCCTTTTAATGAATGCAAACTTTTCATTCTTAACTTTCAATGTTAAATTAATTGGTCACTTTTTACTTAATTTACACCAAAACTATAACTTTAAAAAGACAAATAAATCAGCTATACAAAAGATCGTACAACTCAATCTAACTTTATAATGTTGTTCTATTTTTGTTGTATAAGCTAATAAAGTTTATTAAAAATTCCCTTGGTTCAAATCTAACTCACCATATTTTGTTTCATTAATGAAAAATTAATGAATATATTACAGCTTGTAGAATTATTGTAAACTGAAAATTTTAGTAAATGCCCATGATTAGGGAGAAGTGAGGATGTGACACCCCAGTCCCACATTGGGAAAGGAAATAACTCACAGAGTAAGTTATAAAGTTAGTTATGGGGCTAAACCCACATTTGCTACTTACTATGTGAAACTAGGCTTATAAGTGATTCTAAGGAAATTTCAAATTGACTAGTCTTTTATAGCTTATAGTAAAAATGTGGCTAGCCCTTTCCCTGAGTGGTTACATATGGAATTAAAACTACCTAATAAGACTAACCATGTGAGTCTTGAGCAGTGTATGACATGACCTCGATGAGGAGTTTGAAGATTTAAGAGAGAGTTTGAAACACCTCAGTCCCCACATTGGAAAAAGGAATAACTTTTTTTTTATAACCAAAAAGTTTATTAAATCACCTAATTAGTCATGGCCCAAGTACACAGGAAGTATACAAGAGAAAAACATCTAATTACAAGCTAAGGCTGAAAAACAGCATAAACGTCATTAAAGACTATTCCCATCCATTACAATAACCGAAGCCCAAAGCAACAAAATACGAAAAAAGAAAGCTCTAAACCCTTCCACCGATCGTTCTCTATTGTCAAAATGGAAAAACTCAAGAGTGTAAAACCCTAGTCCCACATTGAAAATATGTATAACCCACAGAGAGTGAATGGGTTATTAAGATATCATTAGTCATAGGTGCTAAGTCCTACATTGGCTACATACTAGTTGACACTGAGCTTTATAGGTGATTCTATGAAAGCTTCAAATTGACTAGTCTTTTTGGGATATATAGAAAAGGCTAGCGCTTTGCTGGAGTCATTACAGAGGATCCCTAAACTAAATCCCACCTCCAAATACCCTCATTTGCAAGAATGCATAAATTGCAATGCCACCCAACTTTGAGGAGAATTTCATTAGGTAAACTTCCATATACAAAAACAACCACATAACCAATACTAAAGTACCAACCATTATGAGATGTTTGGGGTTCCCTGTTCCGTGAAAGAGCCTTTTCCTCTTCAGCAAGTCGATACTCATAATATTTATAATCCGCACAGCTCTCATCAAATAGAAACCTGCAAAATAATATATAACACATTTTTTTGGTCGGTAAATAATTTTATTGAGAACAAGAATAGGGAATAGCCCAAATACAAAGGACATATACAACAGTGTCACCTATGCAAGATAATCTAGTGACCCGTATAACAACACATCTTAAAGCATTAGAATTTCTTTTTTTAGTGGGCAGTTTACAAATGCCAAATATACAGATGTTACTAAAGTGGGAAAATTATGTTTAACCCGAATTTACTTATTATGCATGACAAATTATATATTAAGATGTTATCAGGGTTGGGGAAATGGCCATGCACAGAAACACCTTAGATTGAAAACAACCAGAGCAAATGCCAAGAGACAGCCTAATATGCTTCATTGTCATGAGGTCTTACTTAAAAGGGCTATCTCCAGGGTTCTTCTGACGTGTAATATGCTCAAATTGCCTTCCATTTTTAGCCACAAAACTTGCTAATTTGTCAGCAACTTTCTTCACTGTAGGATCAGTTGGAGAAGGTAGTGCTGCATATCACTTACAAATTGATTAATACCGAGAGCATGAACAAGGGAATGCAAATTACTCTTGTAGCAGGCTTGCCACATATTCCAAATCTTTCATTGAACATCTCTTTCCACCAATGTTGATAGGTACTAAAGGTATAAGCTGCAGTCATGAGACGAGAAATATTCAAGAATGTTTTGTCCTCTTCATCCATACCAATTCAAGAGTAGAGACACACCCTCAGATGATTTCATCAAGAAGATTTACTCAATGAAAAAGAAAAAAGACTGATATAAAAAATCAAAACAAAGGAGACAACAACATCCAACACTTTGGAATCGATATTCGCCAGACCCATAGCTTTTTAAATTGTTAAAAATAAATAGAAATGTGCAGGGATTGATAAAAGAGAAAGCAGTAAACTTTAGTTAGCCTCCACACAAATGATTTCTAGGAGCTCCGAAGAGCATGATGAGAAGAATTAAAGATGATATATTCATAATCATCATAGTCACTTGTCATAAAAAATTAGGTACAACATTCGAGAAAAAAGTCCAGATACTGTATAAAATGCATAAAAATGTAATCAACTCTGTTCTATAATCATCCATTTCCCTACTTTCATATCTCTTTCCCAAGTAACAACCAAACAGAGTGGAAAGGTGGCGCCATTGGGTGTGAAAAATGTGCTGAACTTGAAAACCATGAATCGGCCATAGAGTGCCTTAAAATTTGGTATTAAAATACACATTTTATTAAAGAGAAGAAATGATTTCGTGTAAAACCAATGCGCTCTCAGTAGTTGAGAAATGACAACAACCAGTAATGAGTGAACTGGGAAAAGGAAACATTTGACTTTTCATCATGACTTTACAACGTATCACATGAGGGAATATTATAATCACCATTAAAATCATAATGATGGCCAATTTAAGGACTAAACCAAAAAAGGAAAATTATAAAACAAAGGAAAAGAATTATCAAAATAAATCAACCATACAAAAAGGGGGAGTGGAGATAGATAAAGATATAACAAATGAACATAATAGCTAATTAGACAAAATCAAGTGTGAAAAATTATAATTAAATATAAAAATTAAGTTAGCACATAGATTTCCATATTGCACTCATGCATGAGGTATGCAGTATGAATGATAGAATTAGCATGACATGTTTTTAAAAACATGTAGATATCGAGAGCAGCAAAAACAATATAGAGAGAACAAGATAGCTGAAAGTAGTGGGAATCTTTTCCTAAACTGTTCCTCACTATATCCAAATACCAACAGATCTGCAGACTGTCCACAGAAACCCAACCAAATAAAAGAAAAATTATATAAGCAGTTATTACCAACATCCCCTTCTCTAGATGAATGCTCAGAGGCATCCACTTGATCTAACTTCTGTCGTTTCACTGGTGCATCAGCTGAAACTTTTCCAGCATCAATTTCATCTTCATCCTCATCTGCACCTAACTTGACAGGAGGCACCACAATCTTTGATTTCTGTTTCAAGCTGAAAGCAAGTTTTCCACCTGAAGCAGACTGGGGGTTCTTGCGTGTATCATTAGTCTTAAACTCTGTACTTGTTTTATTAATGGAAGCATTAGCAGTCAATGACCCTGAATTAATTTTGATTGGTCTAGACACCTCTAGTTTGGCACTGTTCTCCTTTTCATTCTCCTTTACTTGTTGAAGCTGTTTGAACCTCTCCATGAACGAACCATCATTAGCAAAGAGGCTAGGAGGCACCGCTTTATCCATGGGCAAAGAACCAAGTATGCCTAGGCTGTTACAGCCAATAACTGTTTGACAAACAAGCTTCCAAGATATTTAGAAAATGCACAGGAACTTCAGGTCTGATCTTTCTCATTCTTAAGCGAACCACAGTTCTTAATCAATTAATGGTAATACTAACCAATAGGTAATAAATTTATGAAGAAGTTAAACATAGACATGAAAAAACCAGCATAAAATAAAACTTGGTCACCTACAATCACCCAGATCTTTAATCACAAGAAGTGTGACCCACCTAACAATTGTGAAGTAAATCTTCTACTACAAAAAAAGTTACAGAGTTTAAATTAAAATTATGTAAACAACGGGTGAAAAAAATGATGTGGACGAGTGTCAAGTGTGATAACCAAAAGTGATAAGCATATTCAGCTAGCAATAACATTAAAGAAATCTTCCAAAACCACATTGATGGCTACACCAACTTGTCCATAAAACCAATAAATATTAAACACACCACACACCACATTCCAAACCATAAAATACAAATCAGAGTTTGAGGCGGAGGCTGTGCATATCAACTTTAATTCGAAACGATGATTTCCACCATGACCCAAAAAAGTAGAAAAGTAATCCCGGTAAAACATCTTTTAAATTAGATTTAAAAAAAAAAAAAAGAAGCCAAAATTTGGCATCTTCCAACCTTTTTTTTTTTTTATAAGTAAAATTTGGCATCTTCCAACGTTATGTAAACAATCAATACGTCTAAACTATTGGGTCACATTAGGGTTCATAAAATTCAAGCCTTTTATTTAATTATTGGAACTGAAACCCTAGTAACCTTAAAATCAATAGTAATCCGTACTCATTAACCGCCAATCACTGACCCCACATGGTAAAGCAAATAGCCCAAAAATTCAAAACCCTTGAAGCTTGTACCAAAAGCCACACACAAACTCAAATACGAACACACGTACATGAAGGCAAAAAATAAACCCAAGAATTGCAACCCTATCCTCCCCACGAAAACCAAATCAATCGCGAAATCCGAAAATCCAAAACCAGAAGAAAGGGTAAAGAATTATTTACCGGAATATGCTCGATAAGAATCTAACTCGAGTGGAAGTCTCCGAACGATCGTCCAGGAAGCAAGATTTTATCTTGCCCTAATATGTGGCATCAAAGATTCAAAATGGGTTTGAGACCGAGAGGACGACACAGGAGAGAGCAGAGTTGATGATACCAATACGTGTATTAGTAGTCTTGGAGGCGTGATTTTAGTCAATTCACATTCACCCTAGGTTTATTTCCCTTTTTCTTTTTCTTTTTGACAAATAGGCTTATTCCTAATATATTTAGTGAAAATATATTTACGATCATAAATTATGTAATTATCACAGAATTATTTTAAAAAAATAAATAAAATATAAGATTCACATAAAAATAAATAAGTATTTTAATAGTAAATCTTATTTTTTTTCAAAATGATTATACAATATTTACATATTTTACGATTATATATAAAATTATTCATCCATTTAATTATATAAAAAGTTTTGACTTCCTAAACATTCATACCGCATTAGTCGGTGTTAAAGTTCCTCCACATATACCACATTCATAACGCTTTACATGCTACCATTTTAGTTAAAAAATTAAAAAAGCCTTTTTTTTATTTACTCTGCTTGCCTTGTCCAGACAAGCTAAAGATAAAGTTATTTTTTTTTAATAAAGCCTGATCTCATTGAAAGTCAAACTTATAACATCTCAGTAGCTACAATTGATTGAATGTACATTGGGCATTCTTCAATATCATATAGATCTACAGAGAAATTGAGAGCTCATTTAGCTAGGTAGTGTGCAGCTATATTAGCTTCTTTGCACGCATGTGATCCTATCCATTGACTGCAGCTGTTCAAGATTTGTCTTGCACCCTCAATCATCATTCCCCCCTTGCTCTAGTTGGATTCCTCCTTTTGTAGGATATCAATGACTTGTTTAGAATCTCCTTTCCAGTATTACCTGTTTCAAACCAATTTCCTTGCAAAAAATTGCTGCTAAAAGGAGACCATGAGCCTCCGCATCAAATGGATTTTCTGTGATTACCCGTGATGCCCTGAGTGCACCTATAACCCGACCATTGTGATCTCTAATGATTACTCCCAGCCCCAATCTCCCTGTATTAACACTCAAAGCTGCATCCCAATTTGTTTTATAGAGGCCTACTGCTGGTTTTTGCCACTTGAGTTCTTTTTGATTACTCGGTATTAGGTTGGGTTGGTGGGACTGGTTTGCCTCATGAAAAGAAACCACCTCAATTCTTGTTGTTTGAGATATGCTCGTGGGATGTCTAAAGCCTTTAC